>NC_044314.2:38565333-38878770 GCF_007474595.2 Lynx canadensis
GCCTGGAGCCTGCTTCACATTCTGTGTCTCCCTCTCTCTCTGCCCCTTCCCTGCTCATGCTCTGCCTCTCTCTGTCTCAAAAATAAATAAATGCTAAAAAAAAATTACCCAGTCTGAACAACAGAGAGAACAGACTGAAATAACAACAGAGCCTCAGAGACATGTGTGTGGTAGGCTGAATGATGGCTCCCAAAGATATTCAGCCTGGTCCTAATTCCTGGAAGCTTATGTGGCAAAAGGGGATACTGTAGATGTGATTAAAGAGCTTGAGATATGGAAAAAACAATGACTATCCAGGGGGGCCTTACATATAATCACAGTGCCCTTAAAAGAGGGAGTAAAAGGAGATTTAACCACAGAGAAGAAAGGAGGAGATGTGAATACAGAAGAGAATAGATTGGTGTGAAAAGGAATTGTGAGTCAAAGAATATTGGTAGCTTCCACTAGCTAGAAAAGGCAAGAAAATGAATTGTCCTGTTACACCTTCAGAATAAACCAGCCCTGTCAACACCCTGACTAACCCAATGAAACTCATTTCTGACTTCCAGCCTCCAGAACTGTAAACAAATAAATATGTGTTATAAAATAAACTTATGGAAATTCGTTACAGCAGCCATAGGAAAATGATACTATAACAAAGATCTTACATTGGTACTATGGTACTATAATAAAAGATCTAACATTCATGTCTTAGAGACCTGGAAGGAGAGGAGAGGAGAAAATGGAGAAAGCTGAAAAAGTACTCAAAGAAATAATGCCTGAAAACTTCCCAAGTTGGAGAGAAGACATAAATCTACAGATTCAAGAAGCTGAATAAATTTGAATGCCAAAGAGAATAAACTCAAAGATCCATGCTAAGACAAAACATAGTTATATTTATGAAAACTAAAGGTAAAAAAAATCTTAAAAAGGACAAGAAATGACACTTACGTATAAGAGAAAACCAAGATGATTCATAGATGTTTCAACAGAAACCATGAAGGCCAAAAGGAAGTGGCACGTTTTTTTCAAGTGCTGAAAGAAAAGAATTGTCAACCTAGAATTCCATATCCGGTTAAAATATCCTTAAGGAATGAAGGGGAAATCAAGACATTCTCAGGTGAAGGAAAACAAAGATATTTTTCACCAGGAGACCTGTCTGCTCTAAAAGAATGGCTAAGGAACTTTCAAAATAAAAAGGAAGCAATAAATGAAGGCATGTCAGAACATCAAGAAAGAAGAAAAATATGGATAAATACAATGGACTTTCTTGCTCCTCTCAAGTTTTCTACGTGGTCTTTGACATTTGAAGCAAAAATGTTAGCACGGTGTGATGTATGCAGAGGAAATATTTGACAATTATACTATAAATGGCAGAGAATAAAAGGATGCAAAAGAAGTAAAGTTTCTATGGTTCACTAGAATTGATAAAATGTTAACTGAAATAGATAGTGAAAAATTATATGTATAGACAAATAAAAATAGAATTGTACAAAAGCTCAGGTAACTGACAGAAAGGCAAGGGAAAACCCATAGAGAAAGTAAAAAAAAAAAAAAAAAAGAGAAAGAGAGAGAGAGAGAGAGAGAGAGAGAGAGAAACCAAAAACTGTACTGGCAGAAATAAGCCTAACATATTAATAATTGTAGAAAATACAAATGGTCTAAATACATCAATTAATTGATATTGGCAGAGGGGCGCCTAGGAGGCCCAGCTGGTTCAGTGTCTGACTCTTGATTTCAGCTCAGGTCATGATCTCATGTTGGTGGGATCAAACTCCGCATCCAGCTCTGAGGTGAAAGTGCAAAGCCTGCTTGAGATTTTCTCCCTCCCACTCTGTCTCTCTGCCCTCCCCCCTCAACAATAAATAAACATTTAAAAAAAATAATGAAGCAGGGGATATCACTAGAGACACTGCAGACATCAAAAGAACAAAAATAAATATGTGCAACTCTATACAAATAGATTTGACAACTTAGATGAAATGAACCGATTCCTCAATAAACTTAAATTACCACAACTCACATAATATGAAACAGATCATTTGAAAAGCCTATAAAATATTGTTATGGGCTGAACTGTGTCCTCCCAAAATTAATATGTTGAAGTCCTAACTCCCTAGTCCGGAATATGATCACATTTGGAGATAGGGCCTTTAAAAGGATGATTAAGTTTAAATGTGACAGTTAGGATGGGTCCTAATCCAATTTGACTGGTGTCTTTATAGGAAGTGGAAATCTGGACACAGAGACACCAAGGATGCACACACAGAGGAGAGACCATGTGAGGACACAGCAAGAGGTCAGCCATCTGCAAGCCAAGGAAGAGCGTGAGAAGAAAACAAACCTGCTGACACCTTGATCTTGGACTCCCAGCCTCCAGAACTGTGAGAAAATACATTTCTGTTGTTTAAGCCACTAGTCTGTGGTATTTTGTAATGCCCGCCCAAGGAAACTAGTACAAGCATTGAAGAAATTGAGTTCATCACTAAAAAATAAAAAACAAAACAAAAACACTAAAAAAGAAATCTTCCAGACTAGTTGCTTTCACTGAGGAATTCTACCAAATATTTAAAGAAGAATTAATACCAATTCAATACCAATTCTACACAATCTCTTCCAGAAAACAGGAGAGGAGGGAATTGTAACTCATTTTATGGAGCTCGTATTACTCTGATACCAATAACAAGGACAGTACCAAAAAAGAAAACTATAGACCAATATCTCTTATGAATATAAATGTAAAAATCTTTAACAAAATATTGGCAAATAGATTATACAAGAAATGATACACAATGGCTAAATGTGGTTTATTGCAGGGATGCAAAGCTGGTTCAATAGTCAAAAATCAATGTACTCTACCACAATAATAGGCTAGAGAAGGAAAATTAAATGAGTATCTCATTTGGTGGGAAAAAAAGCATTTGATAAAAATTAATACCTACTCGTGATAAACACACTCAGAAAAAACTGGACCTGAGGTGAAATTTTTCAATTTAATAAAGAACATCTACAAAAAATTTACTGCCGATATAATACATTACGGTGAAAGACAATCCTTTCCCCTGACGACCAGCAACATGGTAAGAATGTCCACTCTCAGCCCTCTAACATAATACCGGAAGCTCCAGTAGTGCAATAAGACAAGAAAACAAAAGGCATACAGATTAGAAAGAAAAAAATAAAACTGTCCTTACTTGGAGATGACGTGATGGCCTACATAGACCACTCTAAGAAACTACAAAAGACATTTAGAGCTAAGAATTCAGCAAGTTCCCAGGATACAGGTAAACATAAAAAAAAAAAAAACACAATAAATTCCTATATACTTGTGATGAATATTCCAATAGGTGTGGTGATATAGCTCACTGTGGCTTTAATTTGCATTCCTTAATGGCTAATAATGTGGAACATCTTTTCACGTGAATATTTGCCATTTGTATATCTTTAGTGAAATGTCTTTTTAATGTCTTTTGCCCATTTTCTAATTGTTTGTTCGTTTGTGTTGGGGGAACTGGGTAAAAGGGACGATGGGATCTCCCCGTATTATGTCTTACAATGGAAGGTGAATCTCCAATTATTGCAAAATAAAAGGCTTACTTAACAAATGTGGATTGGATCTATTCTAACTTTTCAAATTATGTTTGGCCATTTAAAATAAACATATGGTATGACTTTTATGTTTATCTGTATTACTTTTTACAATAATATGTAATAGTACACATGTTACTTTTGCCCATGTTGGTACAGGTGACAAAAGAAGATACAAACAAAGCTGTGCTCTTTTCTCTACCATGTCAATAGTATCAACTCTGTTCAGAAAACAGCTTGCGTGGTATATGCAGGTCTTGGCACTGTTCTTGGCTTGTGTGTATTGTCAAATAGGCTACATCATGCATTCGCTTAAAATAAACCAGAGCTTTATGTTCATTCCTGGACTATACATCCCCAATGAAAAAGAGAGATATCATCCATTTTTTCAGTTTAGTCTCTACTTTGCTGGTGATTTTATGTGGGGATTACCTTCCCATGCTGAAGTTCTAAAACATGGTTATTGTTGATTCTTTTTGTTTCCTAAATTTTTTAAATGTTTATTGAATTTTGAGGGAGAGACAGAGCACGAGCAGTGCAGGGGCAGAGAGAGAGAGAGACAGAGAGAGAGAGAGAGAGAGAGAGAGAGACATAATTGGAAGCAGGCTCCAGGCTGTGAGCTGTCAGCACAGAGCCCGATGCGGGGCTCCAACTCATGAGCCATGAGATGGTGACGTGAGCTGAAGTCGGATGCCCAACCGACCGAGCCATCCAGTCGCCCCTTGTTGATTCTACTTTTACATTAAATCATAAGCCATTTTTAGGTAATAAAGCTATTGAAGGGAACTGGCTAATTTTATGTGGAAATCATTAATTTGTTCACTACTATTGTACTGTTCTTCCACGTGGGCATAGGATTGGATTGCCCTTCTTTTCTATCTTCTGGTTAGGAATGGTTATATAATTTGCTTTGGCCAATAAAATATGAGTGAAAGTGGCAAGTCTTGATTACTGGTAGAAGCCTTTTACAACTTGTGGGTGATTCAACATGTTCCCATGTGCCTGATGAGAGATGAGAATGTTTGGATGATAGGGGTCTTATTAGCATGAATCTCTAAGAGAAGAGGATATAGAATAGAGTCTTTTACTGATAGACATGGGCACATGGCATTAGCAAGAAATACACCTTTGTACTTTTCAGTCACTGAGACTTGAAAGTTGTTTAACTGCATAACCTAAACTATTATAACTGATTAACATATTTTATATTTACATCAAACACACACAATCCTCTGCAGTAGGACCCTATATATACAATGATATCAAATTGTAAACTCCAGTTCATGAATTGTTCATCAGTATACTTGATGTCATCCCCCACTCTGATAATCCCCTCCCCACACACACACACCCCACAAAGTCAGATCAAGACTTTGGTATGAATTAGAGCAATAGTTGACTAATGATTCCATGATATCAAGGTTTGTATGAAACTGAGCATATACAGAAGTGATGCATCACATTCTTGATAGGGATACCTAAGTCACAGAAAATGCATGCACTGCCTTAAGCATTTTCAATGGTTTCAAAGGAAAGAATCATGAACTTGTATGTGTGCTCTATGTACAAAGTGGGATTACTATGAACATTCATCATGATCATCTGCATGTTACCCATCATTTTCAGGGAGAAAACACTGACCAACATTTTCAGACCCTGTGCAAAGATCTTTATATGCATTAGCACATATTTAACTAATTAGTACTTCACTTTGCTCATAACCTATCCCATGTGTCTCAGGTTAGCATTACCCAGATAATATTTAAAATTACTAAGTTTTTTTTTTAATCATAACAATTGCTATGAGTCATGTCAGAAGATCCCAATGTAAAAATTAACAGGGCTTCTAAATTTTACCAAGACAATTCAACAGGTGTTTCTATGTCATACTTTATATCCTCTTTGTAGTGCATACTCTGGACACACATTGGGGGTAGGTGAAACAGGTAACTTAAAATTCTTAAGTGTATTGATGGTCCCAGAACTTCCAGCTATTAAAGATATTCCCCAAATTATTTGAGATGCTTAAGTACATCTCCTCGATGTTAAAAATTTCATTAGTTTAGGGGTGCCTGGTGGCTCAGTCAATTAAGCGTCTGACTTCGGCTCAGGTCATGATCTCATGGTTTGTGAGTTTGAGCCCCTCACCGGGCTCGGTGCTGACAGTTTAGAGCCTGGAGCCTGCTTCATATTCTCTCTCTCTCTCTCTCTCTCTCTCTCTCTGCCCCTCCCCTGCTCACACTCTGTGTGCGTCTCTTTCAAAAATAAACATTAAAATTTTTTTCTTTAAATTTCAATAGTTTCAAGTGCTGCTCAAATAACTATTTTTGAATTTAAAATTATGTAACATATAATGACAAATTTCTCATAATCTAGCAGTCACAGGTGGCTAGGAATTCATGTATCTCTTCTTGTTTATGTATATTTTGCCTATAAAATATGGGGCAAAAGCACTGCCATAAAAGAAGTTCTATTTTTTTTTCCACTCATTTTCATTAAGGGAAAAGTAACCAAAAGATCAAGTTGGGAGGTGTTATTTCCAAAGACGACGGGAATTTAACGCACTAGTAAAACTATGAACTAGATGTTACACATTGATAGTTAACAGTGTGAAGTACAGTATTAGAATACTTGAATTTAGGGTTCATCTCTACTTCTATGCCAGTGGTCATGATTATTGTTCTCTTTGGGCTTCAATTTCCCATTCTGTAAAGTGTGTGTGTGGGGTAATACATGCAGACCTCCAGGCCATTGTGAAGCATACACAAGTTAATTTTTACATAGCCAATAGAATAACCAGCACATAGTAAATATTCAATACATTTAAATGGATTTAAATTGTAATACAGGGGTGCCTGGGTGGCTTAGTTGACTTAGCATCTGACTCTTGATTTTGGGTCAGGTCATGATCTCACAGTTCCTGAGTTGAAACCCCACATCCGGCTCCGTGCTGACAGTGTGGAGCCTGCTTGGGACTCTCTCTCTCCCTCTCACCTAATCTCTCCCTCTCCCTCTCTCTCTCTCCAAATAAATAAAATAAAACTTTGATTGTTCATACGTCCCCAGCATATTCATCAGTTAATATCACCTCCCTTACTCTGGGGCCTCTTCTGTTCTCTTGGACACTTTAGGGCATGTTAGGGACTGTGTGAAGAATCAATTGCATTTCTGTTTTGAGACATTCTGCCACTTTAACAACTACCCGACACACACACACACACACACACACACACACACGCACACACAACTACTTTTTAAAATTCAAAATAAATTGTTGAGGCAAAGAAAGAAAAGGATTATGTTTCACTAAACTTAAATATCTTTCTACACATATAATAATAACCACGTAAGGGTACCACATGCTCTATATGCTTTAAAAGTTATTGATAGTTTTGTAAACCCCACCATGTCCCAAGATGGATAACGAGGGTAAATAGTATTGCTCCTGGTGAATAAAGAAGTCTAGTGATAACCAGAGTGGGACAAAGGTCTCTGATTCAGAAAATAATTCAGAAAAGATTTATGAAAGCATTTAAGAAGACAATTGACTTAGTCAACAGCTCCTCATGTGTCATTCCTCCACATTCCTGTGACTGCTTGGACATCTTGTTCTGTCTGGTGCAGAATCCTCTATTACAATTCCTATAGAATTCTTTCTTTCAGAGAACTTACCTCAATTTGCAAATAAACATTTATTTGTAGAATTAGTTTACTAAAGCCTCACACCCTCCATGTTGGCAGGGCTCACTCATCTTTCTGCTTAATGCTGGTCCCCAGTTCCCCATCAAGCACCTAAAACAGAGGGACCCTCAGGAAGCAGAGACAGCTTTCCCCAAACTGAAGGTATGGGACTTGAAAGGAAAAAGTCATGCCAAATCTACCAGACGAAGTACAAGTAGCAAAGGAATGCTTTTTCTAAAATAAGTAACAGAGGCCAGAAAATCGGGACAGTTCTGAGTCAGATAAGAAAGGTTATACTTATGTATTATAATATTTATGCCTTAATAACAATAACATTTTGTATAAATAGACTTGAAAACTTCAAATTCAAGTTTCAATATCAAAAGCACTGTGTCTGATGGCAGGCAACTGTTTTGACCACAGCTCTGCACTCTGGTATCCCAAAATAAAATGGAAGCCATAGTTTGGGGTGTGGAGGATGTTAACCACCGAAGGATGGGATGATTTTTTTTTCATGTCCAAAGAACACGTTTCCATGTAGTTCCGTTGGATCCTAGTCTTTTCACTTATAATGTTGAATAATTATGGGTTTGAAATATGTATACTGAATTTAATTAAACTGAGAGACAAGAATTAAGGAAAGCGATGAATGTCAAAATAATTTGAAACTGGTAATGTGAAGGAGCAATTACATTTACTTGAAAAAAAATAATAGATGAAGACTTAAGAGAGACATCCGTCCAATAAAATGAATATCATGAAAGCTCAATGATAAGCTCAAAGAAGGTAATTGCCTAAATGTGTGCAGTTGGGAGTCTGCCCCGTTGATACCCTTCTTCACATCATGGTTCATGTAAAACAAGTGGAGATTTTTAAAGTATTTCAACTTAGAACTAATGAGAAATTTTGATTTCAACCTTCACTGCTACATAACTTTGTACAAAGCACATACAATTGGCTAAAAGGTATAGACATACATGAACACCCTCAAAATATAACCTGCTTTTAGTCACTGATAGTTGAAAAAGAATTGCATAATTCTTTTAAAACTGCCTAACCTCTTGTCAGAGTGATTGGATTAAAGATGATTAACTTGTTCAAAGATAACGGTGCTCTGAAGAAAATGATGGCTGTGTTTTGAGCAAAGAACAGACTAATACCTTAGGAAGTTTAAAATTAAGTGCAAACAAAAGTATCAATTCAGCCATCTGCTTTGTAATAATTTACTTGGCCGATAATCTTAACTGAACATCTTAACTTTGCTGATAAATGCTACTTTAGTCTATAATTGTTGTAGGTAATTTGGTTAATTGTGACAAAAGTACTCAAAGGATATTTGCTATAATTTACATTTATAATCCACTTTTAATAATGGTATTAAAAATCAGAAAACATTGTGTCCAATGTCTAGCGCATAGTTAAGATGTTCATCTTGGTAGAGAAATGTAGTCAATATATGAAACAGAGACGACGTTAGGCACAATGGGGTACCATATATATGCCTAGATAGATAGATAGATAGATAGATAGATAGATATCTGTATATAATGCTTAAGAGTGCACTGAGAGCCCAACTGGGCTCTAACATTTAATAACTGTACAACTTTGGGTAAGTTATCTCTCCTCTCTGTGTCTAGATTGACTCAACTGTAAAAGGTGGATAATATTATTAACTACCCCTTATGTTGCTGTAGGGATTAAATGAATGAAAGCATACAGAACTGTACCTGGAACGGATGGAGAGTGTTTTTTCCTAAAGTTTCTACCTTTGTTATAATCAAGAGAAGTCTATTTTTTTTTTGTAAAAGAAATTAGTAACAATATAGGCTTCTGTTATGTTCAAAAGTAAACACAAACACGTTAATACCAAGTGATCCTAATAGAGAACAAGAACACTCGAACGTAAACATCAACTCAAAAGACCGATTTTTTTTCAAAGCAAGAATGAACCTAATGGTGGTAAGCTTCACTGCAAGTGTACATCCAGGATCCCCCCACCCCCTCCAGGCTCCACACTTATCTTCTCAAAGCCATGCCCCTAGCCTGCTGAAGAGGAAAGTTTCACTACCGAGTCCCAGGAATGGTACCGTTGAGCCCGGCACCGCCGTCGGGCCACCCCTCTCCTCTCCTTGGCTTTGGTCTCTCGGCAGACACCTCTCTGTCTCCCACTCCAGGCGTCAAGAAGAACCCTCCGTCCGCCCTCTGCCCAGCGGAAAACTCCAAAATGGGCAACAGGCTATAACAGCTGGGGCCACTCACCGCCGCCCCGGACCCACATCCGCTGCCCGCCACCCCCCAGCGCCGAGCGCCCACTCCCACACGGCATCCGCCCGGGGAACCGCAGTGCCTTGCAACACGCGCAGACGCCGCCGGCTGCAAGGGACCCATCGCAGCCTTCCCGGTCGCTAAGCATCCCCCCCCCCTCCCCAGACCGCTCCCCAACGCGAGTGCCATCCCTAATGGAGGTGGCCACGCCACCTCCCAACGGCTCGGCCCGCGAGGACGACCGGGAGCGCAGCGCCGACCACAAAAACAACTCGAGCCGCGCCGCGACGGGGCCGGCTGCCATCGCCAGCCCGGGAGCGGCGCGGCGCGGCGGCGACAGCGGGGGCTGCGGCACACGCGGCCGGGCCTCCGCGGGCGGCCGAGATTTACCTGCGCGGCCCCGCGCCCCCGGGCCGGCCATCCTGCAGCAGCCGCTACCGCCGCCCCGCGGGCCCGAGGCGCCGCCCGCCGCCCGGGGAGGCGCCGCGCCGCAGTCCTGGCTGCGGCGCCCGGCACATGGTTGGCGCTCGCGGCGGCCGGCGCCCGCGCACAGGTGGGAACCCCGCGAGTGGGCGTTGGGGCGATTCCCTTCCCCAGCCGGCGCTCGCCGCCCGCTTCCACTCTTGACTTTGCCGGTGCGCGGCGCCTGCCCTTGCTCCGGCAGCCGAGCCGCCTGTGCCCGCGCCCCGGCGCCGTGGGCGGCTGCGGTCCCTGCGCAGCTCGGGCTGCGCGTCATGTGCATCTCCCGCCTCGCCGCTCGCTCCGCGGCACCGGGCGGCCCGGGGGGCAGCGCTCGGCGGCCCGGCCGGCCGGCGCCCACTCCCCGCCCGGCACACGGACCCCCTCCACCCCCGCGCCCTCCCCCATCCCGGAGCTGTCAAGGAGGAAAACGCCTTACACACACCTTGGAATGGACGGGCGCCTCAGTCACCGACTCGCCAAACTCTTAGAAGGTGTCCATTGGTCTGTAGGGAGGTTTGGGCATGGAGTAGGAGCCGCTTTCTTATTATTTAATAATGTTGGAAGTGCCGGGTCCGCTGCCAGAGTTGTGGGTCATGTGGGCACAGCAGAGGCTGGCTGCTGCCAGTACCAGGGTTTCCTGAGGATCCTGAAACTATGATCTCATCCTCCTCATCCGCCTCCCCCGCCCCTCTCTCCGCGGGCGCGCACGCACAGCACACACACACATACACACACATGCACACACGCGCACACACGCACTCACACTGCATGCACTATCCTCCTTCCTTGACCGAAATATTCCTCCAGGGAAATACAGTGTTCATGCTCTTTATTGGAAAAAAAAAAAAAAAAATCCTCCTGGATAGAGATTGTTCTCTTTCAAAGCTTGATTTATGTGCTTTGTTTATTTGCTACAGTTTTCCCTCACACGTGCAAGGGATGCGAACAGAGCCTCAGAATTAAAATAAAAAATAATCATCTTCTTATGTTGACCCAGATTTTGGTGAGAACCCAAGAACTCAAACAGTATAATTTCAATTTGAAACAGAGGGGATAATATACCAGGCTTGAATGTGGAATAGTGCTAACACCTGAGATGTATGCAGTGGGTTTCCTTCCCAAGCTGCAAACATTTCCCAAACATTACCTCATTTATTTGCAGAGGAGGAGGTGGATGAGAAGGCAAATAGTATTTTCACCTCAGAGATACCGAAGCATGAAGCATAAGTCAGATAACATGACTTACCCAAGTACACGTAAGTCAAAAATCTCAGTATAAATATTAATTGTACAGCTACTCACAAGTTGCTAATTCACTATCATCAATCGCTGGAAACTTTAAGGTTACTGAAAATATGAAGATATTCTTGATTATTTTAAAGTTACCAACTACCTTGCAAGCTAATTAATTAATTGGTTTTTCTACAAGGATATGTTTTAATATAATTTTTCTCTTGTATATTTGCATATGTTTTCAGTTTTATGATTTCATATAATTTTCTTTCTTTTGGGGGGGTATGTGTATTTGTTATATGTCTGTGTATTCATGTGTAAATTCCTATTCGTTTGTATTGTTTCAACTAATTGTTTCATAGTAATATGAAGCAATTATAGTCAATGTTTTTGGGGTAGTCACCGATTTCATAATGATTTGTTATATATCACTCACCCTTTCTAAGAGCCTGATGTATATGAGAACTGTGCTGTTTTGAAGGATATAGAGAAGTTTGAGACACGGAACCTATCCTTCATTAGTTTACATCTAGTTGTTCAGACAAGATATATACATCTATCGATGGATGGATGGATGGACAGATAGATAGACAGCTACACTAAATGATCTACAGATGAAACACTCTATTATTTGTGGTGTTATTTGGTGAATTGCCACAAAGAAAATATAAGAGACACTCCTTTTTACTGACTTAATTTGTGTTCCATGTTTAAATGATTTCATTGTCTCTGTGCCCCATAGTTCAGTCTTTGACCCCCACAGTAATCTAAATGGCCAAGGTAATATGCTGACTTTGCCCTTCTCTTTCATGTGCATCCTACATAAATACTAAATGGGGATTTTTTTTTTAATATTGTGAAAGTTCTCACCAAGAACGCTCTTGGGTAGCTTTTGTTCGGAAGAAAATGCAGCAGCTAAGCAGCCTTCTAAAATGGGACGAGGAGAAGGCAGAAGAGTAAGCAGGGAAGGTGGGTGGAGAGGGAAGAGTAAAGGGAATTAAGAAATTACAAGAAGAAGGAGAGAAGAAGAAAAAACACAAAAGAAACAGAAGATCAACTTTCATAAATCTTTTTTTTAATATTTATTTATTTTTGAGAGACAGAACACGAGCAGGGGAGGGGCAGAGAGAGAGGAAGACACAGAATCAGAAGCAGGCTCCAGGCTCCGAGCTGTCAGCACAGAGCCCGACGCGGGGCTCGAACCCACAAACCATGAGATCATGACCTGAGCCGAAGTCGGCCACCTAACTGACTGAGCCACCCAGGCGCCCCAGAGGATCAACTTTCAAATGAAAGCTAACATTTTCCAAATTTTGCTGCATGGAAATCAAATTTAGGAAATCATAGACTTTCTTATTGTTACCAGACATGACCTTTTGATAAGCCTACAGGATTCAATGGGAGAGACACCAGGTGTCAGTCCTGTAGAAGCTGTCCCGAATGATCTCAATGTTAAAAATTGAGTGGATTTTAAAATGGATTTTTTAAAAAGTGGATTTAACTACGGGATCCACTAGAAGAAATAAATAGACTGATCAGTGTAATGTAACAAGAAAAATGACAGTGGGATGTGACATTTTTTAAGAAGAAATTAACACTGAAATTCAGGGAGCTATATAGAAAACCAAAGGCACAGGTATATTGAAGTGGGCAATGACAAGTTATGCATGCAATATTTAAAGCAAAATAATAGTAGTAATAGTATATTTTTAAAGTACTTCAGATTTTTCATAAAGCTTTTCATACAGTCTTTACTGAGCAAAGCAATAATTAGAGAAAGGCATTTTGTCGGCTTTATTTTAAAGGGAATATGATTCTCCCTCATTTTCTGCACATCGAATGAGAAGTGCTGAAAATAGTCACTCATTGTTTGGGAAATGTCATTTATATCTTCTGATCAGTCAACACTCAAGATGTTGCTCAGTACACCCTCTTCCAAGCCCTCTCATAAACAACACAGCTAGGTGGTTCCTGGGCATAGATCCTCAGCAGTGATTTATAATCCAGGATTTTACACAGGTGATTGGAGTTAAACTAGAAGCTTTAGCATGTAACAGACTCTAATGGATTTGCAGTATCTCTGGGAGATTTCTGCACAAGAGGTGGAGGCCTAAATTGAACAGCAGTATATCAAGAGCACTTTCCTTTTGATCTTCATACTCATGGCAGGATTTGTTTTAATTAGAGATATATTTAGGTTTGATGATTATAACACGTGTCTCAGAAATGTATTACAACTTCAGCGGCTCGGCTCAACAATCACTAGCAGGTTGTTCCAGAGAACCTCCAGTTAGGGAAAAATATTTTTAATATGGCCGGACACGTGGATTTGTGGTTCGTACCAATTTACAGTCCTTAGGAAAATAAATTTCTGAGATTTTTTATTTTGCCCTTATGATGTCTTGATTTTTTATTTTATTTTTTATTTTATTTTATTCTGAGAGAGAGAGAGAGAGACAGAGCACATGAGCAGGGGAGGGGCAGAGAGAGGGAGAGAGAGAATCTCAAGCAGGCTCCACGCTGTCAGTGCGGAGCTCGACGTGGGGGTGAAACCCACAGTGAGATCATGACCTGAGTCGAAACCAAGAGTCAGACTCGTAACCGAATGAGCCACCCAGGTGCCCCCCTTCTTAAATTTGAAATCTTGATTTTTAAACTAGATCATAGTTAATGTGAGAATGGCCATAGGTAAAAATCACAGTGTTCACTATGTTATGGTAAAACTGTGTATGTATGTGTTCTATAGGAATAGTGATATATAGAATGTGTATGTGTTATAGGTCAAGTCAGCATGATTAGCTGGTAATAGTTTGGGGGCAGGAGGAATTAATAATTTTGGAGTATTTA
The DNA here is from genome assembly GCF_007474595.2 of Lynx canadensis. NCBI lineage: Eukaryota > Metazoa > Chordata > Mammalia > Carnivora > Felidae > Lynx > Lynx canadensis. The sequence continues at coordinate 38,579,389 of NC_044314.2, forward strand.
AGGGACGTGAATGACAAGAGTATAAAAGAAGATGGATTGAAAATAATTGAAGTAAAGACGCCACTGTTTTACCAATTAGAAACTCTTATACCCGTGGGTGTGGACTGATAGGGATGTGGACTGTAGAATGATATGGAGGGGGGCTTGAAAAACATGAAATATGCGTAAAATATGTTCCCTCTAAGGAACTGATGAGCTTTCAAGAATGAAGAGTACATTAGCAGTACAGCACAGGTCAAGAAGATGGATCAACTGAGCCGTGACTTGGGAAATTGATACTTTTTGGGTTTGTTGTTGTTTTGTGTTTGTGTGTATGTGTGTTTTGTTTTGTTTTGTTTTGTTTTGGTGTGAGAGTTACCAAATTTTGAGGTAAAGGTGGACCCTGGATAGAATTATGAAGTAGGTGAATTTCATTCCTGCCCATTTTGTTTTCAATGTCCCCCTTTCTTTTAGAAGCCCTGCTTTTTCTCTGGCTCACAAAGATAGTCAGAACCCTTTGCTGTTCTCTGACTTTTCAAGATAGTCCCATTTTGCAGCTAACCAGCCTCAAACAGAACATCATCTTCTGACCTCCACTGAAATGTGCCAATTGTGTCCTAAGCATTCATGAAAATTGAGGGGATGTAAGTATGTGTATTAATACACTCCAAGAATGTTCATTCAGTCTCCTTATGCATCACTTCTAGATGCATATTTATATAGTTAAAGTTAGTATCCATCTGCCTAAGAAATTCTGCACTGAGGCATGGTCCTGTCAGCTGTTAGGGAGTAATTGCAAATCCAGGAAAGCAGAGGTATTCTTCCTTCCATCATGCCTCTGCTCCCTGCCCGCTTAGCTATACTGAAGCCTCCTGCACCCAGGGCAGTGTCCGGTAACTCAGCTGCTTCTGGTGCTCAGCCAGTGTCTCCTCTGCTGGTCCAACATCCTCAGGTGAAACGCTGTTTGCATTTTCCATGTGCTCCTCAGACCGAAGGGGAGAACGTAGCCTAAAGACCAGGTGTAAGTGGTCAAGTGTATTTTGTTTCCTCGTGTTAAAGACCAGGTGTAAGTGGTCAAGTATATTTTATTTCCTCGTGTTAGAATGAACAAATCTGTTGCCATTTTAAGTAGCTGTGATTCCAGTTTGTAATGGCAATTCATTAAACACATATTATGGCTGTTCAGGTCTCCCAATGGCACCACACTAGTGCACCCTTTACTCCTGGGGGAATTTATTTTCTCAATGGACCATAAACAAAACACAAATATTTTAGATGAAACTTAAGTGTACTGTCACAGCGGAGAGAGTGGAAAAAAGCCAGCCAGAGAGCTCAGCCTTTTAGAAGGTGCTTATAATCTATTCAGTTTGCTGCTGGAAATGTTTTCCCTGTTTTTAATTGCTTTGAAGCTGAATGTTTTTGTTTTTATTTTGTTCAAGAATTCAAAATATCCTGATACATGCAACCAAGAGTAATATTGAATAAATCAGAACATCAATAGCAAATATATTTGGTCAATGTATATGATCAATCCAAATAACTAAGGAGAAAAAAACTGCTTATTGAAGATGACCTATATGAATAGCTATCCACATTATCTCAGGGAAATGTCAAATTTTTCCTTGGTGATTTCTAAATAAAGCCTAATGTTTTTTATAATACCAAAGAAGCCTGTTACAAAGTGAACAGCTTAATCAAAACAATTTTATTTATGTGAAATTAGTTTGCCTAACTTAATTATTTCCCACTAAAATGATTCTTTATGTATCATTTAGACACAGCCCAAATCTCCTGTAGACCATCAGGAACCATGTTAACAAGCACATGTTTTAATTTAAAAGTTAATCCCTACGGTAAATACCATGTAGTTTATTTGATGCGGCAAAGCCTTGTATTTTATGAAAAACTAAATGAAAAAAAGGGGTTGGAGGATGAAAGTAAACTAATCCAATTGTAATCTTTAATAATGTATAAGAAATATTTGGGTAGACCCCTAATTAAGATTTATTATTGGAAATAATGATATTTTGCCTCTTAAGGGATACATTTTGAGATAGTTCAAAGTGCATTCCTATAAGGTGATAATATATACTCCTAATATACAAATTGTCTTTGTTAATTTAGATGCTAATCTTTTATTTGTGTCATAAATACCATGTCTGATTCTGCTTTTCTTTCTCTTTCTTTGTCCCTGAACTGCATCATCGGATCAGCTTGAACATCCTACGTGGTGTGGATGTGTTTTCGTTTACATATTGGTCTTACTTTCTTCTTTTTTATGTCAATCAGCTAGACTGAAAGAAACAGGAATAGAGGACGTTTTACCTGTTTTATCATAACCAAAGTCTTATTTCGGACCCAGTTCCTAATCTGTAGTCAGCATTGTCTGTGATGTCCAGTAGACGTACGTGAAAAATGTCTGATTTTGAAATTGTCCCTTTTTTATTTGTACATTTCTTGTAAAGCATTTTAAGGTTCTCAAGGACAAGGGCCATGGTAAAAACATCCCTTTTTTCCCCCTCTCTAGAGAATCAAACATGCTTCTTTCATATAGGAAGTGCTTGGAAAATAAGATAAGGATGATGGTGAGGAAAAGTCAGTTTTATTTCTGGCATTATGCAGCATGTAGAAATAATTCTTGTAGGCTTGTAAATACCTTTGACGGCGCATGTTTTTGTACGTTTTACATGAACAGGTTGAAATGGCTACCCTGTATGGCTTGCTTTCACTCCTGGGATACATAGAACTTTTTCTTTGTGTGTTTAAAACAAACCAAAGAAAAGGGGGGGGGGGGTTACGGAATTGCAAATATGTGAAGATACTGGTTTAAGCCTTGTAATCACTATCAGTACAGTATACTTCTCTCTGTTACAGTATGTTTTCAATTTAACTCCACTTGGCTGTCTATATCTGTGTCTTAAATATCTAGAAGAGACTGAGCATTCAAAACATATTTTATAGTTTGCATTAAAGGAGAAAGTGGGTATTTTCAGATCTTCTGTGTTTGATTTCAAAGAAAATTGAAACAACTTATTTAATAGAAGTAGAGTGAATCCTTCCAGGACTGTATGTAGTACATAAGTAAAGTATGTACTTCTCTGCATGCTCTCTGTCTTTTTGTTACCATCGTTAAAGTACATTCTCCAGGTCAGTGTTACCCATCTTTCTTGAACTCCTGTGAAAGACTTAACTCTTGGAAACACCACCTTGAAACCTATTCACATAATGTGTTAAGTTGTTAGCTAGTCATCTCATGTATATCAGACACTAGGATTGTCTCCTCTTTCATCAGGATTGTGAATTCATATCAATCTCTTGTATGTTTCACATCCTCTTGTGGTTATTCGGAAAATACTTGCTGATTGCTTTGTTGATCAACTGAAAATAGGTTACTGTTTTGACATGATGTTGCCCCAAATATGAAACATTTAATGTCTTCTCTTTGTATTTGTTATTAATCTGTGTGCATTCCCAAATCGTTAAATATATGGTCCCAATAGAGCATTCATTTTTTTTTGTAATGATATTGACCTAGAGTTTGATAACACAAATCTTCCTTCTATATGCATACATAAATAAATAACAATTAAATCTGAATCAATTTGTTGTTTAGTTGTGAAGAGTAATTACTACCTATGATATCTTAAGTTTCTACTTTAGCCAGATAGGATTATGGTAGTGTCATTTATTTAGGGTACTATAATTTTATTTCTTACTTTAGGAAGCCATAAAAAAAACGAATGTGGAGGTTCAGTGTTCCCAGTGTTGTAGATTTTAGATAATCTAAAAATTTAAGCTAATTCATTTTTTCAACTCATGTTCATCATGCTGCAGAATGGCTCACATTTGTTCAAAGAAAATGAACAAATATTTCAACAACTGAAAATACTTATTAAATGCCTAATATATATCAAACACATTTCACAATAGATCAAAGGGCTACACTGTACAATCAATAGTTTTTAGGAAATTCAAATGTACTACCTCAGGTTTTAAAATATAAGTCTCAATTACAATTTTCTTCATATCCTAAATAGAAAAACTAAATACACTAGGGCCTGATCCATTGCTATATCCCCCTCATTTGATGTTGAAAACATTGCTGGTCCTTTTTCCTGTCAGCTGGGATGCTTCTTACTAGGCAGTGACAAAGGATTGGCTCCTTCTCTTAGTTTTTATTTGCACTGCCCCTGGGGCATCTTTAACCTGTGAAACCCTCCTGAGATAAGACAATCCCGAGCAGCAATCCTCAGTCCAGCCAGAACAGGATCCCCAGTAGGCAAAGTATGTGTGGGCTTTTAACAGGGGCACTGAAAGAGTTGAAAGATTTTTTTCAAGCTTCAAAGTAGTTATCGTAAAAAATAAAAACTTTGCTGGCCTCAGCACTCTAATTTTACGGTGACTGCAGTTTTCTTTAACTTTCTTTTAAATATGCATGATGGTACCCATTACCCAACTATGGTCATTATTTTTTTCAAGTTCATTTATTTATTTTGAGAGAGAGAGAGAGCATGCGTACATAAGTGAGTTGGGGAGGGGCAGAGAGAGAGAATCCCAAGCAAGCACCTCCCTTCCCTGTCAGTGCTCAGAGCCCAATGCAGGGCTCAATCTCACAACCTTGAGATCAGGACCTGGGTCTGGTGCCAAGAGTTGAATGCTTAAACAACTGGGCCACCCAGGCACCCCTCAGCAGTAGTATTTATTAACTCATAACAAAACTGTTCCACATACCCATGAATCCCTCCACCCAGATTATTTTGAAGCACATCCTAGATATCATATATATTCATCCATAAATATTTCAGTCTGTGGTTATACAATTTTAATTTAGAATTACATCATGGGGGTAGATAAGCCAGAATATCATAATATTTTCTGTGTTTAAGGGCTTTACAAATCTTAACTTGGCTCTCATTGCACACATACATACTTAAAGCCAGTGTGATTATTTATAAGATAGACATTATACGTAGGCAAACAATTACAAGGTCAAGTGTTGAGACATAGAGTAAATAACTTTAAAACTGTTCATCCCTGGAGGCTCCTTGTGCATTCTCTGGAGACTGCTGCTTCTTACCTTAGTGTTTGCTTCTGTGTTTTCCAAATCAGTCTTGCCTTGCAAGTCTTCTATGCTTCGACAGGTGGTCCAGATTAATTTCTTCCCTCAAGGTCCTGGCCAGCTTTTTTCTTTCTTTCTTTTTTTTCTTTGTTTTATCCTTTCATATTCTCTCTCTCTCTCTCTCTCAGTCTGCTCCCTCTCTGATCATTAAGTGAAGAGTCTGACTACTCAGAGAGATGTATACAACTTTGTAACCCACCCACGGGGATCAAGACACAGGGCACCAAGGATACTCCCCTGTGCACCTTTACTTGCCTGCCCCCTCCACCCAGAGATAATCACTCTTTTGATATCTAGCACTATATTTTTGATTTGTCTGTTTTAGAACTTTGAATAAATGGAATCATAGAGTGTATACATTTTTGTGTCTCTCTTTTACCTCAGCGTCATGAGACTGTGAGGTTCATCAGAACCAATGTCATTGTATCCAGAGTGGGTTCTCTTATGGCATAGTTCTAGTCCATTGAATAAATATATCACAACTTGTTTATCCATTCCCCTATTGATAGACATCTGGGTTGTATATAGTGTTTGATACTTATAAATATTTTTGCACAAGAATTTTCGAGGGCCTATATTTTTATCTCTCGAGTAAATATGCGTGATTGGTTTTATTTTGGGGATCTATATTTTCATTTCTGTTTGGTAAATACTTGGTAAGTCTTACAGAGGTTATCCATTTAATTTACCCATTCAAAACAATCAGCTTTTGGGTTTTTTTTTAATGTTTATTTATTTTTGAGGGAGAGAGAGCAGAGGAGGGGCAGAGAGAGAAGGAGACAGAGAATCCAAAGCAGGCTCCAGGCTCTGAGCTGTCAGCACAGAGCCCAATGTGGGGCTCGAACCCATGAACTGGGAGATTATGACCTGAGCCGAAGGTGGATGCCCAACCTACTGAGCCGCCCAGGCGTCCTTCAGCTTTTGGTTTTATTCAGTGTCTCTTTGGGGTTATTTTGTTTTCTTTTTTTATTGATTTCACTCTTTATTCTTTCTTTGTGTTTATCCCAGGTTTAATACACTCTTCTTTTTTCTAGTTTCTTATGATAGAAACTTAAATAATTGAGACCCTTTTCTTATGTTAGAATTTAATGCAATAATTTTGTCTCTAAGCACTGCTTTAGGTGCATTCACATAGTTTGATGTCCTGCTTTTCATTTATAGTTAGTTAACTTTTTCCCCTAATTTTCCCAGTATTGTCTTTTTTTGATCCATTTTATTTATCAGTGTGATTTTAATGTCTATAATGTGTGTTTCCAGACATTGTTCTGTTTAATTTCTCATTCAATCCCATTGTGGACAGAAAACATATTTGGAATGATTTCAATCCCATTAAATTTATTAAGGTTTATTTTATGGTCCAGAATATGATCCATCCTAATAAATAATCTGTGTTCGCTTGAAAATAATTCATTTTCTTCTGTTATTGACCAACGTGTTCTATAAATTACACTTAGGGCAAATGTGTTGATGATATTTTGAGTCTTCTATATCCTGATTTCCTATCTATTTGCTCTGTCAATTATTGAGAGAGCGGTATTAATACCTCCAACTATAATAGTTGTGTTAGTTGTCTATTACTCCATAGCAATTTACCCCCATATTTAGTGGCTTAAAATGACAACACATAGTTATTATCTCTGAGTTTCTGGTTGGCTTCAAAATCTTCTCTGAATCTTTGGTTTTTGGCAGTTTGTCTATGACGCACAGATGAGTATTTTCCTTCATGTCTTTCCTATTTTTGGTTTTCTGAGAATCTGGGAACTGTAAATATATGTTTTATCAAATTTTGGAAATAGTCAACCATTATGTAGTCAAATATTAGTCCTGCCCCATTCTCTTACTCCTCTCCTTCTTAACTTTGATTGCATGCATATTAAATCCTTTGATATTTTCCCATGGGACCCTGAGACTTGTCACTTTTGCAACCTGTTCTTCAGATTGGTTTGTTTATATTCGTCCACGTTCCAGTTTACTTTCTCACTCCCCTGTCGTCTCCCTTCTGCTGGTAAACTTATCCTGTGAGTTTTTATTTCACGTATTGTATTTTTTTAAGTTCTAGAATTTTCAGTTCTTTTTGATAGTTTTTTCCTTCTTTGCTGAGATTTCCTATCTTTTATTCACTGTGAGAATATTTTCCTTATGTCGTTGAGCATGGGTAGAAAAGCTGCTTAAACATTCTTGTCTGCTAATCCCAATGCCTGGGTCATTTTGGGGTTGGTTTCCATGTCTTTTCTCTTGAGAATGCATCACTATATTCTTTGTTCTCTGAAATGTGAAGTAATTTTAGAGTATCTGGACACTGTGAATGTGAGTCTGAAGAACATATTTTCTTTTAAATCCTTCCAAAGAGTGTTGATGTTTTTCATTTGTTTGAGTTGGCAATTAACGGGACTCAAACTCCAAACCTCGTCTCTTCTGCCACGGCTCAAATCTCGTTTTGGTTCTTCCATACTTAGCTGACTTCTGTGGTCTGCTCCCCACATGTGTGATTTAGGGTTCTGCTGCACAGTTGAGAGCAGTTAGTGTACCGATTTGGGGGTCTTTTTCTCTGTCTCTCTTCTTTGTGGGGGTTGTTGCCTCATTTTCCAGAAGTTGTGGTTCCCTTGAGGTCTGTCTTCTGTTTCTGTGAGTCAGAAAGTCTGCAGATTTTCAGCGAACATTTTGTCTACCCTGTGTGTGGTGACTTCTTTTAGACTACACATTGATTAGACTAAGCTGTAAAAAAGATAAAGTCTCTTTATACAGGTACCACAGGTACTGAGCTCCCCCAATATCCACCTCCTTCTTTTCACCTTATGGTACCTTCACAGGGCGCTTTTGTTACCCAGGCAGTGCTTGTGTATACAGTAGCATGTTAACTGAAACCAGTTGCAAAATGCTTTCAATTATAGCCCCGAGATACTTTTCAGGGGCCACAATCAGACAAACAGTATCATCAGATAAGGTCTCTATGTGTGTTTAGAATCTAAGACAGGCACTTTGAACGTTGTAATAACAAGATCATCTGACTTCTACTATTATAGGCTGTTTTCTTAACAATGTGTAACTGGAGGGAGGGGAAAGGCCTGGAAGTATTAATAGTTTAGAATAAAGCAAAGTTTTAGACACCTGGATTTTTATAAGTTATTTTAAAAGCTGTGTTTTTATGGTTATTATAGTTGCGACCGATCACAATAACACCACATTTACATGGTTAGAGAGTGGGCCTCAAGTTTAACATTTTAGAGACCCTGGTTCTTTATATAAAACACCCAGTGTAGTACTTAGCACAAAGTAGACGCTCAAGAAATGTTACTTTATTTACTTTCCTTTTACCTGACCCTTTTCTTCTCTAGAGCAACTAAAACAAGTATCCCTTTCAGTCAGTTGAGTTTGCTGGTTTCCAAGCATTGTTGCAAGCCTATATTTTAAAAAAGCTTAATGAGTGGCCTTTGTGTGACACAGTTGATTAAGCAGCCAACTTTAGCTCAGGTCATGATCTCATGGTCTGTGAGTTCATGCCCTGCGTAGGGCTCTGTGCTGACAGCTCAGAGCCTGGAGCCTGCTTCCAATTCTGTGTCTCCTCTCTCTCTGCCCCTCCTCTGCGCTCTCTCTCTCTCTCTCTCTCTCAAAAACCATAAACATTAAAAGAAAAATTTTTTAAATAAAAAAAATACAAAAAAGCTTAATGAAGCTTAGGTAAGAAATAGTCTCTTGTGTATGACTTTAAGCAGTTTCTACAGCAAGCCTGTGAAAGAACGGAACGTCTATTGGAAAATAAGCAAGAACATGTGTTCTTCTCTTCTGTACAGATCTCCAGATTCACTTTGTTCTTGCCCTGGTGAATGAAGCAGCAGATAATGAAGGACCTCCGTTCAGATTTTAAACGAAATGTCTCTGGGCTCTCCTGGGCTAGAGTAGAGGAAGTTCCCATAAATGGTCTGTACCACTCTTATATGAAGTTTAATTCAAGCTATTTCTTTCATGAAGAATCTCTTTAGGGTCACATATCTTTTACTAAGTGTCTGACATTAGGGCACGTGACATCATAAAATCTGATTAACTGAAGACAAGTAAGACAGAGGTGGGATCTCCATAGGTGGATGGTATGAATTTGCTCACTCTAGATATAGATCCAGTAGGGTTGTATATCAGTGCTTCTTCTACTGTGATGTGCGTAGGAATCACCCGGGGATCTTGTTAAAATGTGGACTCTGGCTCAGTAGGTTTGGAGTGGAGTCTGAGATCCTACATTTCTTTTTTTTTTTTTTTTAATTTAAATTTTTTTTAATGTTTTATTTATTCTTGAGAGACGGAGAGACAGAGTGTGAGCAGGGGAGAGGCAGAGAGAAAGAGGGAGGACACAGAATCCAAAGCAGGTGCCGGGCTCCAAGCTATCAGCACAGAGCCTGAGGCGGGGCTTGAATTCACAAACCACAAGATCATGACCTGAGCTGAAGTCGGACACTTAACCAACTGAGCCCCCAAGGCGCCCCTGAGATCCTGAATTTCTAACAAGATCCCAGATGATGCCTGTACTGCTGAACTGAGGACCACACTTTGACCTGCTACATTTTACCACTGACTGGCTATGTCAAATGAAATGGGGTTTAGAGTATTTGCTTTTATTCCTCCTTCTTAAGATTGTGATTACTGCAGTCACAGAATTCTTGAAAGCTTCTTGGATAAAAAGCTTGGTGTAAAATGAGTTTCACTTAATATTGATCACTACATCCCATGATTTTAGATTTTCTTGGCAATTAATTGTTCTTTCTGGTGTATTTTTTGGTATACCTGACATGTTCCATAATAAGATTTTGTTGTGTTGTTTTCTCAAGACTTAGTATTTACATATAATAAAGTGTAGTGACTAGAAAGGAGCTTAGCTATCATTTCAGTTTCTCACTTCACAGGTGAGGAAACTGGCTAGATTAATTGTGACGTCACTGCTGACATTTTTGAATCTCTTTAACATGCAAAAAAATTACTGTTTGTTGATTTGGAAACAGACCGTGTTGTGGTTTTACTTACAAAAATTATTAAATAACTGCTTTGATTGTGATTTAACCAATAAGTTTCATAAAATAGTTAGAATTATTTTTTCACTACCTTGAACCACTTAGTTACTTTGATGTTATATATAGACTTAGTATATCCAGAGATCTCTTTTGTCAGGAAAACTAAAAGTTCACATTTTATTAGAGGTATTAAATGGGAACATTCACTTACATGGTAAAAATTATCCTTTGATAATAAACATTTAGTTTATTAAGCTAATTCCTGCCAAATCAGAAGTCATCGCCTGTAATGTTCTAGCAAAACATACACACAAAAGATTAAATGCAGAATCTAACTGTATGTTTGAGTCTAGATTTAAAATGTGATGGTAATATGAAGGACTAGGTCCCTTCAGTTTTCAAATGCAAAGTTCAAGTGGAAACTTTATTTCATCTGCCTATTTTTCTCAGTGAAGTTTTATTTAAAATTAAAATGGATGCATCCCTGCTGTCTCAGCCAGTCCTACAGATTCCACTGCACAGCACATTTCTTCTTATATATCTACTTATGCTTCCTAAGTCTCTAAAACTGAACTCACATGTTCTATTTTCTCTGAATGCTTTCCATGTTGAACTAAGTGGAAATATAATTTTCCCAACATTAAATTGGAATTGTCTTTGCATCTTTCTTCTCGTTAGCTCCTGATATCATATCAGCCAGGTTTACCAATTCTTTCTTCCAAATGCCTTTGTTACTCCACGAATCACCCTTGTTCAAAATCTTGCTGACATCACCCTTGCTCAAGCCATCGTTAACTCACACCTATTTTAGAAAACATCCCCTCTGGGGCGCCTGGGTGGCGCAGTCGGTTAAGCGTCCGACTTCAGCCAGGTCACGATCTTGCGGTCCGTGAGTTCGAGCCCCGCGTCAGGCTCTGGGCTGATGGCTCAGAGCCTGGAGCCTGTTTCCGATTCTGTGTCTCTCTCTCTCTCTGCCCCTCCCCCATTCATGCTCTGTCTCTCTCTGTCCCAAAAAATAAATAAACGTTGAAAAAAAAAATTTAAAAAAAAAAAAAAAAAAAAAAAAAAAGAAAACATCCCCTCTATTGATTTTTCTTCTTCCAGCCTCCCTCCCCTTTAATCCACACCTAATTGTTAACAGCAGACCATTCCTTTTGTAACCATTATTATGCTCACCTTGACCTGAAACCTTACAATTGCTCTCTCCTATCTATAGGGTAAAATACAAACTCTTTACCCAGTATTCAAGGCTCTTTAAAATCCAGCCCCAACCTACCTTTCAGGTTTTATTTTATACTAATCCCAACACAAACCCTCTACTGTGGTCAAATTGCTTGACTTTCTGTCTCCCAAACATGCCATGTTCTTTGTAGCCCAATGTCTTTGGCTGTTGCCCTAGGCTAGTAGGCATTCCTTCTCTGTTCCCATGGACATAAACTTAAGTAAGAACTGCATTTTTGAGTGATAAGAAGTGTTAAGAGTTAATGGAGTTCAGCGTCTCACCTCTTCCACCCTTTTAGGAAATTAAGAACCACAAAAGTGTAGTTTCACACTTACTAATATCTAATGAGCAGGATGCCAATCATTGCCTAAAGCTAGTTATTTTGAAAATTATGTGTTTCATTTCCTATCCACCATATTAACAAGGTTTATGATATATTTTTGTAAAAATAAAAAATCTTCTAAATTTGACCATCAAAAACTTGTATCAAGGAAGTTCAAATGAAACCCAGTTTCCTACATTTTGTGCGGACTGGCTAATGACAAGTTCTAAACTGACTTTTCATTGAATCTAAGATTTTTCTGGCCCCAGAAAGAAATATTCACACTTTATGCCTTGCTAATATCATGATGAATCTGGTAAAAGTTCCCCGGCTGGGCTTTAAGCAGCATTTTTAAATCTCTCAAGTTTTATTAGCGTGTATGTGTATGGAGTGGAGGCAGATTAGCTTAGTATAAAAAGTAAGTCAACTAATATTTAGTGAGAATAGCCCTTAATAAGGGATGACAGTGAGAGAGGAGAATTATTCTCTGTACTGAGGATAAATGGAATCTGCCCCATACAAGTTAACATTCTTAAGATTAAGAATTAAAACACATTCTGTAGTGACCTTGAAATAATCTATCCCAGATGATTTTATTGGTTGTACAATATTTTGTTGGGCACATGGCATAACTAGAACGTGAATCAGCTGTAGGTATTCATGGTGATTTGCTATAACTGAGGCTATAAGGGATACAATTTTCCAGATAACCTGTGTACTATGATTTGAATTTTAAATACAAAATAATTGCAGATATTTGATAATAACTTACTATAGCTTATGCAGTTAATATTTTCAGGTGACAAAGTATAATAGTGTGTGTACGTTTTCAAAAAGAAAGAACTTGGGGACACCTGGGTGGCTCAGTCAATTAAGTGTCCGACTCTTGATATCATCTCAGCTCTTGATCTCAGTCAGGGTCGCGAGTTGAAGTGTTGGGTTCCACACTGGGCATGAAGCGTACTTTTTAAAAAAGGAAAGAAAGAGCACAAATGATGTAAAGACATCTTTAGAAAATTGTCTATCTCAGCAAGTGCCAACACAGGGCAGAACAACATGTCATCTCTTCACTAATTGAATAGCTATATATATATATATATCTTCGAACAATAAAGTATTATGTCTGTTTATTGCTGTCTAACTCATGTTATTCTACCATATTTATTTTTTTAACTAGAAATGAACTAAGTTGGAAAGAAGACTAGGCTTATATTAACAGGTCTAAAGGCAAGTCTCTGAGGAGAACAGAAGAATATAAGGAAGCAGAGAATTTTTAATTAATGATAAGGGCTATAAAATATTGGATTAACAGATTAGCCTGTCATATCTTCCCCATTATTTTGTCAGAACAAAATACATGGTGTTAAATGTAGTTTTCATACTGTCATTGCTTAGATGGTGTCGGCATTCAAGCTGCTCCCCGGATGTTTACCGTAGCAGATTTTACACAGGTAACCTTAACAGTTTATGAGATACTGGCACATATGTGATGGTTTTTAATTTATTTCCCCCTGATAATCCTGCAAAGTAGATTGAACTGAGTGTCCACCCAGCAGAGATGGTGAATGGCAGTGCCTGGACTCAAGTCCTCACCCATTCCTGGTGCTTACTTCATTTGATAATCCCCCAGACATTACGCGTTATTAACGACATGCACCACACTGTAGTAGGACTTCCTTACTCTGAGCTGGATCATCTCTGTAGTGGCTGCATTTGCAGTTTAAGACCTGTGGGTCCGATAAGGCGATAGAAGATACCAAAGTCTCTAACTCCTGTTAAAAGATAAACTGAGACATATTAAAAATTTTAAGAGTTTATTTGAGCAAAAATCGATTAGAATGGGGCAGCACCAAACCAGAAGTGGTTACCAGCACTCCCCTGACAGGCTCAGTGAGAGACTTTTATAGAGAAAAGGCAGAAGCAAAATAAGGAAACTATTGATCGGCTACAGCTTGAAGCCCGCTTGGCTGTTTGCGATTGGTTGTCCTTAGAGTTCAATTTTGTAACCTTGAGACATTTAAAGGCTTAGATTGTAGTTTGCTTAGGTAGGCTGCCTGGCAGTCCAGTGACCTCTGTGTTTACTTAATTTATTACTTCGAGTGCCTAATCTTAGTTCTTAGTTGGACTGCTTCTCTGACCACTTTTTACCCCCATTATCGGAGGTTGCCTTTCCTAAGAGTTTCATAGGACTCTGAGTTTACCTCTGTTAAGTACTTATCATCTGACTCGAAATGGTTCTTCTCACTAGAATTAGCACAGGGCCAGGCACATACCAAATAGTCAAGGGATATTGGTTGGACGGTTGACAACATAAATGTGTATTTCTCTACCTCCTCTTAATTGGTTTCTGTTTTCTAGTGGTTAAGTTTTTTCACTCTTCCTTAGCCTGTTGGGCATTATCAGTATGCCTTTTCATCCCTCTTTGTAAACCACCACCAGTGTTTATGTGCTTTTAGGCTTACCAGAGTATTCCCAAAGGAACTGGAGTAAGTAGGTAAATGTTACACCAATTTTCAAGAAGCAATATGATGTCAATACTATTGTATTTTAGGGGATTAATAAATATTTGCTGTAGTGAATGAACAAAGGGAGAAATACTACATTTTCTCAATGATGAGGATAAATTTGTAGGAATAGAATCCAAAGTAAATTCTGTTCCTCAACTAACAGAAACAGGAGAAGGTAGCTGTTACCAGAAGCTGCATAATTCTTTGAAAGCCTATTTGCGTATCTGAGTAACTGGGGAAACTTAAGGAAAACTTAACGAGTTCTATAATAGCTAACATTAAGGTTGGGAAACATTTTTTTAAATTAAAGTTATATTTACAAATTTTAAAACCTATGTATATCAAAAATTTTTATTTATATATTATATATTGCATGTTATATATTATACGTGTTTCATATTATATATTATATAAGTAATACTATGATGCCATTAAAATGATACTTGCAAATCAGTGTTTACTCACATGTAAAGAAAATTGCAATATATTGAGTAAATGACAAGATTATACAAAATACGCTTCTCTGTTTAAAAAGTAAACATGTAGAGGACACTCTCTGGAAAGACGTGCACCAAAATGTTAACTGTGGGTGCCTCGAAGCAATGAGATTAAAAGTTATTTTTGCTTTCTTTGAATTATTTTGTTATCTGCATATTTAAAAAAGAAATAATCTATTTGAAATTTAAAAAACAAAATGGTACAGCTAGTCTCAATAATTTGTGCTATGTTTTCAATATCACCTGTTGCTAATAATGAGTGGTACTAAATAGTATCTGGGGCTTCGATAGGAAAAAGGGATTGTCATATCTGGAGTGAAGATAAGAAAGAAAGATGGAGAGAGGGAAACAGAAAACCAGAATGGGTTGACTAAAAACAAAATTCTTCCAGAAATATTTCTAAGTCATAGGTTCCCAGAGAAGGCTTTCCCGCCTCCTTAAACATCCGTCTTATCAACATGGCTTAGAAGACGCCAGGCCCCCTGGTGTCTGGTTCTTGATTTCAGCTCAGGACATACCTTGGGGTTTGTGAGTTTGAGCCCCGTGTTGGGTTCCTCTCTGGCAGTGCAGAGCCTGCTTGGAATTCTCTCTCTCCCTCTCTCTGCCCCTCTCCTGCTCTCTCTGTCTCTCAAAAGAGAAAATGAAGTGCTGTATTTGAGAGGTAGAGTAGAAGAAAGGAAGAGAAGGAGATGATAAGTCTAGGATGGCACTTCTTGACTTCTCCCAAGGAAACTGCCATATAATCTGCTTCTCTGGTTTTTACGTTTTAGAGCAAAATGGAATCAATTCTTTTGAAGTTTACTTACATTAGCTACTTGGAATTTGTTCAATGCCTTTCAGCAGATTAAACATATGTTAAACTAAGTCAAAAATCTACTTTTAATATATTTCATCCTTAATGAAATCAGTTGTTTTGAAGAATATGGTGCTTATGAACTACTAAAATTCACTAATTATGTTTTTAAAATATAGTTAAATGATGGCACCATATTTTTAAAGTAAAATCAATTTGAAAGTATTAGTCCTAACACCCATGCTTTTTTTTTTTGTAGGGGAAAACTATCCGGGGGCAGGAGGATAATCCATAGGAGACCTGCAATTTTTATGGTATTATTGTTGACAAATATAAAAGAACTATAGTGAATGAAAAAACAGAATCAAGGAGTTATATAGAGCTTGAATTTTTATTCCATATCATTATTAATTCTATAAAATAATAGTATTGCATTTGTGTTGTGTAAAAATAATTGAATAGTAGAATAAAAGTGATAAGTTCAATGGATAGTAAATAATATTATTTATATTTTTCAGATAGTTATTTTAATAATAGATTATCAAGCACATCAATATCCAAGGGATGAATTGAACTGATTGAACATTTTGGTGATATCTGATTTATGGGTTTGTTGTTTGGCTTCCTTGATTGTATATGAGGCAATTTCCTTGTAAACCCTAGGAACCCAGTTGTTGCCCCAGATGAAATTTAAGCTTGGGGTTGTTTGCAAAAATTACACTTTCACTGATTTGTAGACTCCCAGAGGGAAAAAGTTGATAAATATGAAATTGAATTATTTTTGGCTTAAAATATCATTTAAAAATATCATTATTAAAATAATAATAGTTAACAACTTTCTACTTTCTCACATTTGCATACATATTTTAATAATTATATGATTCAGAAAACTTGTTAAACAAATTCAAACATCTAAGTACAGTTTTGTATTTTCCTCACCAAACTTCATCTGTTCCCTATCTTGCTCTTTTTTTTTCTTCAGGTTTCATCTGAAAGTTTATATAATCACTCACTCTGAACTTTGAATTAGTCAAAATTATTCTGTCTCCATCTCTGATTTTTAACTCCATAGCTCATATTTTAAAACTTATTTATAACTCTTCAGGGAAAAATTGTTAAGTTGCCTTACCCGAGCTCGTATTTTTTATGTGCAAATGTTAGGTAACCATAAACTGTAGTTGTGTTACTAGTGTTAGTTATTGTCATTCCTTTCTTTTTTTCAAAGAAGAAATGATGTTTGAAAGTAGCGGATAGAAGTAATAGAGATCATCAGAAGGGATACAGATCATTGCTACCATTCATGCACTTTGATATGACTCACATTTAGTGGGAAATAAACGATTAACATAAAAACTGCAGCAGGTAGCAAGTAAAAGCAATTTTAGACATGAATACAGTTTTTATGGTTTGAATAAAGAAGTAGCCACAGAGAAAAGGGTTTCCCAGTAAACCGAAAGGTTTTCCTATTATGTAGCAACTTCATGCATTGGTTTTCGATTCAGGTGAACTAGAATTATTTTTCAAAACTGTATTAATTTTTAATCACACAAGCGCCTCATGAATAAATTTTCCTGATAAGAATTCCAACACAGCAGATAAATATGAGGCTCCTTTGACTATCTTTCCTCACCCCTGATCGTAGTCCCTTTAGAGAAATAATTATTGTTGTCAGTTTGGATATATTCCCCCCCAGAAATATTCTAAAACGTATGCAGATATAAATATAAATATATTTGTAAATATAAATATATTGTTGTTAGCAGATATAAAAATACCTCCATAGGAAACGTGTTTTACTGATACTTTTTTAAAAATTTTTTTTAATGTTTTATTTATTTTTGAGACAGAGAGAGACAGAGCATGAGCAGGGGAGGGTCAGAGAGAGAGGGAGACACAGAATCCGAAACAGGCTCCAGGCTCTGAGCTGTCAGCCCAGAGCCCGATGTGGGGCTCGAACTCACGGACCGCGAGATCATGACCTGAGCCGAAGTCGGACGCCCGACCGACTGAGCCACCCAGGCGCCCCTGTTTTACTGATATTTTATTCAGTCAACATTATAGGTCAGGGATTTTTCCATAGCTAGCAATGAATACCAACGATTGTTTCCATTTATTTGTTACGAAAAACAGCGCACATAGTAGTGAAATAAATATCCTTGCATCAGCTTCTTCATGCGAATAGGGGAGGAGTAACATCACTGATTTATGGTGTATGGACATGTTTTGCGTTTATTGAGCACTGATGTGCCTGGAACTCTTTCCCCATTTTCTGGATGAAGAAACTGAGGCCTAAGGAGAGTAAGTATTTTTAATAAGAAAATGGGGATTAAGTGGCAGTTAGGGATCTGCACCCAGAGTATGTCTGAGCTCTTCACCATGTTGCCACTCTGTCTCTAGAATATATACCACCACGGGCGCCTGGGTGGCGCAGTCGGTTAAGCGTCCGACTTCAGCCAGGTCACGATCTCGCGGTCCGTGAGTTCGAGCCCCGCGTCAGGCTCTGGGCTGATGGCTCGGAGCCTGGAGCCTGTTTCCGATTCTGTGTCTCCCTCTCTCTCTGCCCCTCCCCCGTTCATGCTCTGTCTCTCTCTGTCCCAAAAATAAATAAACGTTGAAAAAAAATTAAAAAAAAAAAAAAAAAAAAAAAAAAAAAAAAGAATATATACCACCAAAGTGAGCAAGTAACTGAATAGACAGATTTGCACTCTCCCTGTAGTATGTGTGAGTTCCCATTACCCCTCAGCTTCACCAATACTTGATATTACAAAGTGTTTCAATATTTGACAATCTGATGGCAAAAAAATAGTATTTTATTATTTTAATTTGCATTTCCCAGATTTCTGGCAATGTTGAACATCTTCTTATAGTTTATCAGTCATTTGTATTTCCTTTTCTGAAATTTATTTTAATATCTCTGAAAGGTGGGATGTAAGAGCGATCTGGCTGTGACGTCCGTCACCCCACTGATCACCAGGGTTCATGCTTCCGCTGATCTGGCTGGCTGGGCCAGTGTCCCTGTCCTCCTTCACCACTTCCTAGGAGTCCCTCATGAAGCTGTGTGTTTGTTGGGTCAAAGAGGGCAACCATCCCCGAAAGGGGAGGACTGTTCTTCAATCAAGGGTATACCAGTAGCTGTGCCCCAGTGCTAGAACCTCCAAACAAGCTCTCACATAGGGTTAAAAAAACATTAAAATATGTGTCTGAAAACTGAAGGTTTAGGTGTAAAGGTAAAATGAATCCATACTGTGGATATCGCTCTCGTTCCTCATACACACTCACACACGGAAAAGTTGATTCATGTTTCTATATGTTTAAACATAAATACCTGTAACATATTAACCTATTTGCATACAGTATTTGCACACATATAATACAAATGATTTATAGACTTATACGGTGGCCTTGGCGTTAATGGGTGTTACATTGCGTGCCAGTCATTGTTAGCTGGTCCCCATGTAGATTCACTCTTTCCGTGCCCTGGCCTGGAAGGATCACACTGGCTCCCGTGCCCTTTGGCCTCTGGTTGTGTTCGGCGCACGTAAGGGCCTGTAGGTGATCAGAGAGCAGCAGGGGAAACAAGCTCGGTATTCAACTCTTCTCTGTCTCCACTGCGGTCTCACTGTGGAGGCGACTGTAGTCGCCTAGCCTGGGCCACAGCTCTTATTGGACAGCGCTCCACATCTGACGGGATTCAGGTTGTAAGATTTTCTCCCCTTCCCTTTACTGCCCAGGGCTTGTCTAAGCTTCCCACTGTTCTGCTCCCGGGATGCCCTACCCCTTGTCTGGCCCTGTTACTCTGCCCACTGTTCTGCAAGTAGTCCTTCTGGTAAAATCTTGGCTGTGTGATCTTGCGTAGCTCATTTGTTTTTTGCCGGGACACTGTTGGGCACAACTTCTAATTAGAGTGTAATGACATCTTAATCTAAGAGTAGCTAGGAAAATCTCTTTCCTGATTTTTGTCCAAATCCTCTTCTTCAGAAAATCAGATTCCACATAATCTACTTATTTATTCCACATCCAGTAGATCCGTGCCAATCAGCACTGTACTGAGTGTTTGCTTTTGTCATAGCCGTGATGCTTTCCAGCAAGAGTAAAATCTCAAGTTCAAGCTGATGTTTGGATAGTATCACCAATTGTTTTGTGCAGGTTAAACTTGGGCCCCAAATAACATATGTATTTTTTTACTTTGGAAAATTTCAGAAACATAGAAGTAGATAGAATAATGTAATGCACCCACATGTGCCCCAAACTCAATTTCAATAACTATCATCACATACCCAATCTTATTTCATCCATACCTGCATCCATATTTCTTCTCATATTATTTTGAAGAAATCTTAGAGATTGTATCACTTCCTCCTGCTATCCTTGATATCAAGTATGTATGTTCAAATGTCCATTTGTCTTATATTTTTAATGGTTTAAATTAAGATTCCACATTTCAGTTGATTATCATGTCTTGTAATTCTCCTTTAATCCATTGGTTTCTCATCCATTTCTTTTTTTCCCTTGCAATTTGTTTGTTGAAGACACAGAGTCAGTTGTCTTGGAGAATTTACCATGATTTGAAATTTGCTCTTTGCACCCTGTAATGTTTTGTAACCTCTCTGAACTGTGTCTTTCCTGTAAATTAGTAGTTGGAGAGTGAGTAGGGTTTCATCAGATTCAAGTTAGTTGTGTGTGCTTTTTAAAGCCCATTGAGGGGCGCCTGGGTGGCGCAGTCGGTTAAGCGCCCGACTTCAGCCAGGTCACGATCTCGCGGTCCGTGAGTTCGAGCCCCGCGTCAGGCTCTGGGCTGATGGCTCAGAGCCTGGAGCCTGTTTCCGATTCTGTGTCTCCCTCTCTCTCTGCCCCTCCCCAATTCATGCTCTGTCTCTCTCTGTCCCAAAAATAAAAAAATAAAAAATAAAAAATAAAGCCCATTGAAAAAATGGTACTGTATTCTTTCATCAAGAAACTTCCAATCTCAAGTTGCCTTTCTTTTAACGATGGGAATAGCCATTGATTCTCCAAGCCTAGGTCCACTTGGAGTGGCATAATGGTAGTAACTACCTTCTATTATTCCTTCATTTATTATCTGGAATATTTATGTTAAAACAAATTCCAAGAGCAGGGGCGCCTGGGTGTCTTAGTAGTCAAGCTTCCAAATTTGGCTCAGGTCATGATCTAGCAATTTGCAAGTTCAAGCCCTGCATCTGGCTCTCTGCTGGCAGCACGAGGCCTGTTTGGGATCCTCCCCCTGCCTCGCTCTGCCCCTTCCCTGCTTGTGCTCTCTCTCTCTCAAAAATAAATACACATTTTTATCTAAAAGCAAAATGTTCCCTCATCCGCTATTTGTTCATCCAGTGGTGTAGTTTATAGAGGGAAGGCAGGAGAAGTGTTCAATTTTTAAACATTTTTTGTTATTTTTAAAATATTGATAGTTGGTTTCTGTGTCCTCCAGTGGTACTAGTTTATTTTAATATAATTATGAATTCATGAATTTAAATACATTAATTTCTTTCAGTAGTTATCCTTAATGAGAATCACATTGTCCCATCTTTGGCCAATGGGAGCTTCTTTAAATTGGCTGTAAGTCTTACTGACACAGTCCTTGTAGTCTTTGATAGCTTTCTCACTATCTAGTATTCCAAACTCATCTTTTACATTTATGGCCCCAGATCTGGAATCAGCATCCCCTTCTCCCAGGATCCCTGTTTTTTCCTTTACTTTTTTTTTTTTTTTTTAATTGGGAAATGATTTTTCATGATAGGGATCTGAACATTAGGCGTGTTTTTTGCCATTGGTTTTCTCTTTGTTTCCAGGCCTTTCCAACGACAGAATGCAGGGGGAAAAATAAAGTGTATTATGAATTCTTTTACCTTCAATTCAAATTTAGATCTACATTTGAATCACTTTTCTTTTGTGCAGAATATTGGTCTGAAGTTCACTGGGAATAAGAATTAAAGTGTTATATAAATTTGTTTTGTAGCCCAAAAATGCATATTTAACAAATCCAGAATGCAGTTAACAATTGTGTTGCTATCTCTTCAGTGCTTTTGGTTACTTGAAGCTCACTTTCTAATAGATTTCTCAGGAAAGTCCTCATTTCTTAAATTCCTGGATGTTCATAAAACTTCATGACTTTTATAGTAAAAAGTGATTATCTAGCATTTTATCCTAATCCTTAGTACTGAACAGTACCCCTTAGAGAATAGAACCCTGAAAATGGCCTCTTTCTGTATACAAATGGCACATCCCTGATGCGTGCTAACAAGCTGTATTTTGCTAACCAGGGACTTCCCTGGCAGGAGTCGTAGCAGTTCTTTCTAATTCTCACATCTGTCTTCTTATATTCTCATTGAACCTGCATATATATGTCCTTAATTCTGCGCATGTCCTCAAAAATACTAAAATCTAGTAAATTTTTACATCAACTTGAAATTTTTTAAGTATATTTTAAAGGGCTAAATTTTAATTTATGCAAAGTCTATAATATATAGAGCATATAGTATGTATAATTAGTGATTTACAGTCCTATATAAAACAGTATATATCATATATGTATGTTGTGAGGAGTTGCTCACAGGAGAAGAGGTGAGGAGGGAAGACAGACTCAGATTTGAGTATAATAAACTTAAGTGAAAAAAATGTTTTATAGGCTAATTATAAATGCATAAACACACATACACACATATATAGTACCTAATTATTTTTATGTATTGACTGTACATTCCTAATGGTGTATCACCTAAAGGCAGAACGTACACACACACACACACATCTATAGTGGTTTTCTCACAGACTCAATCATAGAAATGTCACAGGTTCCAAAGAGACCATATTTTTAATTTCTCCCAGTAAAGACACAGTGGGGGCACCTAGGTGGCTCATTTGGTTAAGCATCTGACTCTTGATTTCAGCTCAGGTCATGATCTCATGGTTTGTGAGTTTGAGCCCTGCATCGACTCTGCTTTGATAGCGTGGAGCCTGCTTGGGATTCTGTCTCCCTCTCTCTCTGCCCCTCCCCTGTTTGCTTTCCCGGCCTCTCTCTCAAAATAAAAATAAAATTAGAAAAACACTATGCTAATAATCAAATTAAAATGTGCTTCCATATATATATATATATATATATATATATATATATATATATATACACATACACTCTTAAATGTTGTTCGTTATTTACAAATGCCTCTAAAATATTTTCGCTTAGATGAATTATACCTCAAATTGAGTCCAGCTTTCCTCCTTCACCACTTCCTTCTCTCATCAGCAAACCACACACATACCAAAATATTGCCCAAAACAATTCCCCTCCACATTTCTCAGTTCCATCTGGTCCATTCTTAGAATCCACCAGCCCAAAACTTTGGCATCATCTGTGATTCCTCTCTCCCCTTTCTTATGTCTTCTATATTCAATCTGTGATATCTCCCTTGGGAAGACTTCTTGGATTCACCCCTTAATCTCTAGTTTTCCCCACTATACTCAGGAGTATGCAGCATTTTTAACAGCAAAGCCATGTTGTATTTATCCCTGGAATAGACTAGGTTTTGAAACCGCAGAGGCCTTGGTTCAAATTCTGGCTCTGCCACCTATAATTGGTATAATTTTATTAATGAATTAATCTCTCTGCCATTGCATTTCTTCATCAGAAACCGAGGTAACATTAATTCCTCATGAGGCTGGTGTGAGACCGAACAATAATAAAAGGTTCTGACAAGAGCACTGTGCCTGACACGAAGTAGATGTGGAGGTAAATACTCTTTTTTTCCTCTTTTAACAACTCTTAGCACTTAACTAATAGGCATGACCTGGTTCCAAGAACTCAGAGTGTCCATTTTCCCTTATTCAGGGTGGATATAAAGAAATTTAGCCACCAAGTAGTCCGTTCCACACTCTCTCCTCTCTCCTTTGGTTATGTGCCCCAAATCCAAAGTGATCTTTCATATCTTTCCCTAACCCTGCTTTTCGAATTGTCCCTGGTTACAATGAATGGATCTTGGTTTTACTGTCTGTCCTCCTGTCCCTGCCTTAATAATCTGCTTACTGACCCTGTCCTTCCTGACTAAGATACCTGCTTTGCTCTTGCCAGTATCTCTTCTAAGGGCTGAGTCTTCTCAATCCTTGCTTTGCCAGCCGTCGGCAGGGTTTCCTGATATGAACCACCAATGCTGATTATATGCATGCTCCGGTCTCTAAGTATCACATAATCCTGGATTCCTCACTAATTCATTTACAAACCCTATTTGGCCCATGTTGGATTGCCTTGATGCTATCTGCCTTGTGAAATTTCTGCTTGCCGTGTCAAGAATCCACTCCAGATGTGCCATTGGGTTTATCTGCCCAGTGTCTGGTCCTTCCAAACATGTAGCTCTGGTTCAAAAATATGACTGTCTTCATCTGTCCTTTCTTCCTAATTAGCAAGATGTGCCCTGCTATGTAACATCATTACCTTGTCCTTGGAGTTGTGAAACAACTTATTTGCTCTCCTTGTACCCAGATATCCTTTGCTGTTCTCAAAGTATCCAGCTGACTGAAGCTGGACTAACCTTCAAAGCACACAGCTCTTGATTCTTTTTACTCCTTACTCACCGATGGTCCATGCTTCCCTGTTAGATGATGTCCAATATTCCAAAGCCTGTATTGGAAGTTTCTCTGTAACCTGACCCTCTTTAGACAAATGATCTTACTCCCAGATGCACCCTGAAGGGTGAACTCCCTCAGGCTCGTCTACACTAGCTTCTTAACCAGTTATATTCTTTCTTTTCGTTCTGCCATTGCTTGGACTCTTTCACTCAGAGGAAGCGTCTTCCGTTCTCCCCTCCTGCAATCAAATACCACCTTTTCTTGAGTCCCAATCAAGTTCCATCTTTCTCAGAAGTCTTCTCTAACATTGCCCTGTCTCGATTCTTCTTTTCTTCTCAACTCCTACAGCTTTTTAAACAATACCACTTACTTTGATAGTGTACTTGATTATGTAGCTAATTAAAATATATTAGACACAGTTCAGTTAATGATGTCCGCAGAGCCCAATCAGAAACCTGGCAGTCATTCTAGAACTTTCTCCAGTCCTTCCATATCATATACTTATCAGTTGTTCTCCCCAAATCTGTCCTGAATTCATCTCTTTCTCTCTATGTGTTCTTCTCCTGTTAAAGTATTCCTCATTTCTCTCTTGATTAGCTGAACCTCCCTCCTAACTGGCCTTCCTCTCTTCAGTCTTAACTCATAAGCACCTATACTCCATGTAACCACCAGAGCAATCTTTCTAAAAGGCAAATTCTCCTTCTTTTGCTCTTAGGGCAAAATCTGAAGTCATTCAATTATCTCAAAAGACCCGTATATTCTGGCCTCAGCCTACTTCCCCAAGTTTACTTTTAAGGTTTCACCACCCCATCCCGTGTCCTTTGTTCTGCATGCTCCACGCACTTTGAACTCCTTGTAGTTCCTCTGCGAGCATACTCTATCCTTGCCCAGGGGCTTTGGACCTGTTAGTCTCCCTCTGCTAGGAAACACTGCTTCCCGTCTGGCTCCCTTCTCCTGGTTAATGCTGTTCTTTCCAGTCTCAGCCTAGATATCACGTACTTAGAAAAAGATTTTCTGAATCACCAAATTAGGGCTGGTCACCCCAGTTTTATTCTTCTATATCACAGTTTATGATTCTTTTCATACAACTTACCATACTGCTTATCATTGTTCCTTTACTGCCACCAGATAGTAGATGTATTAGAAGTAATGGCTGTGTCTGTCTTATCCAGTATTATATTCCCACTGCTCATCACAGTTCTAGGCAAAAAAGATAGACATATAGTAAATAATTATTGAAATAAATTAATGGAAAAAGGGGAAATTTATTTCCATAAATTAATGGAAATTGAAATAAATTAATGGAAAAATAAATTAATGGAAAATAATTATTGAAATAAATTAATGGAAATAAATAAATGGAAAGAATGGAGAAAAGGGTGAAAGAAAGGTAAGTGGGAGAGGGAGGGAAAGATTGCTCTCTCATCTAAACTATGAAGTCTTTAAAGCAGGCAGTATCGATAACTTATACTTCATTTGAGTTACACACTCTTATGTTAATTGAATAATAACAGCCAAGACATACTTAGAGTCTTTGTAGAGGTTCTCACTGATGGAAACTCCAGCCCCTAGATATCCACAAGTCAGCCTCCCTCACTTTATTCTACATTCTACTCCAGTACGGCAACTCTTAGACTTTTGATTCCACCCACCCCATTCCCTTTCCCAGCATGCACTGTCACATCTTCCTCCTATTTCTTACATAGCATCAATTGGCTCCTAAAACACTGCATTAGTTTTCTATTGCTACATAACAATGTACCACAAATTTAGCAACTTAAAAGGGTATTCATTTATTAGCAAACATTTTGTAGGTCCCAAGTTCAGCATGGTGTGGTTGAATGCTCTGCTTAGGTTTGAAATCACGGTATGAGCAGGGCTGAATTTTCTTCAGGAGACTCTGGAGAAAATCTGGGCTCATTCAGGCTCTTGGCAGAAATCAGTTCATTGCAGTTGTAGAAGTGGGTCTTAGTGTTTTGGCTGGCTGTCAGCCAGAGGCTTCTCTCTGCTCCTGGAGGACGCTCTCATGCCCTTGCCACATGGCCTCCTTCATCATCAGCATCAGAGAATGTTACTCACATCAAGTTCTGCCACACTTGAAATCTCTGACTTTCCTGTGTCTGACCTCCGCATGCAGATAAAAGGTTTATGTTATTAAGTCAGGCCCATCCAGATAATCTCCTTATCTTAAATTCAACCAATTTGGGACCTTAACTACATCTACAAAATCACTTTTGCCTTATAAGATAACATAGTCACGGGAGTGATTTCGCATTTCTACCTCAACCCACCACCAGGGGATTACATAAGAACAAGAGTCACTGGAGGATATCTTACAATGCGGCCTACCACAAATAACATGCAATATCCTTGTTTATTATTATTATTATCATTATTTTGGTGTCAGTCTCCCTCCATTAGAGGGAAAGCTTAATTGCTTAATGAGGACTGGGATTTTTGCATGTTTGGTTGACTGCTATATCTGACTGGTGCTTGGAATAGTGTCTGGATAATGTCACAGATATTCAATAAATACATCTTAAGTGAATGAATGTTTCAGATACACAAATATTAATTCTTTTTATAAGTCCTAAAGGTATTTTGAAAAACATTTGAGATTGCAGAAATGAAGTTCTAATATCTAAGTGGATTATTTTTATAGTAAGTACTCCATAATCAATTTTTTTTACATCAGAAGAGATCATTGTGATGGTAATTTTCTAAGTATGTTCCCCTTTGGTCACCTTGAGCATGAGGCAGAGGTATCCTAGCTGACAATGAGACAATTCATAGTAACTTTCATGAAACACCAGTGTCATGTTTTGTCTTCTTACTCTCTCTTTCTGACCTTGAAATACCAGACGTTGGCATACTTTTTCTCTTTCTCTCTCTGTGTCTCTCTCCAAATATTACTAGGACACTAGTAAGAATTGATTTAGCATGGCTTTAATTCAGCTCAGTCTTCAAGCCTTGAACTCTGGTTGGCTTAATGAAGGAATTAGTTATGCATGTAAGGTGGGAAATCAGGTTTATATATAGCAGTCGAAGATAAAAAGTGAAGATATAGCACAAGTACTATTAAAATGAAAGGAATATATTAAGGTGAATATATCTGGTAAAATAACATATTCTACAAAAGGAAAGGAATATATTATGAAACACATACCTAAATATGAAGCAGTTACATGTCATTATAGAAACAAGATTTTTAAGAATGGGAATCAATTTCTCCTTTATCACATGCTTGAATTTTTCTACTCACAATTATTTTGACTTGTTATTTGGATAGCACACATGAAGTTGACTTTTTAAGTGGACCATATTGTATTAGTGGTTCTGTATGTATGCAAACCTGTGCATGTTATATCTGTTATGGCTATACGACTGTGCTAATATCCTTAAGTTTTATTTATGTTGTCACAAATAGCAGGATTTCCTCCTTTTTTAAAAGGATGAATACTACTTCATTGTGTGTGTGTGTGTGTGTGTGTATCACATTTTTAAAATCCATTATCCATTGATAGGCACTTAAGTTGTTTCCAGCAACTTACTTCTTAATAATCAATGGATCGCAGAAAAAAATGGAACAGCCTTCAAGACAGAACTACCAAGAAGCATGAAGGATCTGAGTTTTTATCCCGCTTGCAAGTTAACAAATTAGCTTCAGTACAGTTTCTAAAATGCTGGGTTAGAGATGGAGGTCGTCGTTACCCATGGCACTTCAAGCAGCATGAGCATCAGTATATTTGCATCAGTTCCTCTTGACCCCCATTCCCAGGGGGTCAAAATGGAGGAGCGGAACCAAATGAATGCCAGAGGTTGCGTGGCAGAAAAATAAGCCTGAGCTTAGGGAACCAGAATCTTTTATGATAGGTAGTAAGTATGACTGCTTTGCTTTAGATGAAGACATTTTCTCTGTTTCCAAGATTGCTTGCTATTCTTCACAAAAATATGCCATCAGTGCCTTGCTTCGATTTGCAGAAATGTGAGAGACCCATGGAGAATCATCTCCTCACCTACCATGAGGAGTGTGGTGAGATGAAACCCTTTAATTTGTCCCACCTTTGAAATTTGTTGCACCATTCATACCAAGGCTGTGCTCTTCCTGGGTTTCCTGAGCTGCTCCCCACCAATTAGCAAGCACAGCAGGGAGCAGACTGGACCTTTCCTACTCAATGGAACTCTCTTTCCATATTACTTTCAATTACTTTCAATTTCAATTACTCTAATGACTAATATTTACTCTGAGGCTCCCCTTCAGCTTTGTTGTAATTTTCTCAAAATTGTAATTCAGTATGAGGCTTTTTCTACCCAATCCTCCTTTCACTTCTTTCACAGGTGTCATATCCCCGTCATAATCTGAAGGCTCTCCACATCTATTCCTGTTCCCCCTCCCTTTTTCCTTTCACAGGTGTTTTCCCCAGTAAAATGCTTGTGTATCTAATTGTGTACTGACATTTGCTTAGAGAATGTGAACTGACATTGTAGGTACTAAGGGTGGCCTGAGAAAAAAGACAGTAAGACTGGGGTTTGGGATTGGATCACTCACTCTTTAGCTGGAATGTGGTACATAAATAATCCCTGGTAAAAGATGAAACAAGATGATGAATTATTTGCTTAAGAACTCGCTGGTGGTGACCCTGGAAAATATTCCAGTACAGGGGAATGCCTTGCCCAGTGTGATTTGAAACGTATTGAGAGAATAATCCTTCCAAAGACAGTGGGGTTGGTTGCTTATTAATAAGTTGTATTGATGACATGCAGAGGGATAATGAGAGACTGAAGACAGTTAAACAATAATTAAAAGTCAGGTGTGAGAGACAGTGTGCTTCTGTGTAAGCTACCAGACACTTACTTCTTGTAGTAGAAGCTCTGATACAAGGAGGAACAACATAGGACTTAAATATTACAGTCATGGAGCCCCAGAGACATTGAAATGCTAAGGTAACTTCTGTACTTGCTCTAGTTTAGAAATTTTTACCCTAATGTGTGGAATGGATATTTTCAAGGATTAGGGCTCTGCAGATGATCTTGAACTCCCAGAGTTGCCGAGGTGGCCCACTCCACACCCTTTTAAGTGTTCAAACTTCTTTCCAGGGGAAGACAGTTTCTCTTAAGTCAACAGATTCTCCTTCAGGAGCTACTCCTAACTACTTTCCTGGTTGTTAGGCTGATAACTAGGATGAAAGCCCAACATAACCTGGCTGGGGGGAAGCTGGAATGGTACGGTGGAAAAGTGATTCCACTTCAAAGAAGCTGCCGAAATTGGTAGGAGCCAGGGGAATATTAGCAGGAACTGGAGGGATATGCTTAGGATTGGATTTTGAATGATAAAACATGAGGGCCTTAACATAAGACTGGAAAATTCAATAATTCTTTGATTTTGAACACTTTCTCAAGGCATAGGACTTTAGCACCATGGCAGAGAACCAGAGAATAGAGCAAACTTACTGCTAGAGAAGTTCTTGCTTGAAATCCTGGAGAAAGCACTGGGCTTAATGAAGTGGAAATAGGTGAGTTGTCATGGTAGATCCTAGGGGATGACATAGAAAAGCAAAGAGTTGTGAATATTATGTTTATTGTGTGAATTTAGAATATTATGTGAATTTAGAAGACACACATGAAGACTGTGTTCTAAAAGAGGGTGTAGGAGACATTCTATTTACTGAGGGCATCAAGAACCCACTGATGAGAGGGGTGCCAGCATTTCTAAGTTCAGTGGTGACTCTTCTCAGCTGACCAGTGCTGATAGTCAGCTACATCAGGCTCCTACCATCTAGGAAGGATGAGTAGTTCATCTTCACAATATCTAATATTTATACTGGGAAGGGTTTAACTTCCCCCATTTGCAGAGCCTCAACAAACACCACTATCTGGTAACTTATGGAATGTTTGATCCCTATGCAAGGAATCCCAAATATCATAACATCCAAATAGGGAATTCATTTTATAGTGAAAGAAGTGTGAGATTCAGATCCGTTTTTCGTATAACATACAACATCATCTAGAAGAAGCTAGTCTGATAGAACATAGAATGGCCTATGGGAGGCACAACTGAGGCACCAATTTCAAGGTAACACTCTGTAATTATTGGGTGCCATTCTTCAAGTCACTGTATATGTACTAATCAGAGACCTCTATATAGCTCTGTTTCCAACAGGAAGAGTTCCTGGGTCTAGTAGCCAATGGATTAAGCAATAGTGGTCCCACTTATCAATCCCAAGCATCCACTAGAAGGCATTGTACCTCCCATTCTTGTAACTCTCAGAGTGGCATGTTGAAATGTCCTGATCTTCAAAGGGTTGTATTCCTGACAGGAGACATGGAATGAGCATGTCTGAACTATAAGCTATAGACACTACCTTGGATCTTTTGACTTTTTGTTCCTAGGAACTAAAAGGCAAGGAGTCAATATACTGGTACAGGTAATTGACCCTGATCAACAGGAGGAAGCAAGACTGCTTTTACAGTGGAGGCAGGGATGAATATATGTGGAACCAAGGTGATCAACTTGAGTACCTCTTGGTCCTTCCTGACCAGTTCTAAGTGTGAGTGGACACTGCAATAAGTCCACCAAAAGAAGGGTGTAATTACCCAGTGAGTCACATCCCTCAGCATGGAGAGTTGGGTTAAGTTACTGTCAGGTAGTTGGGGTCCCATGTTGCATTAGCTGCTAAAATCTTTAGAAGCTGGGTTGGGGAAGCTACCAAGATTTTCAGAGTGATAACTAAGGGTGATGGGAACTTTAAATGAATAGCGGGGAAAGATAATGGACGTCTGGTGTCCCAGAGACCAAATATGGTGATGGAAATTGTAGTTTGTCCCTCTTAGATGGAGAGAGTCACAAACATAGTGGAGAAGCTGCTCTCTGAAAAATCAATGAAGAAATTGATTTTTGTGGCAGAAGGGGTGGGCTGTGGCACCCTTTGGAGCTTGCCAGTCAGATTCTCCTAAGAGAGAAAACCTCCCATGAGGAGTACAGTTAGCTGATACCTTCAGGATCTGCTGCAGAACTCTTGCCACTGTCTTGCTCTTGTTGGGGGTGGTCCTAGGCAATGACTGAACATGGTGAGGATACAGAGCCAAGCCATCTTGCTCATTGAAAGATTCCTCCAACAGGCAATATTTTATACTGAGGCTCCCTTCAGACTTGCCAAGATTTTCAGAGTTCTACCTCAGTCTCCCATTCTTTTTCTACAATATTCCTCCTTTCTTCTCTCCTTTCTCAGGAATCATCATAGCATTTCAGTCTGAAGGTTCTTGAGGTCTTCTGTTTTCTCTGAACTTTCCCCTTTCCTTGATAAATCTCTTGCACATGTAATTTAATTTTAAAATATGCTTTTGGGGAACCTGAGGTGATACAATGACTTATCAAAATTTGTGGTATGCAGATAAAGCCATGCTTAGGGGAAAATCTTCGCATTATACACTTAAGTTATAAAAGAAGACAGGTCTAAAATCAATGATGTAATATTCTACTTAAAGACACTAGGCAAAATGCAAATGAAACCCAAAGTATTCAGAGGAAAGAAATAATAAGCAGCAAAACCTAATGAAATAGAAAACATAAAAAACAATAAAAGCAAATCAACAAAACAAAAAGCTTTGAAAATATCAATAAACTTGATCAACTTTTAATCTACCTAGTCAAGAAAAAATAAAGACAGAGAGAGAGAGAGGATACCAGTATCAGGAGTGAAAAAGGAAGCATCACTGCAAATCTGAGAAGCATTCAAAGGATAATAAGAAAATAATCTGAATGATGTATGCTGATAAAGTCAACAAGATGATGTAATGGAACAATTCTTGAAACACATATGCTACCAAAGCTCACTCATGAAGAGATATTTAGCCTGAATAAGTACATATCTATTAAAGAAATTTAATTACTTATCTAAAACCTTCCCACAAAGAAATCCAGACCCAGATGGCTTTGCTGTGAATTCTACCAAACTGTTAGGAGAAAATACAAACTGACAAACTCTATCTAAGAAGTAGAATAAATGGGTATTATTTCCAACTAACTTTGTGAGGCCAGCATTACCCTGGAAAAGAACCTCCAGATCAATATTCCTCATGAGAATAAATGAAAAAATCCTTTAATCTGAGTTTAGTTAATTGAACACAGCAATAAATATCACTGATCAAGTGATATTTATCCCAGGATAATGCCAGATTGGCTTAACATTAAACAATTGATCAATGCAATTCACTGTATTGCAGATCATATGATTATCTCCATAGAGAAAAAACATTTGACAAACTTCAATATCCATTCATGATAGAAGCTCTTAGGAAAACTTACAAGAGAACTTCCTCAACCTGATAAAGGGCATCTATGAAAAACCTATATCTAAAACTATTGTTGATGGTGGAAAACTGAATGTTTCTTCCCAAGATCAAGAACAATATATGGCTATCTGTTCTCACCATTTCTATTGAACATTGTACTGGAGGTCCTGGCCAGTGAAATACAGCGAGAAAAATATATAAAAGGAGAATGCATTGTCAAAGAAGTAAAGCTGTCTTTATTTTCAGTTATGGTGTTATTTTTATAACCTTAAAAAAGCCAATAAAATTTGGGAGTGGCGGGTAGAAATGAATTATATCATATTTTTACCACTTCTACCTATTTTGCTATTAATAAGTGGGTTGAAGCTACAATGTTTGTTTGTTTGTTTGTTTATAAAGACAAACTGCAGTGCGGAGAGAACTGATTTCATTGGAGAGAATAATACAAATGTTTGAACCATATTCTTTACAAACCAAATAGCATCACAGTAACAGTGGATATAAAACATATTATCATGCAAAGTCAAACAGTCATGGAAGTGCCACAACTAATCTTTGAAAATAGCCTGATCAATGAAGTATGGGGAAAAGCACATCTGGAAAGAACGAGTGTGGTACTTATTTTCTTCCCTCAGAGTTATCCACAGAATTTAAGCATTAGTTTTAGTATATAAGTGATTCAAAATCCAGAAGATAGAATATAACTGCCATATTCTTTATATTTTATTTATTTTATCAAGAAAGAGAAGAAATATAAACATAATCATGGCTGTGTGACTCATAATTCAGGTTTTAAACATAGATTGCATAAAATTACAGTGGAACAATGAGTAGATACAGGTAGTGACCACTCACAGAGGTGATTTCTGGCTTTTCAACCTCAATTCTCAGACTGGCTTCATACAAATTCTGTTCGAACAAGTTCTAATGGAAATAATGTAATTGTTGTGAGTTTGGATATCACATTGTATATTTTGACACCAAGCATTTTCTATCTTGGAATTTTATTGTGAACAGTCAGGAAAATGTTGGCTTGACAAAGGGGTAAGTGCAATTGCTTTAAATACTTTATGCCTTAAACACTATGAAGAAATTGTGCCCTAATTCCTGCTTTACAACTAATGAATAGCCTGGAGTGTTTTACTATAATTTTTCATATTCAGAAATTGACTGTACATGTTCTAAGGAGTGGGTAAACTGCACC
This sequence comes from Lynx canadensis, assembly GCF_007474595.2. Taxonomy (NCBI): domain Eukaryota; kingdom Metazoa; phylum Chordata; class Mammalia; order Carnivora; family Felidae; genus Lynx; species Lynx canadensis. The sequence goes on from NC_044314.2 coordinate 38,612,892, forward strand.
TGTGCTGTGTTTCCTATTATTTTAGGAAAGTAAATATAAAGAAAGTGTTCTCTCTGTCAGCATTTTAATCCTGACAACCACCATTTGGGTGTCTGTCCACCTACAACCAATAGCCACCATGTTTGTGGATAATTCTGTGAAGTAGAGAAGGCATGCAAGTCAGGACATACAAACTAGTTTTGCCTGTGTCACATACTTATTTTGTATCCACGGACATTTCATCTTGGTGGGGGGGGGGTGGTCTCATTTACTTTATCAGTAAAATGTAAATAATAATAATTCTCCCATATATCGTAGATATTAAACATGTGAAAATTATTTAGTCTACGTAAATATATCATTAAATGGGCCATTTACCTTTGATGAAATCTTTAGCCTCTCTGTCCTGTCATGGATTTGTATCTTAACATGAGCAAGTAGAGAATAGAGGAAAAAGCACCTTCCTTAGAATCAGGCAGGCCTACATTGGAATCCAAGTTCCACCATTTGCTAGCTGTGAAATCTCAGGCAGTTTACTCAGCCCTTCTGAGTTAATCTGTAACATATGATCAGTAACTTCTTTTGGCGTTTTGGGTGTTAGAGTTAATATATAATGTACCCACTCTGTAGTATATATACTTAATATAGGTGCACTTATTTTTAGATGCATAATCTTCTTTCCTCTGTGCTTCAGGAGAACATAGCAGAGCTAGAAACAGCATGATGAATATCTATCTCATCACTTCATATATTCTGAGCTTCAGATGGAGCATGGAGGCAGCATCTGTAGGAATATCACCTCTGCAGAGCAGCGTACTAATATCTGGATGACTTCAAGGAATATGTTTAGCCCTCTACTTCCTCACCTATCAAAGTGGATAACAATACCATCTTCCTAGGGGGTCGAAAGGAATACATACCTGTGCCTGGCATATAGTTAATGATTGATAAACATGTAATTGCTTTACTGAATTTGGTAAGGAAAGAGAGCATTATACCTCTAAAATTACCACTGCCCATCAGTGAATTCATTCTTTCTCTTTCCTGCATTGGATCTCGGACATGTCCCATAGCTTTTTTCATCCTTTTTAGTCAGAAGAATAAATTTCATCTGAGCCATGTAAATATCTCTCTGGGATAATAAGCAAAATTTTAAAATCACTCAAAGTTTCTCCCTTTTTCCCAGTTCAGAGTGGGAAGCCTACAGAGGAGGACAGGAGCAGGACTGATGTTCCCCTCCTGCTTCCTTTCCTTCCCCCATCCCTCCTGCATTATTAGCTGTCCTCTGTCAGGTAGCCCAGGCTTATAGAGCCCAGGGGAAGAAGACATTAGGAGAAATTCCTGGGTTGCGTGACTGTTTCTTTGGGGGCTGATACACAGTTGTTAATTCTTTCTCTCATGAATGCACTTTCTGTGTTTTTTAGAGATCCCACCAGGGCATCCCTTGTTCACATAATTGCCTTTCTTATGGCCGGCCATTTTCCACTGTCCCTTTACCTGCTGGTGTTCTGGCTTCCACCTAGTTTCACATATTATCTCCTTTGAGATTCCTCTGTTCTTCAGAGAAGTAATCCTCTTGAGAAGAATCCTTTCTAAAATGACCTCAAGCTTGTGTTTTTCCAAAGATTAGCCAAGTTTACCTTGGCCCAAGGGAAAATCCATGCTTCCTTGCCCCACATTTTGTTGAAACACGGTGCATTCCCAATACTGTCTCTCCCCTCCACCCTTCCTTTTTCAAGTTAAAATTCCATGGTGCTCAGCAGACTCTCAGAATGATCCCCTTGGAAGCCCTCGGGCAACTAAACTCATCCTCCCCTGCAGGGGATCCGTGGGGGTAGAAGATACATGTAGCCCATCAACAACTACCCCCAAACTCACTTTCTCATTTTAATTTGCAATTCTTCCCTTAGCTTGCCTTGAGAGGGAAGCCTTTAACACTTCAAAGACTATATTCAGAATTTTCTTCTTCCTTCTAATACAGGATTGGAAGGAGTCTATCTAAAGTTAATAAAGTCAGTTTCACAAAGCAGAAGCATGTTTTGCTTATAGTCAGTCACTTTAAGATCTGAAAAATATTTGGCGCCTATTCTATTGTTCTCAGATTTTGAGGCTCAGCCTAAGACAGAGTAATTCCATTTTAGAATTTTGTTAGAAATATTGAATATTGCAACTCAAATTAAAGTTGGTTGCCTCATGCCCAGATACAGCACCATTCTTTTTTTTTTTTTTTCTTTTTTCCTGCTGTAAGAACAATTAGATTAATTTTATTGAGAAAAAGAAGAATTAACAGTTGGGTTACTAGTCAAGTACTGTCCATCCCCCCCCCCCCCGCCCCCGGTTTACTGAGAAATGATTGACATACATCACTATATAAGTTTAAGGTGTACAGCATAATGATTTGATTTACACATATTGTGAGATGACTGTACAAGAGGTTTAGTTGATCTCCAGGATCATCTTAGGTAGATACAATAAGAAGAAAAAAAACTTGTGATGAGAACTCTTGGGGTCTACTCTCTTAACAACTTTCTAGTACATCATACAGCAGTGTTACCTATAGGCACCATGTTGTACATCACATCCCTAGTACTTATTTATAAGTGGAAGTAAATTTATACCTATTGAACACTTTCCAATTCCTCCTCCTCCTACCCCCTCCCCCCATCTGATCTTATTTTCTATGAGTTTGATATTTGGGGCTTTGGTTTTTATTTTTTGTTGTTGTTGTCAAGATTCCACGTATAAGTGAGATCATATGATTATTTATCTGAATAAGATTCCAGTGTGTGTATGTACCTGTGTGTGTGTGTGTGTGTGTGTGTGTGTGTGTGTAATTCACCTATTTATCAATTCATCCACTGATGGACACTTAGATATTTCCATGTCTTGGCTATTGTAAATAAAGCTGCTGTGAACATGAATGTGGTGGTACAGGTACATGTTCACATTAGTATTTTTGTTTCCTTTGTCTATATTCCCCAAAGTGGAATTACTGGATCTTATGGTTGTTCTATTTTTAATTTTTTGAGGAGCCTCCATATTGTTTTCCACAGTGGCTGTAGCAATTTATGTTTCCACCAGCAGTGCGCAGGCATCTCCTTTTTTTCCACTTCCTCACCAGCCTTGGTCATCTCTTGTCTTTTTGTTGATGGCCATGGTAACAGATGTGAGGTGATATTTTATTGTGGTTTTAATTTGCCTTTCCTGAATGACTAGTGATATTGAGCATCTTTTCTTTATCTGTTGGCCATTTGTATTTCTTCTTTGGGAAAATGTCTATTCAGGTCCTTTGCCCATTTTTAAAACTGGATTTTTTCTTTTTCCTTTTTTTTTTTTTTTTGCTTTGAGTTGTAGGAGGTCTTCATAACATTTGGACATTAACTCCTCATCAGATATATGGTTTGCAAATGTTTTTTCTCATTCTGTAGGTTCTTTTCATTTTATTGATGTCTACTTTTGCTCTTTAACTTAATGTAGTCTCACTTGTTTATTTTTAATTTTGTTGCTTGTGCATTAGGTGTGATTTCCAAAACACCACCAAGACCCATGTCAAGGAGCTTTTTTCCTATGTCTTCTGTTAGGTTTTAGGTTTCTCTCATGGTTTCAGGTCTTACATGTAAGGCTTTAATTCATTTAAAGTTAATTTTTATGAGCACCATTCTTTACTTAAAAGAAATGCAATGCCAACATCCAGAAAAGAGGAAAAAAAACATTAAACTATAATTTAAAATTTTACAATTTTGGTCTCACTTAAAAATTCCAAACTTGAAATTACATTGCATTAATTATGCTATCATATTATTACTAACATTGTTAACAGTTATGAGAGGGTATAATTAGTAGATCAGTGAAATTTTTTGTGTGTTTGTGAAAGAATATTTGCATGGAGACAGAATTAGAAGGGATGAATAAATATGATTTTCTTCAGTCAGTAGTACAGTTTAAAGTTGTATGATCAGTCCATAGATTTTTTTAATGGCACAGAAGCATTTCTCTTTTATTAAATAAGATTATTTTAAAAACCAATTCTCTACAAAAACATTCAAAAGCCTTTTTTGTTTGCTGTGAGAGGCTACGCCATGAAGAGACGTTGTGAACTTCTCCTTGATGTAGGCATGGTCAAAGATTCATTGTACTTGCTTATAGTAAATTTGTTCCTCAGTAAATTAATCCCTTTAAAACATCAACCAATCAACTAACCAACCAATAGTCAGACAATGAAAGGCATTATTAATGTCTTTGCAAGTCTGTGACAGTTGAGCATTTCTATGTTCCAAGCACTATTCAGATGGATTTATAGTTTAGTCAAGGATGATAAGAGTAATCCTGGCCAAATGATTGCCAGAGGTAGAGAGATACTAGCAAGGGTAGGAGTAGGGGTTTAGGAGCTTGAATTTCAGTATGACTATACATTAGAATTTGGGGTGGGGACAAGAGTGGAAAAGATTAAAGCTAAAGAGTGGAGGTTAAATTAGATCATGCAGTTTTGTTAACGAATTTAGATCTTCTCTAAGGAAAAACAATCAGTTAAGAAATCTAGGTCAGATAAAAACCTTATGTGTCTTGATTTCCTTTATAGATTATAAATCTCTTGATGGTAGGGTCCATTTTTCCCATGCTTTGAATGATACCAGCATTTTGTCTAGAACTGTGCACAAAGCAGGTGCTAAAATATATGCTCACTAATGATGATGAGGAAGACTTGCTTCTAGAAAATTAGCTTCATGAGAACACATGACTAAAAGTCCCCTAAAAGCTACTGGATTTTAGGTTAAAAGGGAATGGGAGCACCTTGGTGGCTCAGTTGATTGAGCATTGGACTTTTGATTTTGGCTCAAGTCATGATCTCAGGGTTGTGGGATGGAGCCCCGCATCTGGTTCCACACTGACTGTGGAGCCTGCTTAGGATTTTCTCTCTCTCTCTCTCTCTCTCTCCCTCCCTCCCTCCCTCCACGTCTGCCTCTCATCCCTGCTTGGAAAAAAAGGAAAAAGAAAAAAGAAAGAAGAAGAAAAAGAAAAAGAGAATGTAGTACATACTTTAAAAAACAGGCATGTAACTTTCTCTGTGAGACTTTGGGAAAGAATAAGGGTGACCTTAATGGGGAAAACACTGACCTTAAAGTTAGACAGACCTAAGTTTTTATTTTCTACTTGCTATATGAGGCCTTGGGTCTCATCTCTCTTCATCTATGAAGCAAAGGTAATAATAGTTTATTCATAAAGTGGTTCTGAAAAGTAGACAGCAAAATGCATATAGTAAAGTACCTGATGCAATAAATAATAGTGAGATTCTGTATATGCATAATAGTAAATATTTTTATTTCACAACCTTAACAAAATGTTATACCTTCATGGTGACATTTGTTCAAATAATAGAAAAAAAAAATAGATGTATTTTTAGCTGATTACAAAGTAACATACAACCAAATTGTCGGTTTTTCCCCCCAAATTTAGTTTAACTTCTGGTTCCTATGGCCAGTAAGTAACAAAGTATTGAATAAAGCTCAAGAACCAGTCATCTGTAGAAGAAAAGACCGTAAAGTCCACCACCAGTGGATTGGCAAGGAGGGAAATTCACATGGGATGCGGCTGTTGATGTTCTGAAGAAAAACTCTTAGGGAGGGAACTCACTGATCTGAGATGACTAAACCTAGGGTTTCCTTGGAAATGTTAATAGCAATGTGTCTAACTTTCATTTTGAGAACATTTAGTTGAGAAAATTTTCAAGTGATTTCTGCAGTTAACAAAATTCATGTGCTAAGAGTTTAACATTAGCAGTGAAAATTAAAGGTAAAAAACAGATTATGTGCTTATTTCTTCCAGGATAAAAACAACTACGAAATACAGTGTTATGTTCAAGGCGGGGAAAAGAGACAGAAATTCATTGCCGTACCACCTAATCTAAAAAAAGCTTTAGAAAAAAAAATGTTTTAAGGAGGAAATGCCCAAACAGGATTCATTTATCATGTGGCTCAGTGACTGCCCAAGAGGTTCTGTTATCATTAGGATCATTAGGGGTTGTCCTTCCACCATTCCATTCTCTTTAAAAGGTTGGGATTGTAGGCGAAAGACTGGAAGAAAATATAGAGTGACGGTGGGTGGAGGCAGAAATAATGGAACAGCAGCAAATGGAACGTGTACCAGAATACACGGCCCTGTCGTTCCTTTCTCATTCTTGGATGTCTGCCCAGGATGATCACCTCAGAGAAGGAAGTCTCCCCTAACCCCCCGTTGTGGATAACTGTGTCCGCCAAAAAGATGTGTTGGAGCCTTAATCCCCCAAGGAAAGAAAGATTTGGGGACACAGAGGCACAGGGAAGAAGCCCATATGACGCCGGAGGCAGAGACCGGAATGACAAGGCTGCCAGCCGAGGAAAGCCAGGCATTGCTGGCAACTACCAGCAGCTCGGAAGAGGCAGTGAAAGATTCCTCCGTAGAGCCTTCAAGGGTCCCTGCCAACACCTTGGTTTCAGAATTCTGGCCTTCAGAACTGTGACAGAATAGCTGTCTTGTTTCGAGTCACCCAATTTGTGGTTATCAGGGAGGACGGCTTTAGGGAACTAACACCACCCAGAGTAGGTCTATTCCCGTGAGAAGCCTCCTTGAGCTTCTGTTCTTCTTCCTCAAAGCCCTTTTTTTTTTTTTAATTTTATTTACTTTTGAGGGAGAGGGACAGAACATGAACAAGGGAGTGGCAGAGAGAGAGGGAGAGAGAGAACCCAAAGCAGGCTCCAGGCTCTGTCAACACAGAGCCTGATGTGGGGCTTGAACCCAAGAGCCGTGTCATCACGACCTGATCCGAAGTCGGACACCCAACTGACTGAGCCACCCAGGCGCCCCTCAAAGCCCTTTCACAATTTAAATGAACGAATTAATGTGTAGTTGGTTTTAAATTCTCGCCTGCCAGAATATAAGCAGGACATTTTTCTTTTTTTTTAAAAAAGCGGGGCATTCTGAGGGAAGTGACCATGGGTATTCTATGTATTCCTGTAACCTCAGCACTGCTGTATTGCCTGGAATAAATTGATAATAAATATTTAAAAAATGTTTAATGTTTATTTATTTTTGAGAGAAAGAGAGACACAGAGTGCAAGTGGGGGAGGGGCAGACAGAGAGGGAGACCCAGAATACAAAGCAGGCTCCAGGTTCTGAGTAGTCAGCACAGATCCCAACAAGGGGCTCAAACCCACGAACCGCAAAAACATGACCTGAGCCTCAGTCAGATGCTTAACCAACTGAGCCACTCAGGTGCCCCTCAATAAATATTTTATATATATATATTTTTATATATTATATATATTTTTATATATATTTATATATATACTTTATATATTATATATATTTTATATATATATTATATTAAGAGAGAATCTTAATCAGAAATGAACTGATCTGTTGTGTTACCTCTAAATGTGTACATATCATAACTCCATATAATTCTGAAGTCAGGTCTGTCAGTTTCTATGTCAGTTAAAAATCTTTTACTTACATGCAACGGAAAACAAAATTCAAACAGCTAAAAGAAACAAATGAACAGAAGAGTTATACACGGGCTTTATCTTCAAAGTCCAGTGGTACAGCTAGCTGTGGGTGAGGACGGGTCCAGCCACCTGTTTAAACAATATCACCAAGATCTGGCTTCTCTTTGTCTCTGCTCTGCTTCTACTTGGGATAGCTTTATCCGCAGGCTCTATATGGCTCCCCTTCTGCTTACAAAATGCCCGAGGCAAGCCTCATCCCTTTAAAGCATACCATCTAAAAAGAGATCGATTATTGTAGCTTGCGCACGTCATGAGATTTGTTCTCTTTATTTCCATTCGTGAACCAATTGCAGCCTTTAATTCAAAGGCTGGACATAGGGGTCAATCCCGTCCCAGCCGCGTGGCTAAGGATTTGCGAGGAATAAACTCTCCAAGGAAAATCAGAGTACTGTTGATGAAAAAGAGAAGCAATGGATGCCAGGCTGGCAACCAGTTTATTCCTAACAGTTTATTGTGCCATTGAGCACAATAAGATCTCCTAAGGTTGAAAATATTTAGCTTTAATTATGAGAGATTTTGCGTAACAAAATCAACTAGGTGATTATCAGAATTGGCTTCAAAATGAATGAAAGTATTTGGACAGAAGTCAGTGTTCTAGACTTCGTTTTAGAATGCCTGAATTAAACTGTATGTTCCTATTGTATTTCCCATATGATATGAAGAATACGATAACATGGTTTTTGTTCCTAATGTTTATATGCCTCTCCTAGCCTACCCAGCATTAAATCATGAACCTAGCAGGAGATAAATTATTAATAGTTATAGTCATTGTCATCATAGAAATCAGCCGCAAATTTTAACAGACATTCTTCAAATGATTCATAAACATAATTTTGTCACCAAAATTGAACTTTAAAAAAAGCCCTGGCGTTAAGGGGGTATAAAAATATTGATAAAACTAAGAAGTAAAACATTGTTTACATGTTCTGTATATACATGACGATGAACTACATAATAGTGATATTTTAAAAAGAAATTTAAACTATTTTTTAAATAGAGATTATCTGACCCAGGTCTGAACCTTGGAAATTTTTGGTTTATATAAGGATATTAGTAGAGGGGTGCCCAGTGTCTCAGTCGGTTAAGCATCCGACCGGTTCAGATCATGATCTTACCGCTCGTGGGTTCGAGCCCTGCGTCTGGCTCTATGCTGACAACTCAGAGCCTGGAGCCTGCTTTGGCTTCTGTGTCTCCCTCTCTCTCTGCCCCTCCCCCGCTCACGTTCTGTCTCTCTCTCCTTCAAAAATAAATAAACATTAAAAAAATAAATAAATGAAGATTTCAGTAGATCATTATCTTGATCCATTAGAACCATCAATATGCAAGAGTACAATGATAGCCCCTGACTATCACTGATGACTTACACATATGTACAAGGTACAAACACAAAAAACATAACTTGAATGTCAGTGGTGCACAGGATGCTGTATGCTACCGAAACATGCATTGATTTATGTTTTATTATATATAGTTGCCCTTTTCATATCTGTTAAAAAGAAGTAAACAGGCAGAATGCGTATGCAAACGCAGAACCTTCTAGAAGAACCGTTTATGTGGCAGTCTTGAGCACTCTTGTCTCTAAAGAGGGTTTCTCTGTTGTAAAGAATTGATAGATCGCCCTTTAACCCGAGTGAAATACTTCTCAAGAACATCCAATGATCTATTATTTTATGTTCACCCAGTAGATTTCTTTCCTAATTAATTTTCTAAATGTCTAATTTATCAGAAAATATTTGTCTTGGCTAGCGGGCAAAAGTATTGATGTGCGTTCTAATTTAAATTAATAAACTGGCATTCTGGTTTTCTAAACAGTGCCCTGTAAGTTTGACACATGTGAATCTTATCCATTTGGGAAGAGCTGACAAAACTGCATTCCCGGTGCGGAGTCCACGTGGGTCCGAACACGGTACCATGGTGGCTGCTCCATGGTGCGGCTCACCCGAAAGGAATAATCTGAATCCCCTGCTGCCTCCTTTAGGTGCATGGACTGGGATCATTGAAGTAAGGAAGTGCAACATGAGGGGAAAGACAGTTGTCACTCGGTAAAGAAAACCGAAGAAGGAAATAACATGGCATAAACAAGTTCAGACAGTCTTCAGGATCCCTAGTCAAGACGTTTCACTAGAACTGGGTAAATAAAAACAGTGTAACTATAACACGTTTATCAGGGTCCTTACTTATAATAGGTCTTTCCCTGGAAGGTGTATATGTAATTAATTTTAAGTCTAAACTCAAGATTTTGTGTTAATTTGACAGAAATACACATTTTTTGTGACAACGAGGAAAATCACCACCATGTTCAGCAAGGTTACTTCTACTCAATGTGTATTTCAAATTAGGTGGAGAGAAACAAATAGCAAAGAAAGAAATGATATTGTTTTAGGAGTTTGGGAGATTGATTCTTAATATTTGATTCATTTTTTTAAGCAGTCATGGTAAAGCTTCATGACCAAAGTCATTTACAGGCAAACAGAAATGTAAATTTCTACTACTCTTATTTTAACTATTAAGGTAGCATGAAGTGAATATACCACATGATTGTTTTATTCTTACTATTCCTCCATCCATTCATTTGACAATTATGTACCAGAATACAAGGATGAGCAAGACAGCCACATCTGTTCTCATTGAGCTTACAGTCTAGTAGAGAGAAGACAGACAATTACATAACTGATAACCACAAAGTATGATGAAGGCTCACCATGTATCATGTGGGCTTTCAACTAGTTAGTTCTGTTAGTTAAAGCAGCAGTTTTCAAGTATTTTCCTGCCATTAGCCCCCGACAGCTGATATCCCCAGTGAGGCACCCCTTATTTGGACAATAGTCAAGGTTATGTTCAATTATCATCAAGGCGACTAGCTCCATTCTTTTTTCTTCACATCAGAAAAGGATATTGGAATTTAGGTGAATTGGAAAAATACAGCATAAAGTTCAATTGGCTTGGATGTAAATAAAAATAGCTTAAAAGTATATCATTAAATTTTTTTTTTTTTTATTTTAGAGAGAGAGAGAGAGAGAGAGCGTGCAAATGGGGGAGAGGGACAGAAGGAGACAGAGAGAATCTTAAGCAGGCTCCATGCTCAGCACAGAGCTGGATGATTGGCTTGGTCCCACGACTCTGGGACCATGAGTTGAGCAGAAATTAAGACTTAGGTGCTCAACCGCCTGAGCCACCCAGGGACCCCTGAAAGTATATCATTCTTAAATTGACCTAGCTCTGAACTTCAAAATGGATCATGCACAGTACTATCTTAGAACTTAAATACTGAACATCCAACTACTATGTGTTTAGTTGTTTGATAATTTAAAGAATTGCTTTTTAAAAAAAAAGTTTATTTATTTATTTTGAGAGAGAAAGAGAGACCATGTGAGCAGGGGAGGGAGAGAGAGAGGGAGAGAGAGAATCCCAAGCAGGCTCTGCCCTGTCAGCGCAGAGCCTGATACAGGGCTTGAATTCAAGAACCGTGAGACCACAATCTGAGCTGAAATCAAGAGTCCGTTGCTTAACTGACTGAACCACCCAGGTACCCCAAGAATTGCTTTTGAAACACACTGATTTGAGGTAATATATTTATAATAAGGATGACAGAACAGGGAATAATATTTTATTTTATTTAATTGACACAGAATGTTAGTTTCAAGGGTATATAGTGATTGGATAAGTCTGTACATAATGCTGTGCTCACCACAGTGTAGCTACTATCTGTCACCATACAACACTGTTACAGTATCATTGACTACGTTCCCTATGCTTGCCTTTCATCCCTGTGACGTATTCATTCCATAACTGGAAGCCTATGTCTCCTACTCCTCTTCACCCATTTTGTCCATACCTCTCTGGCAGCCATCAGTTTGTTCTCTGTATTTATGGGTCTGTTTCTTCCTTGTTTATTCTCTTGTTTTGTTTTTTAGATTCCACATGTAAGTGAAATCATATGGTATTTGTCTTTCTCTGCCTGACTTCTTTCACCTACCATGATACCCTCTAGATCCATCTATGCTGTCACAAATGTCAAGATCTCATTCTTTCTTATGGCCGAGTCACATTGCATTATATATACACATATGTATACCACATCTTTATCCATTTATCTATCAATGGACACTTAGGATGCTTCCATATCTTTTTGTTACAATTTTTTAATGTTTATTTACTTTTGAGAGAGAGACAGACAGAGCATGAACAGGGGAGGGGCAGAGAGAGAGGGAGACACAGAATCCGAAGCAGGCTCCAGTCTCTGAGCTGTCAGCACAGAGCCCGACATGGGGCTTGAACCCACAAACCGCGAGATCATGACCTGAGCTGAAGTCTAACTCTTTTTTTTTTTTTTTTTTTATGAAATTTATTGACAACTTGGTTTCCATACAACACCCAGTGCTCATCCCAAAAGGTGCCCTCCTCAATACCCATCACCCACCCTCCCCTCCCTCCCACCCCCCATCAACCCTCAGTCTGTTCTCAGTTTTTAACAGTCTCTTATGCTTTGGCTCTCTCCCACTCTAACCTCTTTTTTTTTTTTTTTCTCCTTCCCCTCCCCCATGGGTTCCTGTTAAGTTTCTCAGGATCCACATAAGAGTGAAACCATATGGTATCTGTCTTTCTCTGTATGGCTTATTTCACTTAGCATTACACTCTCCAGTTCCATCCACGTTGCTACAAAGGGCCATATTTCATTTTTTCTCATTGCCACATAGTATTCCATTGTGTATATAAACCACAATTTCTTTATCCATTCATCAGTTGATGGACATTTAGGCTCTTTCCATAATTTGGCTATTGTTGAGAGTGCTGCTATGAACATTGGGGTACAAGTGCCCCTATGCATCAGTACTCCTGTATCCCTTGGATAAATTCCTAGCAGTGCTATTGCTGGGTCATAGGGTAGGTCTATTTTTAATTTTCTGAGGAACCTCCACACTGCTTTCCAGAGCGGCTGCACCAATTTGCATTCCCACCAACAGTGCAAGAGGGTTCCCGTTTCTCCACATCCTCTCCAGCATCTATAGTCTCCTGATTTGTTCATTTTGGCCACTCTGACTGGCGTGAGGTGATACCTGAGTGTGGTTTTGATTTGTATTTCCCTGATAAGGAGCGACACTGAACATCTTTTCATGTGCCTGTTGGCCATCTGGATGTCTTCTTTAGAGAAGTGTCTATTCATGTTTTCTGCCCATTTCTTCACTGGGTTATTTGTTTTTTGAAGTCTAACTCTTAACCAACTGAGTCACCCAGGTGCCCTGAATAATATCTTTTATATATGAAAAATTCATATAAGTTGGCAAGAAACGTCCCAAAGAAAATGGACAAATGACTTAAGTACATTATGCATAGATTAATAAATCCAACGACTAATAAATGCATAAAAAATATTAAGCCCCAATTCCAACTAAAATATGCAAATAAAAATAACTACATAATAGATATTATTTTTCACAGATCAAATGAGGAAAGATTAAGAAAAATAATACCTATCACTGGGGGTGCTGCAGTTGAATAGGGACTCTCATATACTACTTTTGGTGATCATATAAATTGGTACAACCTTTTTTTAGTTCATTGCTTTTATGAATATATAATTGCAAGAAAATTTATTAGGAAAAGAACTTTGACCTCGTGAACTAACTGAAAGGGTGAGATTTTTAAAAAATTGCAGATATATTTCAAAGTCTATCTCTTCCGATCTAAAACTTACTTGCCACTCTTTCTTTCTTGAGATGACTATTATTCTCAAGCAGATGTGACATTCTTACAATTGTGCTTACTTACTTTTACTATATATACACATATTGGCCAACAAATATATGCCATTTAAAGTGGTTTCAAACATTACTTAAATTATATTTATGATATCATATATATCCTTATGTAACCTCCTTTTTTCCTGTCAACAATGTCTTGAGGTTTATCCGTGTTGGCACATGTCATTTATGTTAAAGTTTGTACAATATTCCATTATATACATATTCTAATTTGTGACTGTGTATAAATAAATATACGTGTAATACGTGTCTAGTTCCATTCACCTATCAGTAGACACTTGTGTGATTTCCAAGTTTTTTGTATCACAAAGTATGCTGAATTTAATGCTCACATACATACCTCCTCTTGTACAGATTTGAGAAAAGAAGTCCTGGGCTGTATTCACAGATTACAAAGAGAATGTAAGATAAGATGGTGAACTTAACCTATAGTTTTGATATTTTAAAGTTTATACATTTGCTGGTTGGCTATGTTATGGAGCAAGCTTTGTGGTTTTAGTCTTTTGCTTTTGAGAAAGAGCAAAAGAGAGAGCATTGCATGTGACTAACAGACGAAGCCATCCCAGTGGGCTTCATACACTTCATGTGCAGGAAGATAGACAAGATGTTTTTGCTAATAAAGATCAACTGAAATATGGATTCTTCTGAACTACCCAAACAATACCAGCCATTTTCTTGGAGGCAACTGTGGTTTGGAAAAGCTTAACCTCTCAGGGGTGCCTTCTTGTTGTTGGTTTTTTTTAATATATATATATATATACATATATATATAAATATAAAGAACATTGTCTTCAGATGTTTTGAAGTCTTCATTTGTTATTCCCATTCTGTGTTCTCTCAGGGCCATCTTTCTTCACAGATTGCCCTGATGTTGGCACCAGAGAGGTCATCTTTAGACATGATCAAGTCGCCTCTGGTTACATCACCCACCAGTGTCATCCTGTGTGTGTGAATTTGAAAGATGTGCTTCTTAGTGTTTCCATCGGGCAATGGGAACTTGATCTTCCCAAGAACCAGGTGTCTATTTGTAATATTACTTTTATGGGAAAGAATAACTGAAATTTTAAACAAAACTACATTAAAGGACAGGTTTTGGACCATAATGTGTTTTCAAGTTGAGAACTGCTTTATCTTTTTAATTTCTTACTCCAGAATTTAGTAATAATATAGTAACAGGAACTAGCCTTGAGACAAAATGTTAACATTCTAAAAACCTGTACTCAGCAAAGGTAAGTGCAAAGAGAATCCCATTTCCTAGGATATAAGAGAATCAAAGGAAGAATATGGGAGCTGTTTTTCACTGCAGCCTAAAATCATTGTTCCAATTTCTGAGAACTGAGGGTAAACTAAAAATGTGGGATTAATGGAGATTCATTATCATGACCTAAAGGAAAGAAATTACTCTCCCATAAATTCTGGGTAATTTATCTTTTTCAAGTTATCTAGTAATGGATTTCTATTTGTTTACAGATTGGGTAGGAACACTTTTTTTCACAAGTGGCCAGAGAAACTTGCCATCTTTTCTCTGACTTCATTTATCTGAAGCTTTGGTGGATCTGGAATTTTTATTTGGCCCCAAAGCAGATAGGTAAATATTGTGTTTTATATTTAGTGATTAGGAGGGTATAACCATTCTTAACAGCTAATTTCATTTAGTCACAAATATACAGTTTCTGCCAATGTGAAGAAAGACCTAAGTGGGCTTGTTCGTTGATGGTAAAAAACCTGAACGACTGAATTCATTGTGATCTAACAACAACAACAACAACAACAACAACAATTAACCTCATCTATTAACAGAATATTCTTGTTAAAAATACTCATACACTAGAGGGAAAGACTTTTCATGCTCATGTTTTCCTAAACAGAGAGATGGTAAATTATTTGTTCTCTGTGATTTATTGATTCTTCATAAAAGATATATACTGCCTGTGGGAGCTTTTAGGAGGCAATTAAGTTCATCAATTCTTACAATACACAATTCAGAAATGCTGAAGACTGAAATTAGAGTAAGTAGCTATAGTAACTTTTCAAAAAATCTAATAACTAGGTTTATTATTAGTTTCTAATTAATGGTCTAAAACTAAACCAACTTCTCAGAGCTGTTTAGGATTGCATTTTGCAAGATTCATTTAAAAGGAACAGATGAAAACCTGCCTAATCTGCTTAAAAATATGGAAGTTGGGAAAATAAATGTAACTTTTTGAAGATTACTGATGATTTCAATGAAAAAAAAAAGGGACAGGATGAAGTCAAAGGATTTAAGTAAAACTGTTACTTTTTTTTTTTTTTGCATTTGTTACCCTGAGTAATCAAGAAATTTATTCCTGACTGCACACATTTTTCTGCTGAATTGTATTATACTTTTAGATAGCAAAGAAGCAATGAAATAAAGAGGACTGTGTAAATAAGATTAAGCTGTTCTCTAACTATGCTATTAAAATTTATACATAAGTACCAAGATATAATAGGTTCATGAGCAAAATCTTAGAACAGGAGGGCGTACGTGAGTAGAAGTGTTGCTTAGCACCACGAACTTCCTCTACGCCCTTCAAACTCTTCCTTTCCATGGGCTATAAATTAAAAAAAAATTATAACTGTTAAAACTACATGAAAACAGCTATGCAAATTATAAAATACAAATCGTGGTTTTGTTCTGTAGGAATGTAAAATATCCTATTATCAGATATCAGAAATATCCTATTAAGTCAGAAAATAAAATCACAGAAAAGATCAGGAGTGCCTATTCCTGGGAAGATCCCTTCGTGTCAAATTGTCAAGTAATAGCGCCCCCTTCCCTACTATTTTAGTCCTCTATACCTGAATATTTCACAATTTATTTCAGACTTTTATTTTTTTTATCAATGCAATGATTTATCTACTATCATTGAGATGTCAAAAGAAAAAGGTATGTACTGTGATTTGATGCTCTAAAGAAATTAATATCTTTATATCTGCATCTATTGGCTATTTATTTCTATTAGTCTGTCTCTTGGGATGTGGTAGCAGATAATGGTTAAGAAAATAAATTCTGAGAATATGGTTTGAATTTGAGCCCCACCCACTTACTAGCCGAGCAACCTAGTGCAAGGTCCTTATCCATTCTGTACCTCAGTTTCCTCCTCTATAAAATGGGGATAATACTGTACTTTTGCCTAGGCCTTTTTTTCCCCTGGGGATTAACTAACTATATTAATACAGTTGACCCTTGAACAGCAAGGATTTGAACTACAAGACTCCACTTGTACGCAGATTTTTTTATAGTATGGTATTGGGAGTGTATTTTCTCTTCCTCATGATTTTCTTAATAACATTTTCTTCTCTCTAGACTACTTTATTGTAAGAATAGAGTATATAATACATTTAATATGTCAAATATGTTTTAGTTGTGTTATCAATAAGATTTCTGGTCAACAGTAGGCTATTAGTAGTTGAATTTGGGGGGAGTCAAAAGTTATATCTGAATTTTAAATGATACGTTGTTCAAGGGTCAACTGTATATGGAAAATGCTTTAAAAAGTCTTTGGCATAGAGTAAACACTATAAAAGTATTTGCTATTGTCATCTGTGTGTTTAAATACAGTATATGTTTTATTTTTAAAAAGGCTAACCTCTTTAAGAAATACAGAGTGCTAGCAAATGGAAGGGAGATGAATGAGGTAAAGAAACAGATCTTTGTGAGGAATATAGGTGGCCATGACAAAGTGGCCTGGCTCAGGAATCAGTCACTGTGTTGATCACCAGGGTGAATTCAACTGATCTAGACATCCGTGTCTCGCTCACATGAATCTGGGTTTGTTTTAGGAACTAGGAGAGAATCAGGCATAATTCTGGTTTTGGGCCAGGCCTTACTTCTGGTCTGTCTCTTCAGTGAGTTGTACTGAGTTGGTTCCCCTATGAGGAAGCTTTCAATTTTCCAGGGCTACACCCACTTTGGTCCAACACTCAGATTTAGTATTTGCAGGCTCAAATGTGTCCTACATGTCTTATTCAAGGATGTAAGTCATATGCTCCATATGAGTCCTATCAAAACTAAACAAAATGTGTTTATTTTCCATCTTCTTTTTCTTCTTACATAGTTGGTTCAGAATGTGGGAGGAAGGTTAAGGGATGAAATTTATTGAGCCCTCTCAGACCCTGAGTCATATTCTTCTATTTTTGTTCATGGACACATTAAAGGAACAAGAAAGAATAATTTCTTGTTTATCGCAAGAAATTTGCAAACCTTACATGTTATTCATTTTATTGTTAGAGAGAGGCACCAAAATTTTACTATTCTTAAGGATAACAGACAAAAGTCGTACCTTGTCAATCCTAATGGATCCCCAAGGGACAGATGTCTGCCATTATCTATATCGTAAGAGTTAGTCGTTTGAGTATATAGAGGGAAAAGTGAACCTAACCCCATTTATTTGAAGTAATTATCTACCCAGATTGAATATGTGCATTCTTTAGGCATAGGTACAAGTACTTAATGCCTGGCAAATCCAACAAATACATCGTATACTTACATCAAGTAGTTGACAGTAATACTAGGGGTTCAGACCTGGGAAGGGTAAATACAACTTTTCTTGAAGAAATCAGTAGTTTATTCTTCTGATATATGCTGAAAGGAATAGATTCAAGATTGTTTAACACCAGTTAAGAATAGGCCGCTAACAAATTGAGGGCAAACTTGTGTACAAACTTGAGGTATTTCAAGGTGAGAGAAGATTAAAAAGTAGCAACTATTTATTTATTTACTTACTTATTTTTGAGAGAAAGAGAGAGCAAGTGAGCAAGGGGCAGAGAGAGAGAGAATCCCAGAAGGGGCAGAGAGAAAGAGAGAGAGAGAAGTGGGGCTCACCCTAAGTGGAGCTTGAGCTCACCTGAGGCAGAGCTCAAGTTTACCCAAAGCAGGGCTCGAACTCACAAACTGTGAGATCATGACCTGAGCTGAAGTTACATGCCTAAGGACTGACCCACCCAAGTGCCCAAAGTAGCAACGTTTTATATATATCGGTCTAAAAACCATTTGATTTACTATCTTGATAATTTAAGTATTATTTCTTGGTCTTACCTTTTTCTCATCATATATAATTGTGAATATTAATTGGTGTATTTGATGCATAAGTACTTCTGTGACTAAATTACTTATTTTTATGGGAAATTAAACCCCAAAGAGTGAATGACGTATCGTATTCGTACCCACTTCAGTAATCAAGCCTGATCTACTAAGGGCTTACACTTATCGATACTTCCTATATGCAAGACACTGGTTTAAACACTTTCTTTACCTCATTTAATCCTTGTAATAGTCCTTGTAAATAGTTACCAAGATCAACCCCATTTTACAGATGGAGACATTTGTTTTTAGAGAGACTAACAGACTTGCAAGAGCCACACTGTTTTATGCAGTAAGGTAGAGTTTTGAAGACCTGAAGTGTGATTAAGCACCACTGTATACTCTCCGAGAGAAGCCTAACGTCTCTATCAGAAACAGTTTAGCAGAAACTGCCTAGGGACGCATATTGGTTACAATGCTGATAAAAGGAAAACAGAAGTTATGCCAGTAATAGATTCTGGATATACCTCATAGAAAAAAAAAAATTTCCAAGAATGAAAGCTATTAACATTAATTAAAATAAAGCAAGGCCTAATGAGATAACACATCATGGCTTGGAAAAAACTCAATGCAAAGTCAATGACATGATAAGCTAGAGTTTATGGTTTGGTTTTTTCTTCACAAGTGGGAGGCCATATCATAGAAGGCAGGACGTACAGAATGGTAGAGTGATGAGCTTGGCACACCTCCCTCCCCCCAAAGGCAGCCATTTAGACTAGATACAATTATTAAAGTAAAGAGTCATTTAAAATCTCTGGAAATTATCATAAGGACATCCAGCAAATGGAAAAATAGTCAAGAAAATATACTAAATCACTGTTAACAACAGAGTGTGGCATTTAAGCCACAACCTGGTCCTCTGCCTCTGTCCCCATCTTAATGGAAACTCTCTTCTCTGGGTGTTCTACTATGGGAAAATGAAGACAAAATGTTAAAAGCCAACAATACACAGAAAACCTTGAAAGTAGTAGGAGAAAAACAACTCATCATATTTAAGGAAACTCGTTAAGTTTTCCTTACTTTCCTCATCAGAAACAATAAATGTCAGAAAGAAGTCAGGTGACAGTCAAAGCACTGAAGGTAAAAACTACTTCTATCACCACAAAACTTATATCCATAATAGTGATTTTTCAAAAATGAAGAGTATTGAATTTTTTTTCTTAAACCAGAAAATAACATATTAGAGCACTATTAATGAAAACGTATCATAAATAAACTGAATTTTATTGGTACTGATTCAGACAAAATAGGGAAAAAATAAAGAAAATCTATCAAACATTCAGGTGTTTAGCACAACTACTATGGATATTGGCAGGCATCTTGATAATTGAATTTTGTAATTTTCAGTTCAGTGTTTGGCATCATATAATTACCTTTAAGCTTTGGGGTGTCTGGGCATAAATAAAATCTTTTCCTTTTAATTAGAGATAGAAAGACTAATTGGTACATCCAATAGGACACAATACTTTTTGTAAGACTATGTATCACTACTATCTGCTTAAAACATGCATATGGGAATTCCAAAGGTTATAACCAGTTATGTTCCTTCAATAAAAAAGATAGTATCTATCTTTTAGGGATCTAAAAGATAGTATCTTCTTATTTTAATGATTCAGATTTTGAATGTTTCTTTTAACCACAGAGCAAAGGGCACATATGTTTAGGTTGGCATTTACAGGTTTTCTAAATCAGCGTCCTATCTCAGCTTACCAAATTTCTAAAATTTCTCAATGAATACTTAAAGTGTTTATTATAGGACACTTTTAGGTGGATTTTTTAAAGTTATTAATTTTCCTCACAATTACTCTCTGAATCTCAAAAGAAAGACTGTCATTGGTGATCCCAAATACTGTCACAGACCATTAGAAGTTGAAAATGTTTTGTTGATCCATAATGATATGGATGAAGTAAGGATACTTAAGGAAATTTCTCCAATAACTGAATTAATTCAATTACTAATTCCAAATTATACTTTTAAAATCAACTTCTTTGGGGCTCCTGGGTGCCTCAATCGGTTAGGTACCCTTGATTTTGGCTCTGGTCATGATCTCAGGGTTCATGAGTTGGAGTCCACACAGGGCTCTACACTGTCAGTGAAGAGCCTGCTTGGGATTCTGTCTCCTCGTCTCTCTGCCCCTCCCCCACTAATGCGCGCTCATGCTCTTTCTCTTTTTCTGTCTCAAGATAAATAAATAAACTTTATGGGGCACCTGGTGGCTCAGTTGGTTAAGTGTCCAACTCTTGACTTAGGTTCAAGTCACGTTATCTCAGTTCATGAGTTTGGGCCAGCATCGGGCTCTACTCTGACAGCAGGGAGTCTGCTTGGGATTGTCTCCTCTTTCTCTGCCCCTCCCCCACTCGTGTTCTCCCTCTCTCTCTCAAAAATAAATAAACTTTAATAAATAAATAAACTTAAAAAATAAAATAAATTTCTTTTATGAAGTTACAGTAATAATCTATGGTCTCTTTTATCCTTTAAATACTTTCTGGTATAACAAAATACAAAAATTTGAGAACCGTTGGTTTTTATTTTCACAAACTACAAAGAAAACTCAGAATAACAATGGCTTTTGCATTTAATGAATCATAAAGGAGACATATACCAAAAGGTAAATTTCATGCCTATCTTATTGGCAATTACCTTTTGCTTCTACAACTAATACCATAGAAAATATAGGCGGGGCGCCTGGGTGGCGCAGTCGGTTGGGCGTCCGACTTCAGCCAGGTCACGATCTCGCGGTCCGTGAGTTCGAGCCCCGCGTCGGGCTCTGGGCTGATGGCTCAGAGCCTGGAGCCTGTTCCCGATTCTGTGTCTCCCTCTCTCTCTGCCCCTCCCCCGTTCATGCTCTGTCTCTCTCTGTCCCAAGAATAAATAAACGTTGAAAAAAAAAAAAAAAAAAGAAAATATAGGCATAATAACCATCTTTAATAATATCCAAGGGTATACTTCAGTTAAAAGTTTATTTGAACTTTCACTGTGATGGGACAAAAGGACACCTAACATGCAGCCCTAAACAATCTGTCCCAGTTTGTGAGAAAGTAAAAGCAAACAACGGTCACATGCAATGTATTACAACGTTGTCATTGTTGTCCACCATGTGAACATCCACTGGAGCTGAGAAATTCTTAAAGTACCGTTGGTAATGGGAATATGACATCTCATTATCGGATTCATTTTTCATTTTTTCCTAACTGTAGCTTGGGAAAAATGAAATTAGCACCATTTGGTAACGTGTTAAAATCTCTGCTCTCTGTCCTCTCCTTGCCACCGCCACTCATCCCCAATCTGGTCTGGATCTTAGTTGATATCACCACAAAACTATACGATTAGAGACAACTATCTATCTGATCTGTAATTAGGGGAGTACGACAGTCTGTGTGACAAAAACTTCATGGAGAGCACTGATCTTTTCTCTTTCCCTTCTGGTGATTTTGGCATTATCAGTTCATATCTATCATTTTCCCCATGGTTGCATGGGTTTTGCTTACTGATTTCTTGCTGCTTACAAATTTACAGCATCTGGACACTGCTTTTCCAGGGTGTATTTTAATATCTATTTCATCATCAGACTTTTAAGATAGAATTTTGTGTATTATGGTTGATTTTTAATTACCCTAACCCTTAGTGGGCAGATTTCTTGTACTGGCCACATAATAAACCATTGTAGAATCTGTGGGTTCTTGAGTATCTTGAGAATCTTGAGTAAGGTAATCATTCTGTTTCATCTGCAGTGGCCAGGGAGGGATGGTCTTGTGGAACAGATTATGGCAGTTCATAAGACTGACTGAAACAGTGAGTGGATGCCCCACATTCTCATGCCTTCACGTTTTTGTTCAAGTGCTTAGATCTGACTGCTTATGTTTGGTTTTGTTTTTTTTTTTTCCAATTCCTCAAGTATAAATTTTTCCTCTCTTCGAGGACCACCTCATGTCTTTTTTTTTTTTTTTTTAATGTTTCCTTATTTTTGAGACAGAAAGACAGAGTGTGAGCAGGGGAGGGGCAGAGAGAGAGAGAGAGAGAGAAGGGTGGGGGGAGACAGAGAATCTGAGGCAGGCTCCAGGCTCCAAGTTGTCAGCACAGAGCCCGAGGCAGGGCTTGAACTCACGAACCATGAGATCATGACCTGAGCTGAAGTTGGACGCTTGACCGACTGAGCCACCCAGATGCCCCTAGGACCACCTCATGAAATTTTCCATCCACCAAGCAACCAGGAGGACCTCTTTCTCTCTCAGCCATCCCAGCTCTTTACCTATGTCAAGTTTTCTTAGGACACATGTTACTTTCTTTCTTGGATCATTTGAAGGAACTATTTATCAAATGGCTAATGCGTGCTGTTTGAGGGGGCCTAGTACATAGCAAATCCTTCTTTTCACCTGAGGTTTGAGCCAAATGAGAAATAGGAATCCAGTAGATGGGAATCACACAGCCCCTTATTTATAAAGCCAAAATGTGCTTTCTGGTACTTCTTAACCACCTTGTCACCAACAACGCTGCCCCTGTAAGACTTCTGGCGTAGAGGAAGACATTGTTCTGGCTTTCTGGAGGCAGCTGACTTCCAAGGGGTAGGGGAGGAACTGGGCTTTTCTCTCTCACACTCAACTGTCAGGTAACTTATTTCAGTTTTGCGGGAAAGGCTAGGGAATGAGGCAAGAGACAAGGAGTATTTAGTGACGGTCCCACCTCACGAAACCGACACGATGTATATTTAAATACATACCTAATGCTGCTTAGATTTTTGGCTCTGTAACCCCTTGGGCTTCATCATTAAGCCTCTTGTCACCCAGAAGTGTTTGGAAAGGTGTTAGCAGCCTATTGGGAAGTCCCGCTCCTCCCTTCCTCAGGCTGCTCCCTGTATTTCACACCTTTATGGACTCCTTGGGAATGCTGTTGGGTGAATATTTTTTTCTGAGAAGACCCAGAAATAGGCCAAAACAGTTCGTTACCTTAAAAGATCCCAAGGCTACTCTGTAGCCAAAACCGAAACCTCACTCCCTGTTCTGTTCCCCATCCCGAATTATGTCCAGCTGTGTTTTCCTCCTGACGAGTCAGAACTCGGTTGCTACTTCTGGGGCTGAGTTTCCAGGTTACACACACCTATCACAACGCTGACTCTCATTCATGCCATTAGAAATGAAACACACATTGCCAAGGCCTAAAGAGGTAGTGTGGGGAAAATATGTTGCCAGAACTCATTACTTTATATTGGCTAAGCAGAGATACAGTGATACCTGAGGGAGGGAGGGTGGGTGGACAGGAAAAACCCTGATTTCTGCTTCTCCATAATCCCACTCAGTCTAAACCAGCTGTCTGGAGTTCGTGAACTGTAAACAAACAATTAGAAGTCTCCCTGTGTGAGAGATTCATTGTATCTGGGGGCTGGCAATTTACCTATACATGTTGTCCTCTCTCAACATGTAAGTGGCATTTGAGACATGGTAACTTTTTTCAACATAAAAAAAAATTTTGCAATTTTGGCTGCCATTGGGCAGGGGTGTATTTTGAGGAGTATTTTTTATGCATCACCTTCAGGACCCTTCAATTTCCATTTCTCCTGGGAGCCACAGGGATATGTGCTAAGAGGACTTCTCCAGACTTTCGCAAGGGGTATTTTTAGTCCCACGCCTCTATCATGTGCTTCTAAAATTTTATGAATGTTTCAGGCCTCGCCTGAAATAGCAAGAGTAGCAGGGCATCTATTTATTATCAAGTGAGAGATGATAGTGGCATGAATCCTGGTGTCAGTGGTGGAGGTGAGTGAGATGACTGGAATGTAGATGTGTTTTGAAGGAGAGCAGCCTGGATTTGATGAGTGGTTGCCCGTGTGGTGTGGAAGGAACGGGAACAGTTACAAAGAATCTGATGCTTTTGGCCTCAGCCCTGGAAGAGAGGAGTGGCTACCAACAAGGAGCACCTAACCACCCCCCCCCAACCCCCACGAATGCTGTCAGTCTTTCAAGCTCCCTCCTGTTGTTCTCATCCTCCAGATCCATCACTTGGTGTATCAGTTCCTTTCTTTAAAGGTTATTTCCCAATTACTTACCCTGGGGATTCTCTATTTTGGTCTCAGCGAGCACGTGTCTGTTTACAGATATTGGCTCCTGTGTGGCAGGCAAGTCTTAACTATTTTTCCACTGTGGATCCTTTTGTGAAGTCTGGTGTAGGCTGGGGGCGGGGGAGGGGTCTCATCTCAGAATAATGCTTTTAAATGCATAAAATAAAGTACATATGCTTAAAAAAATAATATTAAAAAACAGTCATCAAGAAATGTTTAAAATTTGTGTCCGTAGTTATATGTGTGTGTGTATGTGTGTGTGTGTGTGTGTGTGTTTAGTTTATTTACTTATTTTGAGAGAGACAGAGCATGAGCAGGGGAGTGGGAGAGAGTGAGAGGGAAAGAGACAGAATCCCAGGCATAGAGCCCGACTGCCTGCACAGAGCCCGACTTGGGGCTTGAACTCATGAAACCTATGAGATCATGATGTGAACCAAAACCAAGAGTCAGAGGCTTAACTGACTGAGCCACCCATGCACCCCTACATATGTGTTTTTTGATTAATGCATTAAATAAAAAGTTATACGCTGAGTCCAATAACTAATTTCAAAGCAATGATAAACATAAATGATATTTTAAGATCTTAGCAGCAGGAAAATGTGATAAGAAAATACATGTTTTTTTATATTAATGATGAAGTCATAGGCACTACACCTACCACTACGCATGGCTTGTTGCCCACCAGTCCCCATTGACGGAAATGCTGAATTTTGGTTCTCCAATTGAAATTAATTAGTGAAAACGCAAAGTGCTTTGGTCACATGCAAGTTCACGGAATTCCTTTGAGAATAAAGGAGCTGACCCTAACACATGCTCTACAGTGGAACGTGTTTGAACTTTGCAGTGACGTGAACCTAGTAAGGAAGGGGAGCCTAGGTTTCTCCTCTAACACCTATTATACATAAGGTGCTACACTCGATTTTTTTGTACATTATCTCATTTAATTGTCAAAACAATGTTGCACGTTAGTTATTATTTCCATTCTTTAGATAGGGAATTTGAGACTTCGAGACACAGAGTAATTTGCCCAAATTCCTCTAACTATGAGTTTCTGACTTGGGATGTATACAGATGTAGGCCGGCTCCCACTCCAGAGTTTCATTTCAGAATCACTATGACCTCTGGGCATTTGGGTAGAAATTTTATCACCTCCAGGTGCCTGTAAACTCCTTCATTGCAGGGTTCAAGTTGAAGTAGGCTCAGCATCCCCAGCTGGCTTTACAATGTTTCACACGTAGCTTTAAGCCTAGTATATTTTGATTTGTAATCATTAAAATAACTGACTGTCTTTAGAATACAAAAGAAATGTTAAAGTATTTTTCAAAGGCCTCTATACTTACCATTTGTGTGGAAAAGCAATAGAGGAGTTAATGGGGGTCATCCTGGGGAATCTGATCTCTGGCAAGATCCTGGATAAACTGATCCAGTATTAGCTACCGAGTAAATCCTGTGAATGAAAACTCTTCTTGGAGTGCTTTGCCTCTCCAGTGTATGCATTCTTGGTTACGAATTATATATTGAAGCTATACAGAGTACAGCATCCAAATCTCTACATTAATGATAATCACGCCAAAAATAAACAGACTAATTACAGTAACTATAATGAAAACACAACTACTGTTCAATGGTCCTGATTATATAGTTTACTTAGTAAAACACAGCCTTAGAAATTTCTTCCACTGGGAGAAGTAATGGTTGCTAACACGAAATCTTCCTTTTTTTCTATTCAAGGCCTCTAGCGTATTAATTGCACCATCAGCCCATTTATTAATGTTAATGCCTTGCAGTTTGCTAAAAATGAAATTCTCTCGACTTGCTTTAGGATTCCTTGAAATTTAATACCCACCATGATTTGGGGATAGAGAGGTTCCACTGGCCAGTTTTAATTAAAAAATACAATACGGTGAAAAATAAAACTCTAGTTTCACCAAATTACTTTTTGTTCAGTGGGGAAAAAATCCAGATAAATCAGACTTTCTTGCATTTATTTTACAAACGAGGAAATACAAGCCAAGCAGAATAAATCTCTTTTTGCTGAAATGGCAATTTGTTTGTGCTGGAAGTTTTATTTCTTATTGATTAGGTAGTATATATAAAGAGACTCATTACTCTTGAGTATTCTGATTTGGAGAATGTTAACAGGAGACAATTCCGAAGAGACTTTGAGAAATTCTAGGAGCCCGCCTCTAAAGGATATGTGTATTCTGTTTGGTTGTTTATTTGCTTTTGCTGCATTCTTCAAAAAAAAGAAGCAAGTAAACAAACACCAGCATTTTCAATTTCTTTTTGAAAGTCCAATGCAGCACTAGAAAATACATTGAAAATACATTTTGTTCTAATAATTTAAATTCCTCAAGCTTAATGCTTGCGTTTGTTTCCAAAAAACACAGCACGTTAGATTATTGAAAAGGGTCCAGAATTTTAAAGACTTGAACACAGTAAGATTTTCAGGTACAACCTGGTGTGAGCAGCAGTCTCCGGGCTCTGAAGGAATATTTATACGTACAGTGTGGGAATTATTCCTGAACTATTCCTAATGTGACATTTGAGGAACATCTTTCTATATTTTGCTATTTGGCAGAGTACGTGACAGAGACCAAAAAGTATGAGTCATTCTTATTTTTATTGTGCTGCTGTGTGACTCAGTGGCTTGACACAAAGCTATCTTTGGCACCATTTGAAGAGTTTTGACTCTACTCAGTGGTCTGATGGGATGCTCCCTAAGCCAAATTAACTAGTCCCGCTATATAGTTTGCTTTCCAGCAGAATCCCTTTGTATTACTGTATGAAGTAGGCACAGCCAACTGTGGTTTTAGGGCTTACCAGGGAAGTGACCTCAGCCTGTTTGATTTAGAAACCTGATACTGTCTGGAGTGTCTGGGTGGCTTAGCTAGTTGAACATCTAACTCTGGATTCCAGCTCAGGTCCTGATCCCAGGGTTGTGGGATAGAGCCCCGCCTTGGGTTCTGCGCTGAGTTTGAAGCCTGCTTCAGATTCTCCATCTCTTTCTGCCCCTCTCCCCACACTTGTGTTCTCTCTCTCTAAAATAAAAAAAAATTGTTTTTAAAGTTTAGAAACCTGATACAGTCAATGTATCCAAGCATCCTCAGGCTAAAATATGGCTTGGGGACCAGAGTCTTCTAACTGGGCAAGGGTTCTAGCTTAGGCAGATAATAATTTCCTAACTTAGATAAATGTGCTTAAGCTCTTTGAGTTTCGTTTTCTAAGTGTGGCATAGAGAAGATAGGGTGAACACTATGGGTGAGAAAAAGTGATAATAGGTGAAAACCATTTGAATGAAGGTCCACCACATTGAAGGTGCTGGATAAAGGACGATGTGGTAGCATGACACAATGTAAAGAGATCTGAAGTAGACTTCTTTTATTAACATTTTTTTAAAATGTTGATTTATTTTTGAGAGAGAGAGAGAGACAGACAGACAGACAGAGCATGAGCAGGGGAGGGGCAGAGAGAGAGGGAGACACCGAATCTGAAGCAGGCTCCAGGTTCTGAGCTGTCAGCACAGAGCCGGACGCAGGGCTCGAACCCACGAGCGGTGAGATCGTGACCTGAGCCAAAGTTGGCCTCTTAGCCAACTGAGCCACCCAGGCATCCCCCGAAAGAGGCTTTTATTTTAGAAAGGTAAGTCTGATAAACAAAGTAGAGGGTAGGCTGGGGGTAGAGGGTAAATCCTAGAAGCAGAAACAATTTTCTGATAGACCCTGGAAGTCTAGGCCAATAACCTCACACGAAAGGCTGGTTTATAAAGCAAAATGCTATTTGCTTATTTGGAATAAACTAAGCATAATATTTAGGTTCAATACATGTGATATTGATAGTCTCAACCTTTTCTAAAAATCATTCACACAAATGATACGGAGATACATTATAGTGTTAGTGATCATCCCACGTAGGCTCTACCCACAATTGCACTGTCATTCTGTCTCCCTGTGAAGACAAACAAGGATTATGTTTTACTCAGCACTTAAATAAATTGTGCATTTCTTAGGAGTCGAAAGGGCACTCAGGTATTACTGTCTTGGGCACTTTATGTAAGCATAACTTAGCAAATGATACATCAAAAAGAAGTGAAGATATACCAGCCCCTGGAACTGGGTAACTGACGTTCATTTTGTATCAGCTTTGTTTCCCAGGTGAGTCTGTGTCAAGGGCCCACTCTTCCAGCGAGGGTCTCAGATTGACAAATCCATTTCTTCCTCCTCTCAGAGTTAACCAGATCAATTATGGTGTCCTGCCGGCAATAGCACACGTATCCCTTGACCCACGTAAAATCATGAGGCAAGTGTTCGTTCTGTAGTCAATGGACCAGGTAGTCTTGATAATTACCTAGACTTTAGCCAGGAGCTGACCAGCACCTTTCTCATATGTGGTCCTGGTTACAAGCACACCCTACCCATTGGTACCGTTTCTCATATGTGGTCCACTTGCTCCGGAATCATTTGAGCTGCTTACTGAAAATATGGATTCTGCAACTCAATTCAGACCTTTTGAGTCTCTTGGGATGGGCCCTAGGAATCTGTATAGCATCCACTGTGGGTGGCGGTGGTGATGGGAAGGCTCATAGGATCCTTCACTCCATCTATGGCCAACAGGAGCTACGAAACTCCCTGGGAGCCCACTGTGTGCTGGGCATGGGGGTTTTTGTGAGGTAAGCACGGTGCACTTGCCACCTAGGCTTGGCACTCTCTCTAAACATCCATCTCCCAAGTAAATGCGCCCACATGTCCCTCCCCACTCATCAAGCAGAAGAATCAGAAGACACAAGTGGGTCTAAGAAACAGGAAAGATGGAAATCCCTGGGTTTACAACCAGCCTAATCCATTCATAGGGGTGGGAATTAGGGAATAGAGCTCTAAACTTCAGCAAGTCAGAAATGAGCATTTGCTAGAAAAGCAGTTGTCAAACTTTTCATCTCCATACCACTTACAGTCTTAAAAAATAGTTGAGGATCCCAGAATTCTTTTGCTTATGTTCAAGCTGTCAACGTTTGCTGTGTTAGCCATTAGAACTGAAGATGCTTGAAAACATTAATTCCTCAAAAATAACAAACTCATGGGGTGCCTGGGTGGCTCAATCGGTTAAGCGTCCAACCCTTGATTTTGGTTCATGTCGTGGTCTCATGGTTCTGGGAGTTCAAACCCCATATCAGACTCTGTGCTGACAGTGGGGAACCTGCCTGGGATTCTGTCTCTCCCTCTCTCTGCCCCTCCCCCATTTGCTCTCTATCCCTCCCGCAAAATAAATTAAAAGTATTTTAAAAAATGACAAACTCATTAGACGTTAACATAATTGCATGTTTTTATTTGAAGAAACTCTAATTTTCTCAAAATCAAACAGTGAGAAGAGAGACATTATTTAAAAAAAATTTTTTTTAATGTTTGTTTTTGAGAGAGAGAAAGACAGAGTGCGAGAGGGGGAGGGGAAGACAGAGAGGGAGACACAGAATCCCAAGCAGGCTGTGGGCTCTGAGCTGTCAGCAGACTCCAGTGTGGGGCTCCAACCCACCAACTGTGAGATCATGACCTGAGTCGAAGTCGGACACTTAACCGACTGAACCACCCAGGGGCCCCGAAGAGAGGTATTATTTTATACTTTTACAAATACTGTTAATATCTGCCTTAATGTAAGACAGTTCTTATATCTGCTTTTACAATTGATTTGTGGCAATATGTTGTCTTGTTTGAGGTATATGAAGAAAATGTGGTCTCATATAGACATAGACATGTAGTTCAAAATGGAAGGAGTATTTCAGTAGCCTTTTCAGATAATTGTGGATATTCCTGTTTGATGAGATGCCCAAAGTTAATAACTGGTAGTTTTTGTTTTTGTTTTTTTTTTTTAATTTTTTTTCAATGTTTATTTATTTATGGGACAGAGAGAGACAGAGCATGAACGGGGGAGGGGCAGAGAGAGAGGGAGACACAGAATCGGAAACAGGCTCCAGGCTCTGAGCCATCAGCCCAGAGCCTGACGCGGGGCTCGAACTCCCGGACCGCGAGATCGTGACCTGGCTGAAGTCGGACGCTTAACCGACTGCGCCACCCAGGCGCCCCAATAACTGGTAGTTTTTTAAAGCTTGGTTGTAGTATGTTCAATCCAACCCTATCAATGAACTCTTCGTTCTCTGCTACATGAAAACCCATGAAAACTTTGAATGGATATTGTACCCATGTAGGATTTTATACCTTTACCCATTGATATTCAGAAAATACCAGTTCACCTTAGTCCACAGATCTTCTAAATACTGACACATTTCATTTTACAATATGGAAAACATTGCTGTATTGGCAAAAATACAACAACCTGGGTGATGGTGAGAAAACAGAAATGTCCTGTCTTCTGGGTCTGGAGGCTAGAAGTCAGAAACCAAGGTGTGGGCAGGGCCATACTCCCTCAAACCTGTAGGGGAATCCCTTCTTGCCTCTTTCTACCTCTGGAGGTTTGCCAACGATCTTTGGTGTTCCTTGCCTCGTGGCACATCACCGGAGTCCTCCATCATCACATGGTGCCCTCCCCATGTGTCGTCACATTGTCTTCCTCTGTGCATGTCTGTCTCCGTGTACAAATGTCCCCCCTTTTTAAGGACACCTGTCATATTGGATTTGAGCTGACACTTAATGACCTCATGTTAACTCAACTATATTTGTAAAGGCCCTATTTCCAAATAAAGCCACAATCTGAGGTCCTGGATGTTAGGACTTGAACTTTTTTTTTTTTTTTTTTTTTTGAGGGACACAATTCAAGCTACAACACTTGCAATCATTAACGTCACCACTGAACTCATTCCAAAAAGTCTGCAATTATTATGAAGCTTATAGTGGTGGATACAAGTCTCCCCAAATTCCAATTTTTGCTTGGCAGCTTGCATTTTATCACTGGCAACAAACTTTCCGGTGTTTCCCTTGAAGTGACAGGCTCACTTTGTTCATTTTTAAGAAAATGTCTGCCAAATGCCTAGGTTTCAATAACCACAGTTTGTCGGTTGTTTCTTCAGATAAAAACAGTGCTCTCTAAACATGTTACCAGGGCAGCATGCTACGCACTCACTTTTTCCGTGTGACTTTCTTAATGAGGAGTCGGGCTGCTGGTTAAAAAGCCTGCGTGTGATTTTTCAGGTGTGACCTGCGGCCATTACAAAAGCTTCACCTGGTAGGCCTTCCGGGGGAGAGCTGCCCTCCCCACACTATACCTGGCACACAGCCGGCCTATCACAGCCTCTGAGTAGAGTTTCCCTGGAGAACTCAGACTCCCCTGATCTGTCATGCTCTTTGCATAATACTTACCTTCCTCACCTGGGCACCTTCCTTTCTAGGTCTCTTGATTAGAAGCCTCGGGCAGAGGTCTTCCTTAGGTGCCTCTGCTTATGGGGGAGGAGGGGAAACTCTTTTCCCCGACTCTGACCCAGCACAAGTACTTTTGCACTCCAAGCCTGACCCTGAACTCTTCCTCCTGAGCCCAGAGTCCACAAAACCACCAGAACCTTTTGTTTGGGCGGCTCCATCAACGGTGAGATGATCCACCTGACCCTCGACTGGTGTGCCCATCCAGGGGGGAAGAAGGAAACGGGAGTCGGCATTTTCTCCTGGTTTAGCCTCTTGCTTATCCCATCGCAGTAAGTAAAGGCTTAACTCTTTTCCTTTTTGGCTTGTTCCTTCAGCGAGCTGTTCTGACACGTGACAAACAGCTCCGTTTTCTCTCCCAGCTCAACTGAGCTCTGGAGTCCAGAGGGCATTTCCTTGCCAACAACTATAATACTTGGGGATGTAGCAAGAGTACTCGATGTGTGCTTCCTGTTTCGTCATAGAGAATGATAAAAGGCATGTACTTGCAGGCTGTACAGGTTGAGTTGAATACTATTGTAATATATTTTACTAGGCAACCAAGGACATTCTTAAGTGAACCTGGCCTTTTTTTTTTTTCATGGTCAGTGCATGGCAGTAGACTTACTATGACCACTGCAACAGGTTGCGGCCACTGCCTTGATTTCTTCTAAGGCATCAGTTTTACCAACCATTGCTTCCCTTATCATCAGTGCAAATATCAACACACTGAAAGGCACACAACACTTCAGCATTATTGTGAGAATGGTTTTGACCTCGAGGACCCCCCGAAAACGTTTCAGGGTCTCCCAAGGAGCCACACCACCCTTTGAGACCCTCTGTGTGAGTATAGTCTCTGAGCCGCATGACCTCCCCCATGGTAGCCTAGCATGATGGTGTTACAGAAACTGATGGAAGTTTTGAAGTCTGGGAAATCAGGATCTTAGCTAATCTTCCATCTCTAATATCTGACAGTTTGTCAGGGTAAAAGAGTGTGTTTGTGCTCTTCATCTTCAGTTGCAAAAGCTGGGCAGAGTCAAGTGCTCTGAGCAAAATCCTGAACCAAGAGAAGCCTGAGAGGGATGTGTTTGCCTTGGGCCAAGCCCGAACAAGAGAAAGTATACCTCCTTTTTCTTGTGGACCAAATTCCATGTAGAGAGAGCACAGCATCCGCCATGGGGGGAGAGACTTCAGCAAGGATCTCGTACTGGCAAACTTAGGGATGCTGGTTTTCCCAGAGACCACTGCCAAATCTTTCAGGGATCTCAAATCACAGCAGCGTGTTTCCATTTGAAATGTTGCTGCCGTAAAACCTTGGGAAACTGTGATGACATTAGTAGCCAGTGGTCTGCAATAAATGTGGACAATTAGTACAGACCTCACCAAAAATGGGAGGAATGTTTGGTCTTCTATCAATATTTATAAAAAAAAAAATTAAGTCATTCCACCCACAGTCCTCCAGGAACGTTTGAGATGATAATCATCCTTAACTGGGAACAGAAAGCCCTTAGCTGACCATTCCAGCCCTGATTATCTTTCCAGTCTCAGCTCTTGTGGGTTTCTGCCCTGATTTTCCACATTCCAGCCAGCCTCCCAGAGCAGGACAGGCCACATTCTCTTGCATTCCTCCATCATTACCTCTCCTGTCCTTCTGCTTCTGACAGCTTTCTTCCACCTCTCTGGACCTCCTCCACTGGCCAAACTGTGAGTCACCCTTGAGGACTCAGCCCATGCCCGTCGAAAGTCTTTCCTGGTGTCTAACATGTTGATTTTGCAGCTATGTTGACTTGTGGACATTCCAAGTACTTGTGACCTTGGGGTGTTTTCCAACACCAACAACCAATTCTCTGATTCTCTGGATGCCAGTTGGGTGTTCTGACCCTAACTAGCTGGGGTTAGTATGAGATTCCGTGAGTTAAAGGAGTCAGGTTCCACAACACTGCCCACACTTCAGGTGTCAATCACAAATCCTGGGCAACCTGTCCTGACCTACCAGCTATACATTGGGGCTTCCCACAATTCACTCATCAGTTTTGATAATTTGCTAAAACAAGCCACAGAACTCACAAAGGCCCCGAACTTCTGTTTCCTGGCTTGTTGTAGAAGATGCAAATGAACTACTAGATGAAGAGGTGTACAGGGCTATGTCTGGAAGAAGCACAGGCACTTCTGTCTCTGTGGAGTTGAGGGACACCAACTTCCCTACACATTGATATGTTCACCAAATCTGAAGCTCTCTGAACGCCACTGTTTAGGACTTTTTATGAAGGTTTCATTACATAGGCATTATTGATTAACTTATTGGCCATTGACGGATGATCGCCCCAATCTCTAGTACCTTTCTCCTCCCCAGAGGTTGGGGCTGAGGGTTTCAAGTTTCTAATCAGGACTTGGTCTTTCTGGCCACCCAGTGAGCTATCTAGGGGCCTGCCAGAAAAAAAAGGATGCTTTTATCACCTTTATTCAGGAAATTCCAAAGGTTTTAGGAGCTCTGTGCCAGGAACCAGGGACAAAGACTAAACTTCTTTTAATGACACCAAAGATCCTATAATCCAAGGCATTGTACCTCATCTGTATCAGTCACATATTCAATCTATTTTCATATTTCCATATCTCAGATTAGGGCTCAGGGATAGGGTGACATTTGGACATAGGATGAAGTTCAAGGATATGGTGAAAGAGTCAATGGCATATGTTGTTGGATAATTTTGAAAAGGTAAAAATTTAATGTAAAAAGTTTAGATTATAAAATGCCTATGACGTTAGACGTTTATAATTGCATCTCTGCCTCCTGCTTTGTAACCTAATCTCCCAGGCGGATTTAGTAATCATAGTAATCAGAGTACGCATCCTGGGCATACTTCTATCATAGCACTTACCGACATTGTATCTTAATTTCTTACATATTCATTTATCCTACTGGGTTTTACATAGGAAGTCTTTCTTTTCAATCTCCCCCTAACGTAAAAATCTTTCACATCCCCTCCTTTCTGCTGTATCCTCTATTTCATACATGAATCTACCATAGCACCTGTAACATGGTGATTATTTATTTACGTGTTTCAGAATTTGACTTCTAGATCACTAGCCTTTTGACAATTTAGACCACCATTTATTGGTCCTATATTCCCAATGTCCTTATTGACATTTAGTCAATATGTCTTGAATGTTGGAAGATATGAATTGAATGTCTGTTTCCCTAATGTCATCATCTGTAACTTGTATTTTCTTGTCACATATCCAAGTAGCCCCCCACATGTGACATTTTATATCTATACTCCTGTAACCTACCTCCCATCTTTGCTTCTTGGACACATGGACTACTACCTTCTCAAACTCCCTAATAACTGTGTTTCTTTGCTTGCCTTGTTGCTGATGATTCTCTATATCATCATATTATTAACTCTCTATATCATCATATTCATTTAGCTCAATTAAGACTAATGCATCAATTGCCTACTACCAGACCTGTAGCAGAGGCTCACCTGAAGGGGCGTTTTTTGTATCGATTTCTTCTGGGCACGCTCTCTCTAATGGTCGCAGAGTAGCCCCAGTACTGAAGGCCTTAGGGTAGCTGGCCAGTTGAATGTCACTACTGGACTCTGAAATAAACAGACATTTGCATCCCCCTGAAGCGTCCAGAGACTATTCTATGTAAGGTTATATAATTTCTCTTTACTTTCTAATGGTAGTGAAGATTCACACCAGGTTTTGAAATATTCAAAGGTAACTTAAAAGTCACGGTGTTTTTCGATAAAGAATTGGGTGTTTTTTACAAAATAACCACTACAGGTCATCCTATACAAGTTAGTTATAAAGTCAAACTATAAGATGGTGTTTAAATAACACTAATGGATAATTTTCTCTTAAGTGAGGCTTGCTCACTACTTTTCTTCCTTCAATATTTACTTATTATCTGCTACATTCCAAATGTTTTTCTAGCAATCGAGCACTTTTCTTGCCCTCTGGGAGTTCACAATGTGGTTGGCTAAGTGGGGTGTGGGTGTGTGTAACTTATTATATGATAGTTGCCACAGTATTTATACACATATTCATTTAGAATATATTGTTTGAGCTTCTGTGATGTGCCAGACACTGTTGTGATATTAATGAACCGTGACTCTTAGAAGTCATATGGTTTTTAAATATTTGATTAGTCATCTCTGTTAAATCTCTTCATTCCTTCCTATTAATAGCTTCAAAATTAATAAAAAAAATTCACTGAAATGATGAAGTTTTAGTAAATAAGTAATAATGAGTTTGAGCGATGAGTAATATTTCATTAAGAGAAATTTTAGCTCTTCATACATTCTGTAAGGCAGAAAATGTATCCTGGAAGGATTATTCAATTCTCTTTTTTTTTTAATTTTTTTTTTTAACGTTTATTTATTTTTGAGACAGAGACAGAGCATGAACAGGGGAGGAGCAGAGAGAGAGGGAGACACAGAATCTGAAACAGGCTCCAGGCTCTGAGCTGTCAGCACAGAGCCCAACGTGGGGCTCGAACTCACAGATCATGAGATCATGACCTGAGCCGAAGTCAGATGCTTAACCGACCAAGCCACCCAGGCGCCCCCAGTTCCACTCTTTAAAAGGGGACTGAAATAGCGTTGCATATGAGTCCTAGAAAAAGAAAAAGGTTTTAGTTCTATGTGGATCCTTTGAAATGTGAAAAACCTGGTTTACTTGTTTAAATCAGGTATTATTGCAATGAACTTTAGAAGAGTTAGCTAGTTTGGTACCAGGAGAAATGTTTACATTATTTCATTTACTGATAAAGATTATGATTCACCATGCTCTCTGCATGAAAATATTTGATACAAACAGAATTAAGGATGACTTCAAATCAGATGGAGAAGATAGTGTACAAGTATGTCTATGTTATTTCCTTATAGAACAAAATAAAAAGGAGTCTGGTATCTTTCTCATGTCTACAGTTATTTATTGCATCAAAGGAGAGGTCTGGTAGGAAAATAATGTTTTGTTTTGTTTTTTTTCTCCTAGTGAGAAAGGACAGACTTAAAGTAAAGAGGTGAAAATTGGTTTGGTAACTCAGAATAAAAAAGGATTACCTTTGCCTGAAATACCCAGAGCCTCAGAATTGGAAACCTGTAAACTCCTGGGCCAGCACTATGTGGTCACCCTGGAGGCATCTGAGCCTTAATGCAAGGGGAGACATCTAATGGCATTCCTTGTTACAGACAGGTGAAAGAAACTGTGTAAGTCACACATTGTGTGGAATATCTATATTTCATTAAATATTTATTAAGAAAAGTAAAACTACTTTCAAGTTCCAAGTCTTAAGATTTGTGAGTACCATATTCAGGAAAATAATTTTCCAGAAGTGTAAGAAAATAGACCGTTATTTCTAAATAGATAATTGACACTGAAATAAATTGGTTTTAAGTGAGAGTTGTTAATCTGATGTTCAATATTCCCATTTTTATAAATAATAGATTTAGCTTACTAAAATCATAATTTTTCATAATCAAAAAATGATTTTCTTAATTTTCATAACTGTTACAACAAAAATCAGTGACCAAAAAGGAAAATAAAGGGTTTATAGCTTTCTTTAAACATTTCAACCTACTTGATTTTGGAAACCAAAGCAGAGAGTTGCTTTTTAATGCTTTTGGATTTATGCATAATATTGTATTCATTTCTGCCTTCTTACTGCTCCATTTCCATTGCCTCTGGGTATATTAACCGAAAAGATTAAAAACATAAATTATCATAACTAATAAAATGCTTTTATAGGCAATATAAGAGAAAAACTTGTATTTCTATGGGAGTGTGGTTCATACTGACCATGCTAATTACTATCCTGACCAAATTTTCCTTGGATGGGCATATATTTTTTTTTAACCGAGGAAAACAGAAATTTTCAAGGTCATTGACCTAACCCATTACTTAATTATTTATAACCATCATAATAACATACATTTTTTCTCTTTCCATTTATTTGAATCAGGATTCAAATAAGTCATATTTTGTGATTGGCTGATATGCCTCTCTAGACTTTCCCATTGTCTGGATTGTGCAGACTGCATCTTTGTGAAATCGTTTAACATGTTACTTTGTGTTCTAAATTTCCTGTAAATTGAAGTTAGCTCTAGAGACCTGATCAGATTCAGGTTTGATTGCCTTGGCAAATGGTGGATTCTCCTATCAGGAGACAGTCAATGTTGGGCTATTTCTCTTTTGGTGGTGTCAGTAACCATTAATACTTAATAGCTGAATCCAATTGGGGGTTTCAAAAATGGTGACTTCCCAAACTATCAAATTATCTTTTTATTCTCGTCATTTTTTATCTGGGATACTTTAAAAAGCGTTCTCTTCATCTCATATTGTTTTACCAGTGGTATAGTTCATGTAGGAAACCGGATAAATGCTTGGGATGTTCCCTTTATCTTTCAAGTCTTCCAGATAATGAATTGATTCTTCATCATTCTCCAGAGGTGACCAGCTAGCCTTTTTAAATTAATCAATTAAAATTTTTTTTACTACTCTTACGAACTCATGAATTTAACCATACTTGGTTTCTCAATCCACAGTAATTTTAATCATTTTTGAAGTTAAACGTAGCTCACTTCGGGCCTCTTTAAGCTGACGCTCAAGTCCTATTGACGTGCTCTTAGTAGTCACTGGTAGCTTCCTTGCTATCTGATATGGCCAGATGTTTTAGATTTATTTTCTACATTGCCTACTACAGGTCTGGAATTTCTCTAAGGATCTCTGTTTCCGTTTAGAGGGAAATGTACTTAGAGATCACAATCTGGGTGCTGGGTTCCTCATTGTTTTCAAGTATCTTTCAGAGGATAAGGTGGGGAAATACGTACACCCCAAAATAGATAGGTATAAATAGATATTAATAGAAAAATCTATGTACATGTCATCATGAATTCTATCTGTTACATTTAATTCAAATTCAGGGCAATAGTGTTTTGTCGTTGTTGTTTTTGCCTAACATCTTCTGTCTGCGTCTCTTTCGCCCACCACGGTAAGAATAAGGAATCCTGATTTACAGCCACACCAGGAATATAACTAAAATATTGCTGAACTACTCAATTAGTTCATTCTACAATCCACATATAAGTGTTTCAGGATAACAACACCAACTTGCTAACTGCCAACAACATGATTAATGAAGAGTTTAAGATTTTGTTTTCAAAACCTTATCTTAAAATAAAATCTTATCTTAAAACAACTTTTAACGGTTGTTTTCATCCTTAAATTATATTCCAATAGGCAGTAATTAAAAAATTACTGTTTTTAATGTCACTTGGAATAGTTTCTTTCTGTGCGATTATGCCACCAATTAGGTACACATTTATTTTTATTTTATTTTATGTTTTTAAGGATTTAAAAAAAATTAATTTTAAGGGCCTTTATAAGTAAGGGCCAATTTACTGCTTACAATTTTTCAGGGGAAGGGCAAGTTAAAGAAATCAAGAGTAAAGAGGATCTAGGCTCAGCCAAGATAAATCATGCAAGTCAAAAAAGTTAGAATTTAAACCTATACTTCTGCACAAGCCCAAAGGTTTAACACTGTATTAGCATAATTATTTTGAGTAAGTTTCATGTCAGTCTAAATGAAGTATCTAGTTATAATCAGTAAGTTAGTTTTTGACTTTGACTATAGTTTTTAGTGAATGTTCAAATAAAGGAAAAATGAATGTTTGCTTCCACTCTGGTGACACAATATTTTTTGTAAAATTTGCAGATTATATATTTATTGTTCTGAGCTTGGATTTGTAGCAGGCATGATTTATAAGAATACATCTTTACCATCAGTTCATTTATCTGTAAAGTGGTGACAGCACTCATTCCTTCATTATTTAGCAACTAGGTATTGAGTTTCGACTATACTAGATACCGTGCTGGTTATTGTTGATCAAGAATAAGAAATAAGACACTTTCTATGCTCAAGGAGATTGCACGCTTGCTGAGAAGACAAAGCTATAAAGAAGCAATTATAATGTAGGGTGGTCAATGTCATACTGGAAGTATATACTGGATGCCATAGGTACATGTAGGAAAGACAAAGCATCTGGTACAGCTGGGGAGGTAAAGATGAATATCCTCATGAAGTCTTTACTTTGTGGAGCACAGAAGGAGCAATTAAAATTAACCAGGTTGGAGGATGAGAGGAATAAGATATTTTCCATGTGAAAGAGTATACAGGGTTAAGAGTTTGAAATATTATCTAGTATGTGTTTCGGCGTCTGTGACTCATTTTCCCCTGAAGGCTTTCTAACATTAAAATAAGATTTCAAAGTAATTAAAATCTTCATGTGTTAATGTTCATAAAATTCATGTTACAAATGGGCTTTGCTAACTTATTAGGATCAAAGTTGAATTACTTTAAGGAAAAGCATTAGTGTCCTATTCTGTTTTTAAGATATGTAGAAGGAAGAAAAAATAAGCATTTGCTTATAAAGTACAAAATAAAGAAAGATTTAGGAATTATTCAGCTAATTTCATCACTTCAGACCAGGCTGGGCAGTGATACAATTTATTATGCCATATCATTCATGGTGTGATTGTATAAGAAAGATAAATTTGTTTTACTATGTTCTCTAAATTCTTTTTGTTTGTTTGTTTGTTTGTTTTAACATTTGTTTATTGTTGAGACACAGAGAGAGAGACAGCACGAGCAGGGGAAGGGCAGGGGAGGGGCAAAGGAGGGGCAGAGAGAGAGGGAGACACAGGCTCCAGGCTCTGAGCTGTCAGCACAAAGCCTGACATGGGGCTCGAACTCATGAACTGCGAGATCATGACCTGAGTTGAAGTCGGACTCTTAACCCACTGAGCCACCCAGGTGCCCCAAATGTTGTCCATATTCTGTACATTTTCTATCACTGTAAAGAAGTTCTTACTGAAAGTCTAAAGTTATAATTATTTATTGCCATAAGTATGTGGGTGTCAAAACCAATACATATCTGTAATTCATTAAATCTATACCTAAAAAGTAACATTTGTTCTTATGCTTGTATGTATGTAAATCTTAAAATTATATGGACTGTAAAATGAATTCTAATGCATTGTGCTTTAGACAGTTAGAATAAATCAAATATGTATTCTTAGAAAAGACTTTCAAGTTTATTACCTAGGAAAGGGAGGAAAAGATCTCAAAAAGAATGAAGAATCAATTATTTTTTAAGTTTGAGTTTCATTATGTATTTTTTGATAAGTCCATAGCATGAAGTATCTTAAAAGCAATTCTGAATTACAAGAAGCAAGCACTTGAGAAGGAAAAATGCTTTGGAATTTTAAGGACTTTTCTTTTGCATGTCAAATATAAAGCCTGGCTGTATCAGGGCGTTGAGTTCCATATTTTAAGTCACAGAAAAAAGAAAAATGTAGAATGACAAAAAATAGTTTTCCATTATTCAGAGAGTGGATTAAGATTCTTCTGAATTGGGGAGGAGTCTGAAGAACACTGGTCAGAATATGAAGAACATTTAGATCAGTTTAGAAATTCTGCTACCATCCTCTGGCCTCTTCCAAGGGGAATCTTGGAGAGGAGGGGCAATGGAAGTGCTAGATAGGTTTGGAGATCTAATTCAAGGGAGAGGCAATATGGCAGCCTGCCCTATTACCAATAGAAGGGAGGGGGTGAGGATGACAGACAGAGTGCCCTCTCAAGTCTCTCAGCTCCTGTGAGATATAAGGGAGATCAAAATGTTCCAATGTGCCCAAGGAGAGTGCAGAAGACAGCTGAGGATGAAGTGCTTAGAGTAGATAGATCATCAGCAGAGCAAGCTAAGGACAACCACCAAGACAAGGAGAGACAATCCTCCCATCAGCAGAGGCTAGCAATAGAGGATGACACTGGGACCAGATGTTCCTTTCTAAATTTGAAGAAGCCATATTTCACTCTGGTGACAAGAAAAAGAAAAAGGTGATGGCTGAAAATTCTAGAAGCGTTCTTAAACCTAAAGTCTCCTTCATAAGATACTTTCCTTAAAAGAAGGTACTTAGCAGGTTCAGAACAACCTTTGTCTCCTTACGTATAAACTCCTGGGTGGTCACAGGTGGTTCTATCCTGCACTGGCACGATTCCTGCAGTAAGGACGTCAAGCTCTCTCTCTCTCTAGACAAGACAGCTCCTTTAAATTTAAATCCCATGTTACCTGTAACTTGTCCAAAAGGAACTCTTCTTTGCCTCTAAATATCTTCATTTCAGTGAATGACATAGCGTTCTAGCTAGGTATTCAGACCTCTTGCATTATATCCTCTCACTCCATTGTCAACCAAGCAGTTACTACTCTTAACACTCTCAAATGCTTCCCTCTTGTCCATCCCTGTTACCACTAACTCATTTCAAACCAGATGTAAGATTCAAAACAGTCTAATTGGCTTTCTTGATTTAATCCTTGATTTTCCCCCCAATATTCCCTAAAACACAGTCAGAATGGTATTTTGCAAATTTAATTCAATTCTAATTAAGTTACTTGTGACTTAAACATTTTCTATTTTCAACAACGTTTTTCTCATGACAGACTTTAAACTCTTTATCTTGATAAGCAAGTCTGTGTGTGATATGGTGCTAACTTTGCATTCTTATTTTACTACTCACCATTAAACTGTTAGCTCTACGTGTGTTAATATCTTTTAGTTCCAGAATCCCTTGTGTTGTTGGGGTTTTGTTTTTTTTTTGCACATGCTATTTAAATTACCTGAAACATTGCCCTGACCACCCTTCCCCATGTTCACAATAAGTGCTGCAGATTCTCATCTCCGAGTCTTGTTTGATGATCTTGTGCAGATTTTTCCTTTCTTTTCTTTTTCATATGATTTTTTTTTGTTCCACTTAATTTTTGCATTTTGTCCTTCTTCATTTTCACACATCAGTTGGAAAAAATATCCTCAGGATGGAGTCTGGGACATATTTATATATGTATTTTCCTAAATGATAGAAAAAAGGGGAAAAGATTAGCCTTTGTCTTGGTTAATGGCACCACCAGTCATCCTGCAAATGAATCAGAAACTAAGGTATTGTTTTTCTTCTACCCTTTATGTTGAGTTCATCATGAAGTTTTATTAATTCCATTTCCCAAATATTCCCTTTTGATCCCACTATCACTGTTGCAGCTCAGAAATACCCTATCATAGCATTGACCATTTAAGTTTCCTTTGTTTCTAGCTTTGCTCTTCAAATGACCCAAAATGGAAACCTAGCATTAATGCTCTACTATTTAAAACTTTCCTGCTTAACTAGTTCTTTATCACCCATAGTCTACACGCATGACATCTAGGTTGAAAGTCTGTCTTTCTTT
Organism: Lynx canadensis; assembly: GCF_007474595.2. Lineage (NCBI taxonomy): Eukaryota > Metazoa > Chordata > Mammalia > Carnivora > Felidae > Lynx > Lynx canadensis. The sequence goes on from NC_044314.2 coordinate 38,655,953, forward strand.
CTTTTTTTCCTCTCCTCCTCCTCCTCCTCCTCCTCCTTCTTCTTCTTTCATTCCCTACAGTGTGACTTTTATCCCTGTTATTGTTTATTCCATGACTGGAAGCCTGTATCTCCTACTTCTCATCGCCCATTTTCCCTATCCTTCCCTCTGGCAACCACCACTTTGTTCTCTGTATTTATGGGTCTGTTTAGCAGCAAAATCCTATAGTATTTGTCTTTTTTTGTCTGACTTGTTTCATTTAGCATAATAGCCTCTAGGTCCATTCGTGTTGTTACAAATGGCAAGATTGCATCCTTTTTTTTATGGCTAAACAATACTCTATTGTATTATATACCATAGCTTTTTTTATCCATCTATTGATGGACAGTTGGTTGCTTCCACATCTTTCCTATTATACATAATGCTTCAATAAACATAAAAGTGCATATATCTTTCTGACTTGGTGTTTTCATTTTTGGGGGGTAAATAGCCAGTAGTGGAATTACTAGATCATATACTATTTCTATTTTTAATTTTTTTGAGGAAACTCCATACTATTTTCCACAATGGCTGCACCTATCTACACTCCCACCAATAGTGGATAAAGGTTACTTTTTTCTCCACATCCATGCTGACACTTGTCATTTCTTATCTTTTTGATACTAGCTATTCTGACCTGGTGTAAGGATTATTCGTTTTGTTGTTGTTGTTTTCTGTGTGTGTGTGTGTGTGTGTGTTGTATAAGTTCCTTATATATTTTGGATATTAATCCCTTATTGGATATATCATTTGTAAATATCTTCTCCTACTCAGTTGGTGACCTTTTTGTTTTGTTGATGGTTTTCCTTCACTGTGCAAAAGTTTTCTATTTTGCTGTAGTCCCAATCATTCATTTTTGCTTTTGTTTTTCTTGCCCAAAGAGGCATATCCAGAAAAATGTTGCTAAGGCTGATGTTAAAGCGATTACTGCCTGTGTTTTCTTCTAGGATTTTTATGGTTTTAGGTCTCACATTTCGGTCTTTTATCCAGATTGAGTTTATTTTTGTGTATGGTATAAGAAAGTGTTCCAGTTTCATTCTTTTATACGTAGCTGTCCAATTTTCCCAGCACCATTTATTGAAGAGACTGTCCTTTCCCCCTTGTATATTCCTGCCTCCTTTGCTGTAGGTTAACTGATCATATAAGTGTGGGTTTATTTCTGGGTCCTCTATTCTGTTTCATTGATCTGTGTGTCTTGTGTGTGTGTGTGTGTGTGTGTGTGTGTGTGTGTGCCAGTACCATGCTGTTTTGATTTTTATAGTTTTGTCAAAATTTTATAGTATATCTTGAAACCTGGGATTGATACCTCCAACTTTGATTTTCTTTCTTAAGATTGCTTTGGCTATTTTGTTTTTTTTTTTTCAAGTTTCATACAAATTTTAGAATTATTCTACTCCTATGAAAAATGCTGTTGGTATTTTGGTAGGGATTGCATTGAATTTGTAGATTGCTTTCGATAGTATGCAAATTTTAAAATGTTTTGGAATATTAATTCTTCCAGTCCATGAGCCTGGGATAGATTTACATTTGTTTGTATCACTGTCAACTCTTTTCATCACTATTTTTAGTTTTCAGAGTACAGGTCTTTCGGCTCCTTGGTTGTTTATTTCTAGGTATTTTATTCTTTTTGGTGCTGTTATAAATAGAATTGTTTTCCTTAATCTCTTTCTGCTAATTTGTTACCCCTTATTTCTTTTTACTCACCTTGTATATTACTACAAGACTCTCTGCTCTAGTTACACTAAAGAGAACACAACACACTTTCTGTAAAGAGCCAGATGGTGAGTATTTAGGCTTTGTGGACAAAAAGTTTTTGTCACGACCATTCAGTTCTGCCACTGTGACACAAAAACAGCTGTAGACAATAATATAAAGGAATGGGCATGGATGTATTTCCATAAAACTTTATGAACACTGAAATTTGAATTCATATAATCATCACATGCTATCAAACACTATTCTTTTGATTTTCCCCCAAACCATTTAAAAGTCTAAAAAAAGCATTTTAGGCTCACAGACTGCATGAAAACAGGCAGTGAGTCAGATTTGGGCCATGGGCTGTGGTTTGCTGACCCTTGCACTAAGCCACTCTTAGAGGACTAAACGTGGTGAGGTATCACACACATGCTTTTTGGGTTTTTGTTTTTGTTTTCGCCTGACATGACCCTGTTGTTTAGGCTAGAGAGCTTTAACCTGAGAGGAGCTTAAATAGAAGTTAAACTTCATCATTATCTCCTGTGAAGAGTTCCCTAATTCTTATACCCCCAACCAGGAAAAGGTTGATCGTATCTCCTTTTATGTTCTCCAAGTATCTCCAAGTATCTTGATACAAGATCTCCAAGTACCTTCTACTACAGTACTTTGCATACTTTATTGCAGCTGTTTCTTTAATCATGTGTCTCCACCTTTCACTGAGGGTAATGGTTTATGTTTCATCTATCTTTTGATTTCTGGTCCCTTGGCACTTTTGTTCTATGGGGTCATCAAGCTGAGAGACAAAGTCCTGTTTTGCAGAAAATCATGCCATGAGCAGAAAAATTTCAATATGTGCCGTGAGAGAAGCGTTGTGGTTGGGAATTGAAAATAATCCAAGCGAGAGATAAATTTAGTGACTGGGTGAGTGTTATCTAAAATGTAATTGACTAGGATGTGCATTAGAATGTACATTCCTTTTAAATGATAGCAGAAGAAACTCTTTGGAAGTTAAAATAAAAGCAAAAGTTCTCTTCAATTGTGCAAAATTAATCAGGTTGTGGCTTTTTGTGTCTTTTCTTGCATTTTATATTCCATCAAAAACTCATGGTCAGCTTTTGAAATTTACATAAGTAAATGGAAGTAAGAAAGTAAATTCAGCCCCTTTGGCCTAGAGGTAAATTTTCATGTTAACAATTTAGAAAAGTCATTTCTCATTTTATAAATAGAGTTTATTTTCAAGAAGTTGACAAGGGAGACAAAAGTCCAGAGGCTTTCTATGTTACTTTTTAATGGAGATGTTTCTCAGTATATAATTTGGAGTATAATATGTGTAATTATGTATGGAAATGCAGCCTGTCAGGCAGACTGCTACACAATGGTTTGTTTGTAAAAATATGGATGCTCAAGGTGGATACCTGTTACACTAGCAAGCAGAGGGCCGTGAATGAATGAGGGTCAACTCCATTAAATTCTTTATAGACAGGCAAAACATCTGAGAAATTTTTTTATTAACTACATGTGTGATGTGATCGTTACATTTTCTTATTTATAATTAGAGGTGTTTTTACCCCCAATATTTTAGCGGAAGAGGGTTTTAGAAAAGGGATTTTGGCTGAGGGTGGGAACTGCTGAGGGTGGGGATTAAGATCACAGTGACTTTGTTTTGTGTTGCAGGTATCATCATATTGATACTGCCTCAAATAGAGAACTAACCTACAAAATGTATTCCTCCTTCTAATTTACAAGTTCCTAGAGGGCAAAGGGTGGGTCTTTTTAAAATCCCTTCTCCTGGGGGCACCTGGGTGGCTCAGTTAGTTGAGGGTCCACCTTCCGCTCAGGTCACGATCTCATAGTTCGTGGGTTCAAGCCCCACATTGGGCTCTGTGCTGACAGCTCAGAGCCTGGCGCCTGCTTCAGATTCTGTGTCTCCCTTTCTGTCTGCCCCTCCCCTGCTCACGCTCTGTCTCTCCCTGTCTCTCAGAAATGAATAAACATTAAAAATTTTTTTTAAAAAAATCCCTTCCTCTCTTAACCAAATATCTAACATAGTAGAACAAAATCTCATTGTAAAAGCTGGGTTGGCAACCTGTTGGGTGTGAGAGTCTGTGTTCTCAAATTTGCACATAAAGCAAACACTGAACCTGTGAAATGCTCTTAATATACGACTAACAAAAAACAGAAGGCAGATATAGCATCTTTCAATAATTCTGGCACAGCTAGTTTTTCCTACAGCTTTGGAACAAATGAAGTACTTTGTTTGCATTTTAGGGGCCAAATTGAAACCCCTAGAATGCATGTTTCTGTGCTATCAGGATATATGTTTCTGTGCTATCAGGATATTTAATGTTCATTGTTCAGAACTGAATTTCTCTAGTCAATGAATGTTTGCTGAATAATTGATTGATTGAGCAAGATAAAATATTACTTTTTCTAGCAGATGACATAAAAAACAAAAATCTCTATAATTTTGTCAGCTTTCTCTCTAGTACAGGAGTATTTATTTACAAGGTCAGTTCATGCTCTTTTTAAAAAGGGTTGCAGTATTTGTTTGGAAGCCAAGGTGTTATTCTGCAACTCATGAAAACTAAGAGCTACCGTCCTCTTGAGGTATAACTGTTAATAATAGCTACAGATATGACCTCAGTTCTGCTGGCAGCTTTACAGTTGAGGGACCACTAAATGCACATAATTATTCTGGTAAAACTCCATAGATTATCCCCGCCTTATGGGAAAAAGTTATATCTTTGCAATTTTTTAATGATGTCCATGCCCATCAAAAGGTACCAGATTGACACTTGTTAAATTAATTGTGCTTGAAAAATCTGACTTTCTTAGAATCCAATGCAATACAGTTGGCGTGGTGCCTTTACCGAGACTAGGCTTGTTAAGAAGTCCAGAAACATACTACGAAATCTCAATAGCTACTAAGCTATTAATGTCTCTTTGTTATTATTCTGAGATAGAGTTTCCAAACTCATTGAGTTTATTAGGGAAGTGATCATCCCAATCTGGTCATTAAGGAAACTTTATTATATTATGGGCAAGAGATAAACAAGACTGGCAGTGAAGCCAAATAGGACTGGAAACTTATTGTTGGGGAAACCAATGGCCTTTTTTCCCTCCCTGATGTAAAATCAGAAACAAAATCTGAAAAAATGGTTAAAATGAAGATTTTTTTAGTAGGTTGATGATAATTTTATTTTATTATTATTATTTTTTAATGTTTTTTATTTCTGAGAGAGAAGGAGAGAGAGCGAGCATGAGTGGAAGGGGCAGAGAGAGGGAGTCACAGAATCCAAGCAGACTCCAGGCTCCCAGGTGTCAGCACAGAGCCCCTTGCGGGGCTGGAACTCGTGAACTGCGAGATCATGACCTGAGCCGAAGTCGGGCGCTTAACCCACTGAGCCACCCAGGCGCCCCTCTACTGATAATTTTAAAAAGAATGTTTTGCCTTTTTTCCATTAGATACTCTTTTCCTGCTTTGTCAAAGATTAGTTGACCATACATTTGTGGGTCCATTTCTGGGTTCATTATTCTGTTCCATTGCTCTGTGTGTTTTTGTGCCAAGACCATATTGTCTTAATGATAACAGCTTTGTAATACAGCTTAAAGTCCAGAATTGTGATGCCTCCAGCTTTGGTTTTCTTTTTCAGCATTACTTTGGCTATTCAGGGTTTTTTTCTGGTTCCATATAAATTTTAGGATTGTTTGTTCTAGCTCTGTGAAGAATGCTGGTGTTATTTTGATGGAGATTGAATTGAATATGTAGATTTCTTTGGGTAGTATTGACATTTTAAGAATATTTGTTCTTCCGATCCATGAACGTGGAGTGTTTGAGTCTTCAATTTCTTTGCGTCTTCAATTTCTTTCATAAGACGTCTATAGTTTTCAGCATACAGGTCTTTTACCTCTTCGGTTAAGTTTATTCCCAGTTATCGTATGGTTTTTGGTGCAATTATAAATGGGATTGATTCTTTGATTTCTCTTTCTGCTACTTTATTATTGATGTATAGAAATGCAACTGATTTCTGTATGCTGATTTTATATCCTGCAACTTTGGTGAATTCACATATCAGTTCTAGCAATTTTTAGTGGAGTCTGTCAGGTTTTCCATATAGAGTATCATGTCATCTGCAAAGAGTGAACGTTTGACTTCTTCCTTGCCATTTTGAATGCCTTTTATTTCTTTTTGTTGTCTGATTGCTGACGCTAAGACTTCCAATACTATGTTGAACAACAGTGGTGAGAGTGGACACCCCTGTCGTGTTCCTGACCTTAGGGGGAAAGCTTGAAGTTTTTCCCCATTGAGGATGGTATTAGCAGTGGGCCTTTCATATATGGCTTTTATGATATTGAGATAGGTTCCTTGTATCCTTACTTTCTTGAGGGTTTTTATCAAGAAAGGATGCTGTATTTTGTCAAATGCTTTTTCTGCATCTATTGAAAGGATCATATGGTTCTTATACTTTCTTTTATTAATGTGGTATATCACATTAATTGATTTGTGAATATTGAACTAGCCCTGCAGTCCTGGAATAAATCCCATTTGATCATGAAAGACCTACATGTGAGACAGGAAACCATAAAAATCCTATAGGAGAAAACAAGCAGCAACCTCTTTGACCTTGGCTGCAGCAACTTCTTACTAGACATGTCTCTGGGGGCAAGGAATATAAAAGCAAAAATGAGCTATTGGGACCTCATCAAGATAAAAAGCTTCTGCACAGCGAAGGAAACAATCATCAAAACTAAAAGGCAAGCGGGGCACCTGGGTGGCTCAGTCAGTTGAGTGTGTGACAGTTTGTGGGTTCAAGTCCCGTGTCAGGCTCTGTGCTGACAGCTCAGAGCCAGAAGCCTGCTTTGGATTCTGTGTCTCCCTCTCTGTCTGCCCCTCCCCTGCTTGTGTTCTGTGTTTCTCTCTCAAAGATAAATAAACATTAAAAAAATTTTTTGTTAAAAAACCCAAAAAACTAAAAGGCAACTGAGAGAATGGGAGAAGATATTTGCAAATGACATATTGGATAAAGGGTTAGTATCCAACATCTATAAAGAATTTATCAAACTCAACACTCAGAAACAAATAATCCAGTGAACAGATGGGCAGAAGACACGAATAGACACTTTTCCAAAGATGACATCCAGATGGCTAACAGACACATGAAAGGATGCTCAACATCACTCATCATCAGAGGAATACAAATGAAAACCACAATGAGATACCACCTCATACCTGACAGAATGGCTAAAATTAACAACTCAGGCAACAACAGATAGTGGCAAGTATGTGGAGAAAGAGGAACTGTTTTGTGCTGTTGGTGGGAATGTAAACTGATGCAGCCACTGTGGAGAACAGTATGAATATTCCTCAAAAAATTAAAAATAGAACTACCCTATAACCCAGAAATTGCACTACTAGGTATTTATTCATAGGATACAAAAATGCTGATTCCAAGGGGCACATGTACCCCAATGTTTATAGTAGTGCTATCAACAATAGTCAAATTATGGATAGCCCAAATGTCCATCAAATGATAAATGGATAAAGAAGATGTGGTGTGTGTGTGTGTGTGTGTGTGCATATACATACATACATACATACCTATGTATGTGTGTATATGCACATACATACACACACACACAGGAATACTACTCAGCAATGAAAAAGAATAAAATCTTGCTATTTGCAACAATGTGGATGGAACTAGAGTGTGTTATGCTAAGTGAAATAAGTCAGTCAGAGAAAGACAGATATCATATGATTTCTCTCATATGTGGAATTTAAGAAACACAACAAATGAACATAGGGAAATGGAAGGAAAAATAAGTTAAAAACAGAGGGAGCAAACCATAAGAGACACTTAAATACAGAGAACAAACTGAGGGTGGGGGGACAGGCTAAGAAGGTGATGGGCGGTAAGCAGAGCACTTGTTGGGTTGAGCACTGGGTATTGTATGTAAGTGATGAATCACTGGGTTCTACTCCTGAAACCAATACTACATTGTATGTTAACTAACTCGAATTTAAATAAATAAATTTTTAAAAAAGAGCGTTTTGCCATGAAAACTTGTCTTCTCAATTATAATGATGGATTTACAAATATGAAGATCATGGATGCCTATTCCACTCTTTAGAGGACAAATAAATCACTGTTATGAATAAGAAACTATCATTTTCCTTTTGGTAATTAATATCTTAGCCGTGAAGTATGTTTTTATTGCATACTAAGTCTTTCACAATCCTAAGTGGACTTTTTTTTTTTTGTGGTGGTGGAGATAGTTTTTGAAGCTGTGATTAACCTTGAAACAAGGAAATAATAATTTATGTTATCTCTGCCTTCAGATATGTTGATTCCTATTAAAGCAGAGACAAAACTACTCAAATAATTCAGCAGAAAAATAATTTCAAGCAAAATGAAGTCATTATTTTGAGTGGCAAAAGTGGAGAGACTCTGATAAGGAAAAGAAATCTGTGTTTTGGTTGGTTTTTCTTTTGGACAGATTAATTTATGTTTAGGGAAATATATATGCCACATTTAGATATTTTTGCTTGAGTTTCATGCAACTAGTTTCCATAAAAGTCAAAATTTCACTCATATAATGGGAGAAACAGAGATATACACATAATAAACATGATTTCTTTAATATTTCAGTGTTATTTATTTTGTAATGGGGAATACAAAATATGTAAAACACATAAAAATACTGTATAAATCATAAAGTCATTTCTGTACCTTGCATGAATCCCTTGTATATATATCTCTTTTAGGATATAATAAGAGCATTTGGAAAATTAAGATAAAGTCTTTGCTGAACAAATATTAGAATCAATCACCTAGTAATAATAATATTTTATATTTATACAGTGCTTTACAATTTACAAAGCACTTTCATATATGATATTTATCATGGTTTTAAGTAATATCTTTCCTTTAAAAACAAATACATATACTAAAAGTTACCCACGTGGCACAGGTGGAAGAGAAAAGCCAATGAAAAGAGAAATCCAATGAAAGATGATGAAATGAATTAGTCCCTAAGATGGATGATGTATTAGAAGCCATCTTGGAAGATTTCAAGAAGCCAGTGGTCAATGATCTTCCTACCAATTACAGGGAGGAAATCAAGTGAGACTCAGACTGAAATCTGTCCATTAGATTTGACAATTGAAGGGAAAATGGGGAGAGCAGTAGAGAGAAATTGTGGGCAGAGGAGGGCTTACTGTGAAGCTAATGGAGTTTAAGCATGAGACCACTCAAATGCATGTTCCCCTTCATATACTTAATCTCAGGTTCATATTTTCGAATCTGTCTTCTTAAAATAGATTTCAAAATTGTGTAAGTTTTAGGCCCTACAAACTCTGATCTATTCCTGATTTTAGAGATGGAATCCTGATACAGTGTCGGGATGTGACTGAGAGAGGAGACGATGAACTGGTGAGCATGAGCCATTCTTTCAAGAAACTTGGCTGGGGTCAGTGGAGTTGTGCATACACAGCGCTGGCTTCATGGGTGTGTGACCAATACATTAACACAAGGCCCCCCACTCAGAAGGACCCCACACTTGGGATTTAATGCTCTTCCATGGATGTCTTGAGATTCTTGAAACCTATCTTTTAATTGATGTTTTGTGAGGGCTGATCAGACAGTGAAACATGCACTGTGTCCGGGGCATTGGCTCTCCTGCAGGCCTGCCTCCCCGCGACCCTTCTCCTGAAGAAATGTTCTCTGCTACTTGCTCCCCAACCGTCTGGTGCTCCAGATCCACTTGGCCTCAGCATTCCTGCCACCACCCTGCCACCACTGTTGCCCTCCACCTCTGTTAGGAGCCTGGGCATGAGCACAAGAAGGGTCGGGGTTGGGTGTGTACATCCTGCCATGACTGGGGACTGGGCATGGTGACAGAGGTCCCCCCTGGGGTTGGCAGCATCGTGGAGTGGTTCCTGTGGCCAACCAGAGGCCATATGTCAGTGAGGACTAGCCTATGGTTCACCTCAGATCCAACATCTTGCGCTCCTCAGTGTGGAGGGTTTTATTCACCCACTTGTGTGGCCTGGAGTGACAGACCTGTGGGAGAGGGAGAGGGGGATGGCTGGAAAGACTCTCCCAGACCCTGCCCCTCCCTGGAGTAGAGAGCCTGGGTGGGGGGCAGGTACAAGGGGATCTTGACAGTCAGGAGACTGGAGGGAGCACAAACGCCCCACGTGGTGAGGTGGGGCACCTGAGTGTCTGTGATGGTCTCCACTGCAAGACTCTGTGGCTGGAGGGATCCTCTCTTTCTCCTGGTTCCTTCAGCTTTCCTGGTTCTGGCTTCTTTTTGTCTCTTCTGGCCAGCTAAAGTCTCCCTCTGGGGATGAGCCAGAAAATATGAATTTTATAATTTTGGTGATATCACAAACAACTTAAAATACTCTAATACTTGCATTTGAAACTGGCATTCCCAATATAAAGATGAATGGGAAAATATATGCTAAAAATTTAACATTTTAATTTTACTATATTTAGAATGCCATTAAATAGCAAATAAAAAACAGCATAAGTTGAGAGCACAGAAGACATGAAAAGTGCTTTACATGTACCTTTAAGTGTACTTCTCCTCTACTCTTTGGACAAAAGGCCGTATTTTCATTTTGTACTGGGTCCTGCAAATATTGTCACTGACCTTGTGTGTGTATGTTTAGCACAGAGAGAACAGTTGGAGACAGAGGAGAGTTGGGGAAAGCACGTGTTTGATGTGCTAAATTTGATTTTGGTAAGTTAGCTGCCATCACCTTTGATGAAAGGAGAGAGTTTTGCCAAACCTCTTGCTTAAGTTAGTCAGGTGTGTCTGACTGGGAGAACCTAGTTCATGTGCCTGTGCCTTAGCTGCAAGGGAGCCTGGGAGGGCATGCATTTCACAGTTTATGTTTTCATAGTGTTATGAAGTCTCTGTTTCATACTCTGGGTCATAAAGTTGGGACTTGTCTAAACCTAGGAGGAAGTTCAGATGCTATAGCAGAAACTGTAGGTGCCTTAATCATATTCTTTGAACCTTACCACTTTTGGTATGCCCCGGATGACTTTGACATCCAGTTGCCAGTGCCTTAAAGGCTATTTCCAAAGCTAGTGAAAGGAGGCTCTGCTCATTCATGGGGCTATCCAGAAGTACTGGGTGGGGTGGGGTGGGGATGAAGTACCCAAGGAGAAGGCCTCAGCAAATGACTGATAGGAGCTACAATCCTCTTCCCTCCCTCCTTTGGTAGGATAACTATAAGATGTGTGTTTTATACCATTTCCTGAAACTGCCAAGTGAAAGTAACCTCTAATCTCTCACGGTGGCCGTTGACTTGATAACACACCCATTATTGACTGCCTTCCCTTTTCTGATCCAGCTCCTCTCCCCTAGTAATGATTCCTTTATTTCCCAAATAATCACCTTGTACTTGAATCTTTTCTCAGGGTCAGCTTCTGAAGGAACTCAAACTAAGATAGATGCCAAAGAGCCAAAAGGCCAAAAACCAAAACCAAAACCAAAATGTGCCTCTCCTTGTGATAGAAGCATGCATTTCTCTGCTTCAGTAACAGCTCTTTATGCACGTTTATGTAATAACACTAATATCTCTGTAAAGTAGTATTTGTCTAACTAGTCCCTTGGGTAGGCTCACAAGATCCAGGACCACGTACGTTCAGCTGAGCATCCTCAGGGTTCATTGCAGAGGCTGGATGTAATGGGTGCCCAGTAAATATCTGGCAATGTGCAAGTGAACAAACTGATGAATGGTTATGTGTTTATCCAAACATGATGGCTCATGAAAGATTTATATGAAAGATGTTCACCTTATTACTGTTATCTGAAATTCTGATCGAAGGGAATGTGATTATCTCTGTATTTTCCAACCTGCCCAATTTTATTTTTGGCCTGGTTGCTGTGTAGACGTGGGCATGTGATCAGCACTAATTTGTGTATGTGAGGGTGTGCAAAGAACAATGCCCTACTGTGTTTTTTGGGTTTTTTTAAATTTGCTTGAAATTATGGAAAAATGTCTCCAAAATCTGTCTTTGACATGGCAAACTATATTAAGCAGACCTGAACTAGGTGGCAAACCTCTCTTCTTATGCCTAAAAGTGTTTGAAACACCCAGGAGGATGCGTCTTATCAGAGACTCAGATGAACATAGTGTTCTGTCCCATGAGTTTGATTCTAGCATTTTCCATAGAGGTGTCCTTTAACATTTTTCTTGCTGCGTTTTTATGCTGAATTTAAAGCCGGTGAAATATGCCAGCTCAGGGCTTCTCAAATCAGAGGATCTCTGTTTCCTAGAGAATAAGTTTGGCTCATGAGAGCTAATGCCACCCACACTCCAGAACCATACCAGAATGTAGGCTCCAAGCAAATGCCTGTGCATACTCTTTACCTTCCTGAATAAAAACATCTTTGAAAGTGCATCAGTTTGAAGGTCAAATCTGATTTCTTTATATTTTCCTTAGTTTTGGCATAATTTTTTTTTCTCATTCTTAAGACAATGAACAGGAAGCCACGCAGATGGCAGAGTGTGTTAAAGGCGTTAAGCAAGTGTCTATTAATACTGAAGGAAGCAATGAGTTCTTCAGGCACGTACATACAGAAGAATACGCTGAAGCAATGAAAGCAAAATATGGTTTTCATTGTTCCAAGTTAGAGATCATTTCTAGTTTGAATAATGGAATAGGAAAATGTCAGTGCCTGGATGGGCAGTAGGAGTATCTCAGGGATAATTATTCGGGGAATAAGCTGCTTAATTCTATCTACAACCTTAAACCCGCCTTGCCATGGAACATAACATATTCATGGATTCCAGGAATTAGAACGTGGGCATCTTTGGGGACCCTTATTATACCTACCACAAGATGATTTATAAAACTACATAAAAATAGCAAAATAACTAAGCTGAAACTGAGACTAATACAAGAAAGACATAAATTGATAGGGGCATAAAGTGTATTGAGAAATTAAGCCAACAGAAAAATGCACGCTAATGAGGTCCTATACACCATACTTTGAGTTCCAAGTCAGTGATTCTTAAATTCTGGGTTTAAATCATACTTTTGAATGCTCTAACTTTGGTGCCATTCTGGAGGGGATTAAAAGAATCAAAACAAGACTAATTATGTCACCAATAATTATATCACAAACACTGCCCCAGTATAATTGTATCTCCCATTTTTATTAGAACAATCATAGAGAACTTGACTGCCCTTAAGCACAGTCATTGTTTAAATAGAGCTGCTTGCTGCTTATGCCTTATTCTCCCATGAAATCATGAGGCACAGGTCTTGCCTATTCTGTGAATATCTTCCTTTTGGTTCCAGCTTACTTTTTCTTTATGCCGCTCTCATCTTATTGCAGCAGATGAATCCTACTTTGCGCATTATTAAAAAAATTGCTCAGAACAACATTACATTTGATAAAAATTTCCATGACAGTAGGTATACCCGACATAATAACAACAAAAAAAGTCTAAATGCTGGCAAAAATATGGGTACACACCCATGCTATGCCAAAAGGTCAAAGCACACCAGTTCTGAGCTCTCTGTCTTTAAATACAAGATACATCTGACCTATAACACAATCCGTAGTGTATATAGGATAAGAACATTAAATTCTTTTTTTAAATTTTTATTTGAGAGAGGGAGAGAGAGAGAGTTAGAGTGTGAATGGGGAAGGGGGAGGGAGAGAGAGAGAATCCAAAGCAGGCTCCAGGCTCTGGGCTGTCAGCACAGAGCCTGACGTGGGGCTTGAACCCACAAACAATGAGATCATGACCTGAGCCGAACCAACTGAGCCACCCAGGCACCCCAAGAACATTAAATTCTTAGCAGAAGGACAACTATTCCTGATAATAACCTAACATTCCTATAGTACTTACTGTATCTCTGATATACCTAACACTCTTCTAAGTGCCTTTACATACTTTAACTGATTTAATCTGTACGAGGGTCTTCTGTTCCTAGTCCCATTTCACCAAAAAAGAAATTAAGGCACAGGAGGCTAGTTGACCTCCCCTTGTTAATAGTAGCAATCTGGGATTTGAATCCAGCTAGTCTGGCTTCAACTCTGTGCTTTTACCATCAATAGCATTGCTTCAAAGAACAAAGCCAAAAATGTGTCCCCACAATCCTTACAAAGATGACCTTGTGCCAGGCTGTATATGAAACTTACTGTTTTGCAAGACTCCATCTAACTGGGTATTTTTACCAGTGGAAGGGGGTTGAAAATGATACCTAAGGCATTGAAAATCTTCTGTTCTAGAAAGTTCCTTTGCCTAGCATGCTGTCTTCCTTTCTTTCCTCCTCCTTTCCTCCAGTTTCCTGGTTAACTCCTTCTAATGCAGATCTTAGAACAGGTATCACTTCTTTAGGAAGATTCCAGTACTCTCTTGTTTCCATTATTTAATTGCATTTTTGTGTTAAGTACTCGAGTAAAATACTGAATTTTGTCCTTCATAGAATTCATTGTAGTTTGTAATTAATTAGTATGAATTTGTTTGTTTTGTTTAATTTGTGATTTATTTTAATATGTATATCTTCTACTGGACTGTCACATCCATGAAGGAAGGAACCAGTCTACTGTTGGCCTCCATTGTACCCTTAGAGGTAGCAGTGTCTGTCACATGAGAGTTAATTAGCAAACATTTGTGGACTGAATGCAGGAAATAAACAAATCTGTTTATTTGTCCTTCGTTTCACTTTTTATTATAAGCAATTTTATATCTCAAATTATAGGACTAATGAATTTGGTTACAAAAACATGTTTTGAAAAAATTTTATTTCTGAAATTCTATATTTATTACATTTAGCAAATCATGTTTTTGCACAGATAGAAGGTGAAAAATGATATTGATCTTATTACTGTTCATTGTTCCTTGCACATGCCCTCCTTGTCTCTCACTGTATCCTACTTCCTTAGCTCAATCGAATTCCAGTTAAATTCAGTCTTGCCTCCACTGTCCTTCACCTGCGGAACTGACTGATGTTAAAGAAAAACACAACCCATGATAACTGGGTAATACCTTAAATCTATGATCCCAGCTAACTGCTTAATGAATGTTTTAGTAACTATATTGAGAAAAAAAAAAAAAAAACCAAAAACATATGGGGATGTGAATAAGTACTGATTTTTTAAATTAAAAAAAAAAAATGTTTACTTGAATTAACAGGTAAATAGGTTCTGAGAGAGGAGTTAAGCAGCCCAAGCAGAAGGCTTAAGCATGTTGATTCCCAAGGGTGTATTGATTTGAGTACCAAGGCAAATCAACTTTTCTATTAATTTGTCAAAATCTCGCGTTAGCTTGGGAAGTGTAGTTGCGATTATGTGAAGGCTTCAGGGCACGAATGGCTGGATGGTGAATCCTGAAGCCCTGTGGATGGAGAAACCACCTCGGGATGCATCAAATGTTTATGGACTCTTCACTAGCGAAGTCCTTCCTGGTATTTGTCCCCTTGATAGATGCCTGTGTGAGCTTTGGGCGTTTGGTTAGAGTTACACAGAAGGGGGAGGGCAGGAACAATCCTGGGTGAGGCAATAGGAAAGAGAATGAAGACTTCAAGAGAACTGGATTTGGGTGTTAGAGGATGACCAAAATAGATGAAAATTGCAATGTACTTAGAATTCAAAACTAAGTGACTTTCTCGTGTTTCTTTGTAAAACTTAGCTTGTATTTTTACCAAAGTAATACATATTCATAGTTGTTCTTTTTAAAAAAACAAGTTTATGAAAAACAGTGGTTTGCCTGCCTTGTTTCTGCCCACCCAGAAGTCAGCCTTTCTGGAGGCTACCACTTCCGACTCTTTGAACTGCTTCTTTGTGCTGTATTTCTAATTAATATGCTCATGTTGTTATTTATTTTCCAACCTCAGGCGTTTTATTGAATCCGCCTGAAAAAGAAACAATTAGCCCTCTTAACACCATGTTCCCACCTACACATAACTTTGCTTTTTCCCATTTTCCAAATATAGTCATTTTGCAATTTGAGGTTAAGTCAATATTGCAATGTTTACGTTATCGAGACTATGAGTGGGCATTCTGTGTATACTTAAAACAATATTTTTATTTATCTGGGGTTTCAAACACTGATCTAACTCCCTAATGTTATAATGTTTTAATGTTTTTACTTTAAGTTTTTAAATAAAACTTATACATTTTTATTAGCCTATTGGTATTAGTAGTCATTTATAAGGGAACTTTTATTTATTATTTATTTTTTTTAATGTTTTATTTATTTTTGAGAGAGAGACAGAAAGAGAGAAAGAGTGTAAGCAGGGGAGGGGCAGAGAGAGAGGGAGACAGAATCTGAAGGAGGCTCCAGGCTCTGAGTTGTCAGCACAGAGCCTTACACGGGGCTCCAACCATGAGATTGTGACCTAAACCAAAGTGGTATGTTTAACCGACAGAGCCACCCAGGCACCCCTATAAGGAGACTTTTATTAATGTTTGGTCCCTTTTACAAATTTAGTTCAATAAAATGCTGTAAAGAGCTTCAAACTTTATTTCCTATTTAATATTTTTAAGTATTGTATTTTGCCAACTAATACCCGAAATGAAGAATTTAATCCTAATAAATCTAGCAAAGAAAATTTATAAATATGGCGGTTCCCCAGTTATCATAAGCATTCAGCATGGCTGATATATTTTCTAAAATTTTCTTGTACTTTCCATCTAAAAAAGACACAATCAAATATTCCAGAATGTTAGTATTCATCCATTGGATTCACTAATCTCGGAATGTCAAATTCTTAAATACCAAATTAAACCAAAGGTACTGACATATTGCTATGGGCTAAATTTAATATTTTACACTTTACCCTAAGCTTCCAAGAGTTAAAGTTGGTTTACACTAAGGAGACAATTACTTCTTTCCCATCTCAGTGGATCATGGTGACCCAGGGCAATGGCCTACAGTTAGTATTTTTTTTAAGTAAGCCCTTAAAAAAAAGAGTTGATTTTCTGGTCCATGAGCCGGGATTCCTGTAACTCATTACTTAAATTTTTAAGTTTAATCTGGGTCTGAATCCTTGTCCCTCCATGCCCCTACATTCAGGTCATTTCATTTGCTTGATTGCGTCATTCTGTTGCATAATATTATAAGTCATTTTATTATTCTTCAAGTTTGGTAAGATCACACAATATCACAGATGTTTAAACAGCATCCAGTTTTATTTAGTTATTTTTTTTTCTTTTAATTTTGATTAGTGAAGGATAGCTGACATATAATGTTATAGTAGTTTCAGGTGTGCAATATAGTGATTCCATAATCCTGTATATTGCCAAGTGCTCACCACGATAAACGTAGTCACCACCACATCTGTCACCATAGAACATTTTTACAATATTATTGACTCTATTCCCTATGCTGTACTTTTCATCCCTGTGAGGACTTTGTACCACTTAATCCCCTTCACCTATTTCACCCCACCCAGTTTTATTTTATATACTTCTCATGTTTCATTGTCATTCTAAATGACAATCACCATATAAATATTACATTAGAGCTGCATGATGTTCTATTATTGCATTTCCTATCTTGAAAATATTATTTTCATTGTTCTTGCATTTGCTTTGTTATTTTGCTCCTACTATAGTTTATAGAATCTAAGACCTGCCCTTTTTGTCTTATATATCTACATATCTAAAATCAGAACTCCAAAAAGGAAAGTTTAGAAATACCTTGCTCAATTTGCTTTGTATTTCTTCTTTATATATAATCAGTGTGCTATAAATTCATGTCTACCTAAGTCTAAATTTTGATACATATAAAATAAAACACAGTCATACTTAATTGGTCAACCATTTCCTTCTTAGTACTATATGAAATGATGGTACATTTTAGAGTCTGGGATATCTTAGATTTGATGAAATATACTGCCATTTATTTATTCTAAGTCTCTCTGAAGGACATATGAGATTCCTTTTGGTATTGCCGGGCACAATATCAGGTTGTATACACTGGCATTTCTCCCCATTCTAGTCTGGTCTGGTTGTTCTCTGAATCTCTCTGCCCAGCTGTTATTGTGGAACTTTCTTCTCTCCTGTATTAAATTCCCTATTTCTGGGATCTCATATCTCCTTTCTTGGGTTATTCCCCCATATGGGAGAGCTCACTCTTCAGCTCCTGAATTCCTAGAAAATATTTTAGCCTGACTTTATCATAATAAGAGTTATTATTATTATTATTAGCAGCAGTAGTAATTTTCTCTGGGTTGCCTTTTTTAAAAAAATATTCTTTATATTTTTAAGGAACATTTATCATTTAAATGCTGCTCATTCTAGATTGATCCCCAATTTTTCTTGTTTCCTATTTTTCTACATTTTGTCTGTATTTCTGTTTTCAAATAGATTTTCTTAAACTTATCTTTTTTTTAAAAAAAAATGTTTATTTATTTTGAAGGAGAGAGAGAGAGGGAATCCCAAATAGGGTCTGTGCTGTTGGCTCATAGCCCCACACAAGGCTCCATCTCACGAACCGTTAGATCATGACCTGAGCTGAAATCAAGAGTCAGACACTTAACTGACTGAGCCATCCAGATGCACCTCTCTTGATTTTCAAATGTTCCTTCAAAAAATGGTACTACTTCCTTGTTCTCTTACTTATTTTATAATGTTAACTTTGTTTTATTATAGAAGTTGCCATTCTTGTTTCATCCACATTCCTGTTTGTTTGTTTTGTTCTCTCTCATGATAAATGCTTTCTGGGCTGGCCACAGTGACCACTGAGCTGAGTAGGGGGGAAAGAAGCAGGGGAAAGGGCTAGGTTAATCTCTCTAGGTTAACCCCACTGTTTTATCATGGTGTTACAGCTCACCTCAAGTCTGCCTCTAGGTCTCAGGCTAGAGCTTCTCAGAGGAGCCTTTAGCTTGGACAGTGGGGAGGATATGACTCGAGTTAATGAGTGAAGAACTGGTGTTTCTGATGGGGTATTCAGGTAGGGGAGAAAGGTACAAAATACGCTTTAGTAAGTGCGTGGAAATTTTAAAGACAAGTATTACAAGAAGGAAAACAGGATCCAGCCATATGGGTCTCCTTCCCTCTCCTCTTTCATTCATTCAACAAGTATTTTTTTTGGTATTTACTTTGTTCTTGTAAGAGACAACCTGAATACAGCGACCATCGATCGTCGTGAAGCCAGTCACAACTCCTGTTTCATGAGCTTAGAGACAAGCCAGAACATTCTAGATATCCTTACATAATCAGTCAACTAAGTACATTAAGTGCATTAAGTGCGTTGACGCAAAAGACAATGCCATGAGAGTATATAAATGGAGGAATACCATGTTCTGATGTTGGAGTGTGTATGTAGGACCAACAGTTAACTAGACAAGGTTGGGAGAATAACGGGGGCAGGAAGACATTCCAGGCAGAGGGGATGGAATGTTTAAAGGATCTGTGGTCTAGAAATTAGAAGAGAGTTGGCTTGTTTAGAAATGGAAAGGAAGTCTGTGTGGCTGGCCTACAGTGGACCAGCAGGAGAGTAGCTGCAGGGGAAGGGGAGAGGGAGGTGCGGAACTCCATATAGACCCCCCCCCCCACCAAAGCCAGGCTAAAGATTCAGGGAGTGACTTGATCCACTCTGTTTTTAAAAAGACTACTCTCCTTGATGGGAGAACTTATTGAAGGGAGAACATTTAACTGCTCTGTGGGTGTGAAATTATATAATCTTACCGATAAATGATTTGGCAAAATAAATCCAGAGCCTTTAAAAATTCATAGTCTGTTAATACAACTTCTACAATTATGTCTAAAAAGTTAAAAAAAAAAAAAGGGAGAGATATACACATGCACCGTCATAGTTGTTTATAAAAATGAAACATTAGAAACAATTCAAAGGTCAAATAACTTCAGCAACAACAGCCACATGTGTCGTCTGTTATTTTTAGCTATTCTCATATATTAACTTTGAAACTGCCTTCTAATTTTTGGAGATAGATAATATCGATATTCCAATTTATAGAGAAAACCCTGAGGGGTTAAGTCAATTTTCCAAGGTCACAGAGGTGGTGGGTGGGAGACCTGGGGCTCCTGCCTAGGCAGTGTGGATCCAGACCCAGAGCTTTCTATCACTACGTGAAATTACCACCTGGCAAGCAGCTGAGCAGCTGGCAGACCAGAAGATGGGCAATTCTACGGTGAATATTGTAGCACGGAGTCCTCGAAGAATATTTCATGACTTGGATAGAATGTTTATAATGTAGTATTTAGCAAAAGAAATCAAGACACAAAACTGACTACGTATGCTTTATGATTACAGACGATAGAAGGTGCGTATGAGTGTGGTGGGATTATTAATCTGCATTAGGCTGTAATTCTTTTGCATCTTCCTCTCCTTCCTCGATCCTAGAATTCTCTCATTCTCAGGCCAGGAGGCCTTTCTCCGAGCCCGTTTGCATGGTAGGCATAGATCACCCACATCAGAAACAGCTCTAAAGACTGTAAATCTCAAAGACAGAAGTTGCAAGCTAATGACGTGCTGCATAAAAATATTCAGAGGCTTGTTTGAGGACCAGGTTTGTCTACTCCCTGAAAGACTTCGAGCTGCAAAGAGGAAGAGGCAGCCTGAGAGAACAAGCAGATGGGAGGAAGGAACTGAAAGACCTCCATCCCTGGGGAGGAAAATAGAGCTTTCGTTTGCAAGTACCAGGCAAGTGTAGACACAGACTCCAAGCCAAATAGTCCTGTTGTTGCTAATTCAGGAATTTCACCACTACCGGCTTCGTGCCTCTGGGCATCTGCCTCCATACAACTGCTACCTGCAGAGAGTTCCCTAACGGATGGGAAATCTGGAAACCTGTAGGGGATTTAGATGTCCAGGGAGAAGATGATGGCTGGAATAGACTTCGAGCTGGGACAACAGCTGTATATTCTCTCCCGACACAGAGCATAGAAACAAGGAAGGGGAGGAAATAACAGCAAAATGTCAGTCACGCTCCTGTGTCAATGGTCATGTTATTTTCTTGAAATTTAATGGTATTTTCAAAATATTCTATAATGTGTAATATTTATAGGCAGGAAAAAAAAAATTGAAATGAAGGAAAGAAAGCTCGCAATCTTTACCAGGATGTGTGCCTGATACATGGTAACTTTATCCCCCTACTGGGTTTGACCAAGACAGCACCTGCAGTGGTGAGAGCTCTCTTTCCAAGTCCCTCTGAGTTCGATACAATTTATAAAGAAATTCAAAGCCCTGGAGCACTTCCCTGTAAGGCACAGGCCAGGAGTAAGGATTTTGCTTGGACAGCCAAAGGCATAGTCTGGAAAGAGAGGAGCAGTCTGAGGGGATCCTAACTTCAAGAACGGCTGAAATTAGAATTTTTTTGGCTGTGTTGTTTTGTACTGCTGGCCGGAAACTGATCTATAATCTCTTCTGAGCACCTCCTTCCAGAGTGTTTCTCCCGATTGCACTTGTTCATGTGACTCGTGAATGCCTGCCTCCTTCAGTAGACTTTTAACATCACAAGAGGAGATACCACGTCGTTTTCTCACCATTGAAAATCTCTTCCCAAGACTGTATAGTTGGTGCATCTTTGTTGTTCCATTAACATTGGCCAACTGAGTAAAAACCCAGAACCCATTTTTTTCTGTAGGGAAAGGGAGGTTTTCCCCGTATTTTAGAGGTCAGCAAAGGTAAATATAACTCTTGGAACTTCTGACTTGTGATCAGGTTCCATGTGGAGGGTTGGAAGGCAGGGCACGAATTCATTCTCCATCTTGTAGGCCAAAGACTGCTTCCTGGAAGATGTGGCCCCTAACAGGAGTTTAAAAGGGTGAAGAAGAATTAGCCAATTAAAACCGAATGGATTACAGGGTGTTTAAAGTCTTACGGTTGGGTGAGTGAGAGATTTGGGGGCTCATTAAGGGAAAAGATATGACCATGAGGTCGCAGTAGTGCATACAACTTTATGGGCAAAACAATGACAGAGTCACATTCAGGACAAAATCCTTCACAGCAGAAGTCTGTCTGAAGGCTTCAGCAGTGGGGGGAGGGGGGGGGCGCTAGGCCGATGGGCAAGAGAAGGGCAAGGCGACTTGCTGTGGGGGAGGGGCTGGAGAGGGAGAGCAGGGCAGAAAGCTCCAGAGCGCATTGGCAGCAGGGGATCTTGATGGCCCAGGGCGCATCTTATTTATTGCCAGCAGACCTGAGGTGAGGTTTGGAGGTATGCAAAGCAGGCAGGCTGTAAATGGCTCAAAATCTGCTTGTTTGGGCTATTTTTAAAATAAATGGATGTATAAAAAATTCGAGTTTGGCACCAGCCGGCTTCTGAGCTAACAGATCCCAGTCTGCCGGGAAGAAAGTAAACAACCTAGGAGCACACAGAGGCCCCTTCGGCTCATTTATAGAGCAGGCTCTCTGGGCTGCCTGGGTGACGCAGGCACTGGGGTTGTGGGTAGAGATGGGGCAAGGGCAGCAGAGCAGGGCACGACATACGTACCAGGGAGCCAGTGTGTCATTCTAAGAGAGCTGAACTCTAGGCTGAAAGCAATTGGGGGTCAGTGAGATAATTTAATAGTCTCTAGCCATCTGCACTGTTTAAAAAGCCCTTTGTGTATTGGAGCGCTTGGGTGGCTCCGTCAGGGAGCTGAAGTGTCAAACTTCAGCTCCGGGTGCCATCTCGAGGTCTGTGAGTTCAAGGCCCCATCCAGCGCTGTGCTGAGCTCAGAGCCGGGAGCCTGCATTGGATGCTGTGTCTCGCTCTCCTTGCCCCTCCCCTACTCGTGCCCTGTCTCTCTCTCAAAAACAAACATTAAAAAAAATATATATCTTTTTAAAGCCATTTGGGTGAATAGAATACGTAACCCGCGTTGGAAATACTGCCTCAGAACCCTGCTACTCAAAATGTGGTCTGTGGACCAGCAGGATTGAAACTGCCTGAGAGCTTCTGGTCAGTGCACGGCAGGTCCTACTCCAGCCCTGTGTTGGCTGTTGTTGTTTGCAATTCAAGTGTAATTCATGTACAGTGTTATGTTAGTTTCAGGTGTACAGAATAGTGATTCAACAATTCTATACATTACTCAGTGCTCATCACTATTCGTATAACTGTTAACCCCTCCACCTAATTTACCCATCCCCCAACCCATATCCCCTCTGGTAACCGTCTGTTTTCTACCGTTAAGAGTTCGTTTTTTGGTTTCTCTCTCTTTTTACTTCGTTCATTTGTTTTGTTTCGTAAATGCTGTATATGAGGGAAATCATGTGGTATTTGTCTTTCTCTGACTGACTCATTTCGCCTAGCATGATACCTTCTAGTTCCATCCACGTTGTTGCAAATGGCATGACCTCACTCTTTTTTCATGTCCAGCCCTGTGTTCTAAACAAGATACCAGATGATTCCTGGGCACATTACACTTTGAGAATCTAGAGTAAGTGCCCATAGATTTACTTTTACGCTTCACATATAGAATTGTTCAGAAGTGGTTCTCTCTCACTAAGTTTTAGTTCCTTCAAAGTTGTGTATGCAAGATATTTAAATGGTAGAATAGTTCTGCAAGGTGGGGCACCTGTGTGGCTCAGTCGGTTAAGCTTCCGACTTTAGCTCAGGTCATGATCTCGTGGTCCATGAGTTCAAGCCCCACTTCAGGCTCTGTGCTGACAGCCCAGAGCCTGCACATCTGCACATGCGTTGGACTCTGTGTCTCCCTCTCTGTCTCTGCCCCTCTCCCACTCATGCTGTGTGTGTCTCTCTCTCTCCTTCAAAAAAAAAAAAAAAATAGCAGTATCCCACCTACTCCTCCATTCTCATTCCCTAAAGGCAACTGTTTTCCACTTTTGGAGGGTAATTACTTCATACCTATGAATACTATGTTTATAGTTCTATTTTTTCATGTTAGGCTTTATCTACCGACTTTTCACTACAAAAGATGAATATTTAGTATTCTTTCACCTCTACCTTTCACCCCACAATGAAAAATTCCCCTCTCTAATTAGAGTTATAATTTTTATTTAAATTAATATTCGGTGTTTATATCGACCTGACTATGAAAATCCCATGATGATTTAGGATGATTTCATTTTCTTTCTTACACGACTTTTTGCTATGTCGTCGGAGTTTTGTTTTTCCACAAATGATTATTCATGCGTTCACTACCCTCTGTCCTAAATATAAAATTTCTCAAAGAAATCAGATATTCTCTGTCTCTTTCCTTGTTTAGCGTCACCTGACATGCTCTAAACCAATCTGGTGGCTCTCTGAAGCCACTACACCGTCCTCAGCCTGAAAATCCTCTTACAACCATCTTAGGAACACCCTCCATTTGTCTCTTACCCTGGGTTCTTTTTTCCCAAACACCACATCTCCCTTTCATTTTTCTGCACCATCATCTCGGTGGTCTTTGTCACCCGATAGATGCTTGGCATGTTTGAAATTTCATGTCTTTATTCTACCCTAACACTTCATTGACAGTTTAGTCTCCTACGTCCCTCTGCCCAGAAGCTTTTAGAATCTTCTTTCTGTCCTCACTCAAGTTCCCACGAACCCAGCCATATGCTTTGCTGTGGATCTAGCTTTATCTATATACTCAGTGGGGCCCTGTATTCATTTTGTAGGTCTGCCATAACAAAGCACTACAAAGTGTGGGGCTTAAACAACAGAAATTTGTTGTTTCACAGCTTCGGAGGCTAAAAGTCTGAGATCAAGATGTTGGCAAGGTGGGTTCCTTCTGAGGGCTGTGGGGGAGAATCTCTTCCATGTCTCTCAGCGTCTGGAGGTTTATTGGCAGTCTTTGGCATTCCTCGGCTTGTAGATGATTCATCCAAATTTCTGTCTTCATCTTGAAATGGCCTTCTCCCTGTGTGCATCTATTTTTGTGTCCAGATTTCTCCTTTCTGTAAAGACACCAGTCACAATGGACGAGGGCCCACCCTAGTGATGTCATCTTAATGTGATTACATCTGTCAAAACTAGATTTCTAAATAAGGTCACATTCTGAGGGGTAGGACTTCGATGTTTTTTTAGAGGGACACCATTCAGCCCATAACAGCTCCTTTGAACTAGAAATTCAATTCTTTCAGTTCTAGGAAATTTTCTCGAGTTTTTTTCTTGGAAAATTTTCCTATCTGTCTTTTGTTCTGTTCTCTCTGGAATATTTGTTATTTGGATCATAGAACTTGTGAAATGATCCTCTAATTATATTAACTTTTCTCCTCTTTTCTGTATCCTAGTCCGTATCTTCCTTTTTATTTGTGTATATTTTTCTATCATATACATACTCACAATGCCCTGTCCATCCCCGCATTGTCTACTTCTTTGTGTATGATTTCCAAGAGTCCTTTTTAATTCTCTGAATATTACTTTTTAATATTATACTGCTTTTTTGTCAAGATTGTAATGTATTTCCTATTCTCTCTGATAATATTAAACATATGATTTGGAGTTTACTTTACACACGTTGTTTGTTTATTCACTTTCTTTTCAGCTCTTTCTTTGTCTTGGTATATTCTCTTTTCGTTACTCCTTGACCATTTCCTCATATTTAGGATTAGGGACCAAAAAGCTGAACTGATGCCCTGTGTGTGTGTTCTGGGCTTGTTAATTGGTGCACTTCAGTCTCAGGTGGTCTGAGACATTCTGAGGGTTCAGTGAAGAAAGGGAGCAGAAGTTTAAGATTTCATTTCGTTTCTCTGTTTTAGTGTCTTGCACAGCTCAGCTGTATCTAGTGTCTGTTCTCTTGTGTCATCTAGTACCTAAAGATGCCTCTGCCCCCCGGTGAACGATACCCCCTGGTACTCACATTTTTAGATAGTACACTTGTCCTGATTCTGGACAGGCCTTGTGATTATGACCAACATCATGTGGCAGAAGTGATGCTGCATGACTTCCAACTCTATGTCATGGAGTCTTTGTACCTCCCCTTGGGTTTCTCATAAGGCTTGTTTTAGAAGAAGCCAACCTCCGTGGATGAATTTCAACTAAATGGAGACTGCCAAGCTGTGATGAAGACAAGCTGGCTACATGGAAAGGCTATGTGTAAAGAATAGCATCTGGTCATTTGCTGGCTGTTCCGGTCATCCCAGCTGAAGAGCCAGGCATGTGAATGAACACTTCATCTTGGACAGCCAACTCATTCAAGCCTTTGGAGACTCCAGCCCAGCCACCATCTGTCCATAACTATATTGGGGAGCCCCAGTGAGAATTGTCCAACTGAGGCTAGTCAGCCCATATGTAGAATGATAGGTATAATACTAGATGATTATTTCACGTCACTACATTTGGGGAAGAGATTTGTTATGTGCCAATAGAATACAGAAACATCTCTCGTTTAATGGGACCTCTGTGTCATGTCTCTCCAAAGATTCCGTCTCCAATTTTCTGTTGAGGTGAGGCAGAGCAGGTCACCTAGATATGCAGCATAAGGGTGGGGACCTGAGAGTCTAGCTGCTCCTTAAAATGGTATTTGAATCTATTCACTGAATGAACGATCTCCTGCTTCTCTACCACACCATTACCTTCACAGCCATCAATTTCTGAACCGTTTGGACGTTCTGTAGTTATTTCAGGTAAATTACTGCACAGTTTCTACCACGGAAGCTTAGAATTCATGTTTCTCAAGTTTTCTAAGCAGCTACCCCATATCTGTCTGCTTTTGTGCCTCCAGAGTTCTGTTTAGGTTGTTCTCCTTTTCTTTCTGTCTTTGTGGTTTTATGGCTTTTAAAGATTACTTTATTTTGATGGAGGCTCTCTAATCAAAAGTCCCTAGAAGCCACTTTACTAAAGGGCATTACTCAAAGCAGAACACTGTAAACAAAATGAATAGGGATTTCAAACAGATTAACACTAATTACTTAAAAAGAGGTAAGTTTGAAGGCCCACTTTATAAAATTTGGGACATCACCTTCAACTACTGGGGCTCCCTGAAGGACTAGCCCAGGTACCTTCTTTAAGTCCATTCTTAAAAGAGACAATACACAGACAGGCTTAAAAGCATCCTGCTAGGGACTTTGAATAACTATTACTTGAAATTATAGTAAGATTTCAGAGGGATTCAATATGGCCCCTCTTTCCCTCAATGCCTCTCTCTTCCCCTGAACTGTTCTTCTGCAGTATAGTTCTGTAATTCATATATAAGTCATACTCAGAAGTAATTTGCGATAATAATTTTGTTACAGCTCATTATGGAAATATTTCCTTTTCCTGTCATAAGTAACAAAAATAATAACTCCGAACTTCTTTCAAGATGAGTCACATTTTTTTGAGAGCATAGCCAGGTACTTTTAAATTTTAGAACTATCATACTTTGCTTATAAAAAGCAATATGACTGTCCACAAATGGCTCAAGAGAGCAAGGAAGCTTGGGGAAGTTATGAAGGACAGAATTAGGCAGCAAATGATTTAAGCAACATCCATCTCTTAGGATTTCCCTTTCATTCTTATGACTGAACATATAGTTTTAGTTTACTCAAGTCCTTAATATGATTTAATAAGAAATCCACAGGCAGACCTTTACTTCTAAATGTAGTGTAACATGGTAATCATGAGGCTTTAATTTCAAGTTAATTATCATAATATGCTTGTAGCATTCATGAAAACCCTCTACAATCTCCAGGGAATGAAAGTATTACATTCTGCTGCCCCCTGGCAGACATTTTGTTTACTGAATATTGTGAACTGCCCAGAGGAAAATGAAAACAAGATAGAGGCTGCCCTGTCTGTACGCCTCCACAGGAGATAAAATATTCTTTTAGGTGTTTGTCGTCCGATGAGCAAATATTATCTCTAGTTGAAATTTGTTTGAACGAGGATTTTGCTGAGGCAGAACCAGCTCATCTGAATTCTTGGCTTCCCTTTCTCTTAAGTGGGAAGAGTTAATATGAAATGAATGCCAACAGAGGATAAGGGTTATAAATAAACAATTGAAGAGAAATACTACCATCCCTGTTTTAGGCACTTTATTATGAACCAAAACTGTGAATCATGAAGCTCAATATAGGTAGGGTTGAGGTCCGTATATATTCTCAAAGGTTCCAGGGAACAAGAACATTTTAAACCATCATCATCGAGTGTGCACACATGCTGGGAGAGAAGAGGAAACATGTTGGGCTGGTGGAGAGGGGTGTAGATAACACCACCTGCATCATCTTGCCCGTGTTACATTGCTGTCAGAGCATATAAGGATGTGTGATCTGCAAACCATCGACGTGAGAATCAAATCCCGTGGTTAAAGATCTGTAGATGATTTACAAAGTGAGAGCAAAATAAAATACAAAGTATTAATATTTCTGTTTGGCTCGCTTCTTTTTTTAATTTTCTTTAATGCTTATTTATTTTTGAGAGAGAGAGAGAGAGAGAGAGAGAGAGAGAGAGAGAAAGCTTGAGTGGGGGAGGGGCAGACAGAGAGGGAGACACAGAATCTGAAGCAGGCTCCAGGCTCTGAGCTGTCAGCACAGAGCCCAACACGAGGCTCGAACTCACAAACCGTGAGATCATGACCTGAGCTGAGGTCGGACGCTTAACCAACTGAGCCACCCAAGCACCCCTGGCTTGCTTCTTTTGAAATCAGAAGAAGCAGTGAGCTACCTTAATGGTGACAAAGGAATGGAAATTTTCAAATTCCCTAGGAGTCCTTTCACCTGACATGTTTGTGGGAGAATATTTACCAAGAAGTCAAGTGGGAAATAACCTCGTTCTGCCTACATCTCAGTCTTGTCAAGGCGGATCTGAAGCTGGGGAGGTAAGGAAAGGTTGAGGGAGATCAGAGAGGGATCTAATTTGAATATCAGCCAGTGACTACTGTTGTCCCCTCTGGCCCCGAAGGATTTTTATTGCTTTCCAGATAGGATAGAGTAGTTTTGTTTTAGGTTTTATTTCACATGATCAGGATTTCTTCTAAATTTATTGAATGTGAAACTCTGGGATCAACAGCGGAATCTCCATTTTAACATCTTTAGATGATGTTTAGGCAGACACGGATCTTGGCGAAGCAATTTTTGTTATATTTTCAGTATATATTTTCAATTGTATTGTCTCTTGGAACTTTGATGGTAAAGAAAATTCATTTGATCCCATATTGTAGACGGTGGCAAATTTCCTAGATTCTTCTCGTGGCTCCTTGGACAAATACCAGATATGAATCCCATGTGAGCATACGCAATGTAAGATCTGCCTGTGTTAAAAAAAAAAAAAAAAAGTGATTGGGAGTGCTATGTAGAATTCTTCCTTTAATGAAAGCCTCCGAGAAATTTGAGCCAAGTTTTTATTCCAGGGCCAGGATTACTACCGTTAGCGATCTTTTTGTTTATGAAGTTCTGTGGACTGCTCTCAGAGTCATGAAAATAGGTTAGAAGGATTGGTACCAAAATTCTCAAATACTTCTCATTAGCCCTCAGCTAAATGATTTCTGCCTTTTCCCCATACAAACGTAGGCACACCTACCCAAATATGTTTCTGATTTATATGTCAATGCTGGTCTGTTTACACTGACTTATCTGTTGCATTGTTTTGTTGTTTAGGGTTTTTTGTTATTATTATGCATTGCATTTTTCTCTATATTTTGTAATATGTTCTGGGAGAAGACATTTACTGAGTAAGGAGGCTAAACAAGATGATCTCTGAAAACACATTCCAATTCTCAGACACAATGATTAAATGATAACTTTCAATGATTATGAACTATAATACTCCTGGCAATTCTGTGGGTTCTAAATAAGTAGTAGGAACCATCTTTATAGAGTATTTTTTATTTTTTATTAATAGATTTTATTGTTATAGTACTTTTAAGTTTACTGAAAAAGTATGCAGAGATTTCCCATGTGCCCCCTATAGGCCTTTTGCATCTACAGTTTCCCCTATTAGAACACACGTTGGTGTGGTACATTTGGTATAGTGATTAACTAATATTGGCAGGTTATTATCAATTAAGGTCCATAGGGTACGTTAAGGTTCACTCTTTTTTTTTAATTTAAATTTTAGTTAATATACAGTGCAATATTGGTTTTGGGAGTAGAATTCAACATTTCATCACTTACATACAACACCCAGTGCTCATCACAACAAATGACCTCTTAGCACCTCCCTTCTTCAACCCTCAGTTTGTTGTCTATAGTTAAGAGTCTCTTGTGGTTTGCTTCCTTCTCTCCTCTTTTTTCCTCCCTTCCCATATGTTCATCTGTTTTGTTTCTTAAATTCCACATGAGTTAAATCATATGAAATCTTTCTCTGATTGAGTTATTTTGCTTAGCATAATACACTCTAGTTGCATCCATGTCGTGGCAAATGGCATGGTTTCATTCTTTTTGATGGCTGAGTAATATTCCATTGTGTGCATATACCAAAGGCTCACTCTTTATCTTGAATAGTTCTATAGATTTTGACAAATGTATAATGCCATATATTCACCATTACAACCTTGTGCAGAGTACTTTTGCTGCCCTAAAAATTTTCTATGCTCCACTTATTCATCCCTCCCTTCCTTCTTCCTTCAAAGTCCCTGGTAACTGTTGATCTTTTAACCGACTATAGTTTTGCCTTTTCTAGAATGTCACGTAGTTGGAATTGTACAGTACTAGCCTTTAGGAACTGGCACCTTTTACTTAGCAATATGTATTTAAGGTTGTTTCTTCTTTTATCTTCTTTTATTTATTTTTTATTTTTTAATTTTTGTTAGAGAGAGACTGTGAGTGGGGGGAGGGGCAGAGGGAGAGAGAGAGACAGAGAGAGAGAGAGAGAGAGAGAGAGAGAGAGAATCGTAATCCATGCTTAGCATGGAGCCTGATGCAGGGCTTAATCCCATGACCTCGGGATAATGACCTGAGCCAAAATCAAGAGTCAGAGGCTCAACCAACTGAGCCACCCAGGTTTCCCTCATCTTCTTATCACTGAATAATATTCCATTGTATGGAGTCCCACAGTTAATCCATTCACCTTTTGAATGATTTCTTGGTTACTTGAAATATCTTGGCAATTATGAATAGAATAGGGCTTTTATAAACATAACTGTGCAGGGTTTTGTGTTACATAAGCTTTCAACTCACTGGGGTAAATACCTAGGAGCATGATTGCTAGATTATGTGGTAAACCTATGTTTAGCTTTGTAGGAAACTGCCAAATTATCTTTCAAAGTGGCTCTACCATTTTGCATTCCCTCCAGCAGTGAATGAGAGCTCCTGTGGCTTCATATTCTCACCAGCACTTGGTATTAGTGTTTTGGATTTCAGCCATTCTAATAAGTATGTAGAACAGCATTCAATAAGTTGTTTTGATGACATATTCTGTGGAACATCTTTTCATATGCTTATTTCCCACTTCTAGAACTTCTTTGCTGAAGTTTGTGTTCAGACCTTTTGCTATTTTTTAATTGGGTGGCTTGTTTTCTTATTATTGAGCTTTAAACGTTCTCTATATATTTTGGACAGATTCTTGTATCAGATATGTGGTTTGCAAATATTTTCTCCCAGCTTATGGCTTGTCTTTTCATTCTGTTAACAGTGTCTTTCACAAAGCAGAAGTCTTAAATTTTAATGATGTTCAACTTATTAATTATTTATTTTATGGATTGAGCCTTAAAAAAATCATGTCCATGCCCAAGGTCATCTAGATTTTCTTCTGTGTCCTGTGTTATCATCTAGAAGTTTTACAGTTTTGCATTTACATTTACATCTATGATACACATTGAGTTAATTTTTGTGAAGGGTATAAAGTCTGTTTATATGAAAAAGAAACCTTTTTGGCATGTAGATGTCTAGTTATTTGAGCATCAGTTTTTGAAAAGACTATTCTTTCTCCATTGAATTGCCTTGGCTCTTTTGTCAAAATGATTCAACTATATTCATGTGGACTTAGTTCTGGGTTCTCTGTTTTTTTCCATTGATCTATTTGCTTATTCTTTTGCTAATACTATACTCTCTTGTTTACTATAGAAGTCTTGAAGTTGTCAGTTCTCTGACTTTGTTCCAGTTTAGAGTTGTGTTGGCTTTCTGTGTCTTTTCCCTTTCCATATATATTTTAGAATTATTTTATTGATATCCACAAAATAACTTGATGGGATTTTGATTTAGATTGCATTGAATCTATAGATAAAGTTGGGGAAAACCGACATCTTAACAATATTGAGTATTCTTATATATGAATATGAAATCTCTCTATTTTTAATTTGTTTCATCAGTGTTTTAGAGTCTTCTTATGCATATTATGTTAGATTTATACCTAAGTATTTTATTTTTGTGTATTAAGGTAAATGGTGGGGTGTTTGTAATTCCAATTCCATTTGTTCATTTTTGATTTAGGGCAAATAGATTGGCTTTGGTATATTATCTTCTGTCCTGCAACCTGGCTATAATCTCTGATTAGTCCCAGGATTTTTTGTTGTTGATTTTTGGGTATTTCCTAGAAAAACCATCATTTCATCTGTGAACAAAACTTTATTTCCTTTTGCCCAATCTGTATGTCATTTATTATTTTTCTTGTTGTATATCATTAGCTAGGAATTCCATACAATGTTAAATATGAGTGGTAAGAAGGAATATCCTCGCCTGGTTCCCAATCTTAGGGGAAAATCATCTAGTTTCTCACTAAGTTTGATGTTACCTGCAGGTTTTTTGTAGAGGTTCTTTGTCAAGTTGAGGAAGTTCCTTTCTATTCCTACTCTGCTGAGTTTTTATTATGAATGGGTGTTGGATTTTTCCAAATGCTTTAAAAAAAGCTATTGATATGATCATATGACATTTTTTTTCTTCAGTGCCTTGATTACATTAATAATTGATTTTTTTTTTCACCCTGAATGTTGAATAAGCCTCGCATGCTAGAAGAAATACCACTTGGTTTTGTTGTTTAATTCTTTTTATACACTGTTGGGTTGATTTGCTAATACTTTTTTTGAGAATGTTGGCATCTATGTTTAAGAGAGATGTGGGTCTCTGGTTTTCCTTTCTTGTAATGTCTTTGACTGATTTTGGTATTAAGCTAATGCTGGCCTCATAGAATGAGTTTGCAAGTATTTCCTCTTCTGTTTTCTGGAAGAAATTTTGGAGTAGTGGTCTCATTTTCCCCTTAAATATTTGATAGAATTTGCCAGTGAAACCATCTGGACCTGTTTTCTGTTTTGGAAGTTTGTTACTTATTGGTTTGATTTTTATTTTCTTAGTCTCTATAGGTCTGTCAAGATTATCTATTTCTCCTTGTATGAGTTTTGGTATTCTGTGTCCCATGTTCTGAAGGCTTCATATTTGGTTTAACACTCATTGGTCCTGTCTTTAAATTCGTAATAATTTTATCTCTGAACTTGTGATTTGTAAGTGAAGTCACCCAGGACAATGAAGCATGTTCATGAGTAGGGGAGGCAGGTACCATATGCACATCTGCCTTTCCCTGCTACTTCATTGCCTGCAGCCTTCAGGATGCCCTGCGAGCACAGCATCTTGGTAGCACCACAATGTGCAGAGTTTTAGCAAGACTGGAAGGGAATACAAGTTAAGCATGTTACATAGAGTAGGCAGGGATAACAATGGGCCAGGAAGGCCATGTTTTCCTTTGGAACAGGATCTTACTTCAAATAGAAAGAATGCAGTGGTATTTTAAAAACAAATAATCAAGAACCCCCCCCCACCCACCCATCATAACTTTTCTTACTCGTGTTATCCCTTGTATGAGCCAACCACTTAAAAAGAAATGATAACACAGAGGAAAAGGCAAGCACCGGGCAAACCATTGTTCCTTTACCTTTCGGTCCTTCTTTAACTCATCAATAAGCCAAAGGTAGAGAATGTCTGTGGAATGTGTATATATTAAAGAAGCAAAATAAAAACAGTTAAGTTAGCCTTGGGTATCATCACCTCTGACATTTTGATAAGAATAAAAGACACATACTTGTGTGAGCTATAGATATGAATTGTGCAATTTAAGTGACTTAATGTGCAAATTAAATGCCCTTATGTTTGCATTTAAAACTGCTATTGAACCATATAAAGACAAATTTGTGTTAATATTTATAATTTTTAAATGTTCTTTAATTAGCATAACACTAGCCAGGAAATAGAAAGCACCTTAACAAGAGCAACACCATGAAAGAAAGGAAAAGGCTTTGGCTTTATATTTTAGTACCTTTAATCACATGCGTTTCTTCTTTTTATCCAAGGGCTCCACATTTTTATTTTGCACACGGCCCTGCAAATGATGTAACCAGATCTGAACTCTTGAAGAAAAGGTATTAAATATAAACAACAAAGAAGTTAGTTGTATTGAAATGGTGATTTCCTTAAAACATTTGCTGAAATTATGACTTTATTTGGCAACAGAGAAGCTGTGCAAGAAATTACAAAGACTGTGATAGATTTATTTGATAATTCAAAATCAAAAACTTCTGTACCTAAAGAAAAATATAAAATTAATGATAAGTTGGTAAATTACTTGTAAAAATGACAGGTAAGGAATTAATAACTTATATATAACAAGACTTTCCAAATCAACATATAAAGCATCCTAATAGACAAATTGGCAACACTTATCAACACAAAATTTATACAAGAAGAATATAAAATATGAATCACCATAGGAAAAAATACACTTTTACGGATAATAAAAGAGTAAAAAAACGTTTAAATTAGGTTTTTTAAATAATTTTTTTTAATGTTTATTTACTTTTGAGACAGAGACAGACAGAGCATGAGCGGAGGAGGGGTAGAGAGAGAGAGAGGGAGACCCAGAATCCGAAGCAGGCTCCAGGCTCTGACCAGTCAGCACAGAGCCCGACACGGAGCTCCAACTCACAGACTGGGAGATCATGACCGGAGCTGAAGTCTGACGCTTAACCGACAGAGCCACCCAGGCGCCCCGAGTTTTTGTTTGTTTGTTTGTTTGTTTTTTTACTACCAAGTTGACATTGGCTGATGTGCATTGAAGTAATCAGACACATTCATTTCGTGTGGACAAATCCAGCTTAATGAAGACTCATTGGAGGAATGTTTGGTAATGTGTATTAGGAACCTTCAAAGAAATTGTTATGATTTGATCCATAATTAATTTCCAGGAATTTTATCTAAGCAAATTATGAGAGACAATATAGAAAGATTTCTGTATAAGGTTGCTGATTTTTATTTTTCAATATTATAAATAAGGTGTGGTGGTGGTTTTAAAACAAGTTCACGCACTTTTCAACTCCTCCCGACAAAAGGTGAAGCCCAATTCACCTTCCCTTGAGTGAGGGCAAGTCTTAGTGCCTTGGTGCTGAGTAGACAATGCTGGAAATGATGTTGTGTAACTACACAACTAAGTCATAAAATGCATCACTGCTGGGGCTCCTGGGTGGCTCAGTCGGGTGAGCGTCCAACTTCGATTCAGGTCATGATCTCCAGGTTTGTGACTTCGAATCCCGCGTTGGCCTCGGTGCTGATGGCTGGGAGCCTGGAGCCTGCTTTGGATTCTGTGTCTCCCTCTCTCTCTGCCCCTCCCCTGTCACGCTCTGTCTCTCTTTCTCTTAAAAATAAACATTAAGAAAAATTAAAATGCATCACTGTTTCATCCTTGCTCGCTCTCTTGATTTATTTGCTCTCAGGGAAGCCTCTCAAGCAGCCGTCTCCAGAGGTCCAATCGGTGAAGAACGGAAGTGAGTGAGCTGTCTTACAAGGGAATCCTCCAGCTCAGCAGGCCCTCCAGCAGATTAGATGCAACTCAAAATGCCAGTGGTAGGTAGGAATGCTCTGTGGAATCTGTGGCAGGATCCTTCAGGGAATTACAGAGATGATTATAATGTGGGAACAAAGCGTTGCCATTTTCCGTGAGAGAAAAGTCTCTCCTATCATGAAACATCTTTTGCTTTGCTACCAGGCTTTCGCAGAGACTGAACACTGGACCACAGGCCACCAAGTTACCAAGTAACTTGAGGTGCCCATCACGAACTGGTGTTATTTGACCCACCGACCTATAAATTAGGAGACATACAGCAGCACTCTTTATCAAATGGTAGGGACATGTCCTAGATTAGGCTCACGTAGTTCCTGAAAGCTTAAGGTGCATAAGGAAGTGGGAAAGATGTCCGTGGACTCTATTCAGAGTGCGTTGCCTTCCTCTCTCTTAACCTTTCCAACGTATGGTCTTGTAGGGCATTCTCGTTGACCAATTGACTGTTAAAGAAAAAAATTCGATCTGATTTTATGAGTGTGTTTTGCAAAAACGCAGGTATCATCAGTATAGCTGCAGCATGCGAGTCCTACTCCAGGATGGCCCTGAAAGACAGCAATAAAGGGCAGACATTAAAATTATTCATTTTTCAAAAAAGGAGAGATGGTCACCGTTATGGGTATACACCTATTTCTGGACTGTAGCTAATGTCACAGTCCTCAAGACTGTGGCTAGATAGTCAGGGACTGAGGAAGTGCATGTTTAGAAAATTGGTGACAAGGAGCTCAGGGGAAAAGGTATCTAGACAGATCCAGCATGAAGATATTTGTGCCCCGTTATGCTCACCAAAGGGCGATTCCAGCAGAAGGGGCTTTTAATTACCAGGTAGATAGGATAACATGATTTGGGGGTTGTTGGTGAACTTCCTTTCCTAGCCATTCCTGTCACTTACCACTGAGCTCAGGGAAAAGAGGCCATGGTGGCAGGAAGGGAGGTTATCCCCAAGGCCAACCTGATTATCACCCTTGCTGAGTACTCAAACTGCCTCCCAAATTGCTTTCGCTGCTGGCCATGCTTCTGCCAAAACTACCATGTATGAACTTACAGGACACTTTATCCATCATCATGGCATTCACACATCATTTCTTATGCCAGGGAAATCACTTTACCGCAAATGAAATGCAGCAATGATTCCTGCTCATGGAATTCACCATATCCATCATTGCCCTGGAACAACTAACTTGGTAGAATGGTGGGATGGCCTTTTAAGGATTTAATTATGGCACCGGCTAGGGCACAATATCTTGTGGGGCTGTGGCAGTCTCCTCCAGGATGTGGCATCTGTTCTAAATCAGCATCCAGGATTTGGTATTATTTCTCCCATATGGGATTCCCATAGCCAGGATCCAGAAACCATGCAATAGAACTTTGGGCTCTGCTTGCTAGAGTTTATAATTCCAAAGGGAGGAACTTCCACCAGGGGATTTAATTCCATTGAATTAGAAATTGAGATGGTCATCTGACTACTTTGGGCATCTCATGACATTGAACCAACAGATAAAGAAGGGGATTCCTGACCTGGGTGGGGCAAATTTTCCTGACTATCGAGGGAAAATTGGTTGCTCCTATACAACAGGGGTAAGGAGAAATATGTCTGGAATGTAGGAACCCCGGACACTTTTTCTTGATTGTTTTTAACCATTCATTCAGTGTGCACTTTGCTGAATATAGGCCTTAAATTCATTCATTTTGCAATTATTGAGTGAATAACGAAGAGGGAATTTGGAGTCAGAAATTACTCATCACAGTGGAATGAATCAGGATTTGTTCCCCTAAAATCTCAGTTCCTTGTAACTAGCAACGTATTTCCAGAGTAATAAGATAAAATGACCCATGAGCAGTCATTCCTTACCATAGTCTCTTTAATTCTGTACACATGCTTCCACATTTTTGATCCTTTTTTGTTGCCCTCAATGCTCCTTTCCTTTATCACTACATTAGCAGTGTGGTTGCTGAACAAATTGCTTCAGGCTTTTAAAGGGAATAGACAAGACTGCTTTTTGTCAT
Source organism: Lynx canadensis (assembly GCF_007474595.2). NCBI lineage: Eukaryota > Metazoa > Chordata > Mammalia > Carnivora > Felidae > Lynx > Lynx canadensis. Next base: position 38,693,278 of record NC_044314.2, read on the forward strand.
GATTAACTTTGGGGATTTATGAAGGAAGCTGCTCACAAGGTGTGGGCAGAAATTACTGACTACCCATATGTCGCTGGCACTGATAACACGTAAAATCTGAGGAATACGTCTGCACAATCAAGCTCGTGTAACTATAAAGAACACTTCATTTGAAGGTTGAAGGTTTTGTTTTATGTCCTCTTGGTTTTTCTTACCAATTATTTAACCTCCAAAGGAGTTATCACCATTTATCTTTCACTGCCTTAGAAAATATTTTAAAATTATGTCAAAGTAGGAAGAAGTAAATGAATATGGTGAGAGTGAGTTGGAAGTTTTGAATCCAATTCAATTTCTCAAAAATTCATAAATAAACCAACTTGGATTAGATGGTAGTTAGGCTATAAAAAATACTATTTTTTGTAGGTGGAAATGTTTACAGGACTTTTATTGGCTTCTTTCTGAGGTATGAATGGTATTCTGTTACTTATACCTAATCATACCTCTTAAAGATATTTCAGGGAAAAAATCTGGCCAAAGTCTCATAGGTAGAATACTTCTATTTCCATTTTGAAGAGGAAAGACTATTAAAATTCAGAGAGCTGAAATGGCAAGGCCATAAGTCACCGATATGATGGGATGGGGCTGAGAATCCAGATTCTTTCCACACATCCCCACGCTTTAAACACTAAGGAAAGGGGGAGAATAGCAAAATACTTTTTTACATAGCTTGTCTTTGTTTCCTAGTTTCTCACAGCCTGACACAGTGATTACTGTCACATCTGCCACTTCAGAGGTACAGAAAAGAGTGACTATGGACATAAGAGTAAGGGTAGATGGTGGGGAAGCTCATTGAGAAATGGATGGAGCCCATAGAAGGGGAGTTGTCCATTCTAATACGTGAGTAATTCTAGAGACATGTTTCTATTCTCATGGGAATAGAACTCATTGCAGTGGTCACTGAACTCATTTTGTAAACATGTAAGCCATTCTCTGTTCTTTACTTGTACCTGAATTTACTACCTATGTGGCTTTGCTGTGGAAGGCTGGTTTCTTTAGACTCCAAAACACTGTTATCTAGTTCTGAAAAAAGCAAGCATTTAAATGAGAGATCTTCAGGTAGGCGAGTTAGAGTCTACAGACAGAGATCAATCAGATAGGGAAAGGCACAAAGCTAGAAGAGTATAAGTTACCTTTACTAATATTGTAGATTTCATTTAAATAGAAAATATTGATTAGCTTACCTCATGAGAAATATAACATCTAACCAATTCATAGTTTTAAACAAATGCTTGAATTAGGAAAAGACATTTAAATGTCAGTCTCATTTGGACTTCTTTGAGAACTCTCTATAGCATAGAGAAAGACATTGTGAAATAGCTTAGGAACTAAGACTCAAAAGTCAAACGGATGGTGGTTTGAATGTAGGCTCCATCATTTGACACCTATGTAACCCCAGGCGTTATTCAACTCTCTAAGCTTCATTTTCCTCATGTGTAAAATGGGAATAACAACTGCAACTTCTTCTCAAAGTTGACGCGAAAATTGAATGACAGTCCACATTCTATTTTAGCTTTTATTACATTATATTCACATTGTGTAGTTAATGGAACATACTACTGGCAAGTATTGGGGATATATTTATTCTTTTTGTGACAAAATCAGATACATCCTATTCTATGTGTATGTCATTGGAGGTGGGAATGGAGTAGTCATATGGGTGGCTTGATTCATGTTTGGGAGTTGGCAGTTGCATCCAAATAGGATAGGAAAATATAGGCTTCAGTAGGCAGAGACAGAAAGATTAGGACCTGAGGTCCCTGGGTAGGGAAAAACACATATTTTGGAACAATGCAGGGAGCGGCTGACCACAACAAACCCCCTTAGGCTTAAGGTTCCTCTTAAGAATGTGACAGACGACACCTACTCCCCCTCTGGTTTCCCTCAGGAATGTCACAAAAGACCTGACTAAAAATAGGTGGTAGACCATAAAACATATGACCCACAAGGAATGGTATGGCCACAGACCACCCCTCATACAATGGAAATGAACCAATCAGGAACGGACAACCCAGTACCCAACCAATGAGGGTAAAACCTGAGAAAGAACAAGGGGGGGAAGGAAGGAAGGGGAGGGTGACCAGAACTTTATAAAACAAGGGCCCATGCCTATAGTTGGTGGGTATTCACCGTCAAATGCCTCCTCTCTGTAAAGAGAGCTTCCCTCCTTATTTTATAATCTTTAACAAACTTGTGTTTGCTACTCATTCTGTGTCTACCCCTTCATTCTTTCAAGTGGCAAGACAATGAATCCAGGGTATTGAGGTAAAAAATCTGCAACACAAACAAGCAGAAAGGGATTCAGAAGGATGGTGAAGTCACTAATAATGTGCCTAGTAGACTAGGCTGAATGTGGAAGGAAGTGAAACATTTACAAGGGTGAAATACAGGAAAAATTGGAGAAGTTCAAGGGCTGGCTCCGAAATGAGGTGGAGATTGGAAGTATGGTAGGTGAGAGCTGGGAGGACAGAAGATTATGCTGACCAGGTTGAGAACTGGTGCATATGCTTTCTGAGTTGGAGCATTTGCAGATAATGACAAAGCCCAAGGTGTAGTCATGCTGAAGAGAAGGGAAGGAGGGGTTATCTGGAATTTGTGAAGGTCAAAGAATCAAGAAGCCAGGGTGACGGATGAATGGTTTACACGTTCACAGAAGTACCCATGATGATGGCAGAAGGTGGCATGAAAAATAAGTGGAAGGATGGGTACATTATATTAATGAGGAAGTGCAAAGGCTGTAGTGGCTCGGAAACCGGATCTCCACAGAGGAGGGGTTATGGCAGACAGTTCATCCAACATATAGCAGTTATAAGGCAAGTAACACCCCTTGTCTTGAGGCATTTGGGATTTCTGAGAAAGAGTCTGAACTTGAAGTTCAAAGGATAGCAGTATTTGGAGGGGGAAATCAAGTTTAAGGTAAGGCTAGGAGGTGAGGAGGCTGGAGGGTGATGATTCTCACCTGCCTACATTAATCATCCTCAGGGCTTTTAAAAATCACCCATGTCTGAGCACTTCCCAAACCAGCTGAGTCTGATTCTCTCAGATTGGTGTTGTCAGCTCTATTTTGTAAAAGTTCAAAATTACTTAATGGGATGTTTAGGTGAGAAGTTGCTTAGATTGAAGATGAATCAGCTGGGAGGAAGGGTAGAGAAGTGGTGACAAGCATCGAAAGAGAGAGGACCTCAGGGGGCAGGCCTTTGAGGATGTAATGGGACGAGGAGTCTCTATGTAGCTTTTTAGGACCTTCCATTGCTCCCAGAGCCGACATTGTGTGGCAGGAGGTAAGGAAGACAACACCTGCTTGGGGAAAGGCTGGGGATGAAAGGTCAGAAAGTGTTTATTTACCTTTTATCTCCATCTTTCTTTCTCTCTCCTGGTTTCTCTCTCCAGAGCCCAGAGTTTGGGGAAACTTTGCGGTTCCTGTGAAGTATGAGTAACTTAGCTTTGGTGACCACTGACATCTATCCCATGCCTGCTTGTGCTATTCCCTTTCCCCGGTGCTCAGAGACCAAGCCCAGCCCCTGCACGCACTTGATTTCTCAGAATCTCTTCTCACCAATAAAAAAAAATCTGGAGGCCCTCTGAGTCTCTCTGAAGTGAGTGCTTCCCCAATAAAATGTGCCCATAGTAAGTTGTTTCACCTAAGCCTAAAATTTCCAATTCTCTGCAATGGTTTGTGGCAGAAGACTCTTTGGTTAGAACAGATGCACAGAGGCCTTTTCCTTTTCCATCTCAGTGTGATCAGAAATTTCACATAGAGAGCTGGTCACCCTTCAAAGCACTAAGTGTCCCTTGGCATGTTCTCAGGACTTACCTTACCCCACTCCCACACCCAGCCCTATCACTACACTGGGACTGCTGTGGGAATACCAATGAAAGTGGTACCAGCCCCACACACACCCCCACCCCAAATGACCTAGGAAATACCTATCTCCTATCCCAGATTTTTCTTTTCAATGATCTGTTCAACAAATCTGTTTCTCTTCAATGATCTGTTCAACAAATATGTGTTGAACAATTATGTACTATGTCTGAAGGAAGCCAGTGGTTGAAAAAGGAAAATTACAAATTCCTGCCCTTATAGTGCTTATATATTCTGGTGGGAAAAGTTGGACAATGAACAAATATTTAAGGAAAGATACAGATGCTATTATATGGTAATATGCCCTTTGGAAAGGGATGAAGCCTTTGATGTAATTTATTTTAAATTAGGATTTAAAGTAGGGTGGTTGGAGAAGGCCTCACTGAGAAGGAGGTGTTGATGGAAGATCTGGAAAAAGATCTGAGAGAACAAGCTAGGTGGGTGTCAGGAGGAAGAGCATTCCTGGTGCAAAGACCAACAGGTGCAAAGGCCCCGAGCTGGGAGAATTTCTGCTATGTGTGAGGAACAGCAAGGAAGCCAGTATGTCTACTGTGACATGAAGCATGGGGAAATAGTAGGGGATGGAGTCAGAAATGCAGCTGGATCAGGTTGGAGGCAGGCATCGGGGATGTGAGGGGAATCAGATCATAAGGGACCTTGTAGGCAATTGTAAGGTGCTCTGAGTGAGAGCGAAGGGCATGGAACAGAATAACACGATCTGAATGGGGTTCATCAGGCTTCAGGGTTGAGAACTGCCTGCAGGGAAGTAGGGCAAAAGAACAGAGAGATCAGTTAGGAGGCCATGGTGATAAGCCAGAGGAGAGATTTTGGTATATTGGTTTGGGTGGTAGCATTCAGGGTGTTAAGTATTCGTCAGATGAAAGATATATTTTGAACCTAGCATTGAGAGATGTGTCAGATGTGAAGGATGAGACAAAGAGGAATCGAAGGTGTGTCCAAGAGTTTTGACTTACAACTGGAGGAACAGAATTATCTGGAACTGAGAAGTATAAAACTGAAGAAGGAATAAGTGTGCTTGGGTAAACAAAGAGCTTGGTTTTGAACATAGGTTGAATGTGAGATATGCTGAATATCCAAGTGGATATCTTGAGTAGGCAATTGGATTTATGAACCTAGAGTTTAAGGAAGGGATTGGAACCGAAGATAAAAACTTAGAAGTTTTCAGTGTGTATTTTACTTAATACCATGAGACTGGATGGCATCGGTGGGGGTGGATGTAGATGGAAAAGACATGATTGGTAGGTTGATAGGTAAATTCATCCCCTTAAAAGTAAATTTTACCCCTACCCACATAAGTATGGCCTTGCTCTGGAATCTCCAAAACTTATCAGAATAAACTGATCTGGCCTTGGACTCTTTCCCATAATCCCATGGGAATTGCAGGTCACCAGCAGATCTGTCAGTGTGGAGCTGCATTAAGCATAGATCTGTCCTCTGGCTTGTTCCATACTTCTTCCAGTGAAAGCCCAGGAATATACCTATAGGTCTATGTAGAACCTTAAGTCTCTGCTTATGATTTCTGTGATGCTCACTATTTGAATAAAAATAGCATCTAAGTACAAGTAGAGGACAGTCTAAATCCATAGAGAGAAAAACAGCCTTTTTCTAACATGGTATCAATGCCTGTAGAGACCTAATTTGTAGGACTACCCAGAATATTGTCTCAGACTAAAACAATCACGTTTAGATTACACCACATTGAGGATCTTCCTCAAGAAAAATGTGTAGCTCTTGCTTCATTGTTCCAAAACTAAAAAGCCCATGGAGGCTGTTTTCCAACAAAATAAGACAGTTTATCAAATAGATACATTAAAGATATTCATAGGAGGCTGAAGTTGGCAAGTTGTGTAGACTGTTCCAGCTTCTTAGAGTTTCACTACATTAATTTGTACACATGAGAGTAAATAAACATAGATACGCACATGTACTTCTAAGAAGTATTTAAGGTACCTCATCAGAATTAAGATTGCAACCAAGATAGAAAAAAGAGTGCAACTTTTAAGTTGTACCCATTGGCAGGGATAGAGAAATAATATTAGAATTTATGTAAAAATCCCCTTATTTTATATTTTATCTATATTAAAAATTATCTTGGATAAATCTAGTAAGGAAAGATTTTAAAATTTTTTCTTAATCGCATATCAGTTAAATGCTTTAAATCTAAAATAGGATAATTAGGTATAGGTAATGGCTGCACAAACTATTCTTAGGATACTTTGAAAGCAAGTTATATAAATAGAACATGTAGGAAGTCTGAACTAAGAGCACTATATAAAGGGGTCTATTGGTCACTTCAGAAAGCATATTAAACATGAGTCAGTACAGCGGTTCTGTTCTTGAAAAGGTAATTATGGCATTGAAATGCTAAATAAGAATTCAGAATGTAGGAAACACTTGGCACCTTTCCCATTAGGTACTCAAAATTGTCAAAGCCTCTACCTGCTCAATTCTGATTCTGTAATTAAATAAGACAATGTACGTGGAGAATATTCAAAGGATGCCAATGCAAGACAATGTAAACAAGAAGGAAGTTGACAAATTGATATTATTTATCTGAGGCAAGACATGACATAAGAGGTATGATATAGTCATCAATTTGCTGGAAAAGGAGGTCCTTTGTCAAAAATAAAACCACATTATAATGGGAAAGATCCCTGAATTTCAGCGCCAAATAAGCCTGGAGTATAATCCTGGCTCTACTATTAATTTGTGTGACTTTGGAGAGTAACCGAACATCCTCTACTTTCTTCAGCTGGAAATGTGGATAAAAATGCAATCCTTGATTAGTTATTATAATGATTAGATTAAATTATATGATGTAAGTAAAGCACCTAGAAAAGTGTCTAGTTGAGAGCTATAATGGAAATGATAATAAATCAATACAGCATTCTGGCATTGACATACACTCTAATGTATGGGAATGACATGCATTCTGGCAGAATGCAATTTTGAGTATTGCACAGTGGTTAAGAACATCAGTTCTGAAACAGCCTTGCCCGCGTTCGAGTCCTAGCTATCCTACTTCCTAGCTATGGGACCATGGGCTAGTTATTTAAATTCTCTCATGTGGGTCATTTATTAGCCCGAGATTGTTCTATAGATTCTGTTCTGAGATTTACATTAGTTAACCCGTGTAGAATGTTTAGAATAGTTCCAGAGACTATTCTCTTCTGCCTCTTTCTCATTCTTTCCCCCTTCTCTTTCCCTTCCTTCTCCTCCTTCTTGCAATTAGTGTGGTTCAAGGGCGTCACTTGGCTATTTCTGGTAAGTTGTAAGGATGGATCTTGAATCACTGCAAAACGTGCATTGGTACTGGTGTCATGTGTTGGGCCCTCCCTCCTTGCCTCCCCTCCGTTCCGTGTGGTAATCCCAAGAGCACTCTCTAATGAGTCTCCTGCATGTCGTCTCCATCCAGTCTACATGCCGGGGAATGCGACACATTACAGTCACCACTGCTGTCCTCCCACCAATAACAATAGTAGTAATGACGAGTATTTTAATATTTCGCATGTGCCAAACACTGTGCTAAATGCTTTATGTTTATCATCGAATTGAACTTTCAACACTGAGCTATTATTATCACCTCCATGTTGTATATGTGGTTAGTGTGGCTCAGAGGGGTTAAGAAGTTTTCCTTGGCCACTAGTTGTCAAGTGGCAGAGGCAGGATTCAAACCCCATAGTCTGTCACCAAAGATGTCACACTGTTCCATGATGCTACGTGGTCGTTTAGGGGGTGCTTAGTAAGAGTGTTACCGGATATTTTGAGGTGATTTGCTACTTTCATTGAGTTGTTTTTAGAATCCTCTCATTTGATAAATTCCTACCCTGAGTGGACCCATTATTATTAAGTGTAAACAACGGGGTGAATGGGTAGTCAAAAGGGGAAGAGAGGTAGAGAAATGTTTAAGTCAAGACATTTATCTAAAGGAATGCTTTGCTCAAGAGATACATGTGTTAAGGAATGTTGAATGTACAATAAAAATTATAAAAATATGCTCAATGTCACAAGTAATGGGGAGATGCCCATTAAAAGAACACTGAGATAAGTAGAGATCTGCCCAATTGGTAAAGAACTGATAATGTCAATGTTGGTAAAGATGTGGGAAATTGGATACCATCATACAGTGCTGATTAAAGTTTTAATCAGTACTTTGGAGAACAATTTGACACTAATACCTGTGAAAATGCATATACCCTACAACTTTGCAGTTAAACTCAAATACCTAGAGAAGTTCCTGTACAATTACGTTAAGAGGGGAAAATGTGGATGCTCCAGCAGCATCTTTTGTGAAGGCAACAATTCTTTAAAAGTTCAAGTATCGGGGCGCCTGGGTGGCGCAGTCGGTTAAGCGTCCGACTTCAGCCAGGTCACGATCTCGCGGTCCGTGAGTTCGAGCCCCGCGTCGGGCTCTGGGCTGATGGCTCGGAGCCTGGAGCCTGTTTCCGATTCTGTGTCTCCCTCTCTCTCTGCCCCTCCCCCGTTCATGCTCTGTCTCTCTCTGTCCCCCCAAAAATAAATAAACGTTGAAAAAAAATATATTTAAAAGTTCAAGTATCTACCAGTAAGAGAATGGGTAGATATATTATGGTGGTATATTTGTATGACAGAATGTTCATATAGTATTTCAAATGAATAAATTCAATATATATCAATGTAGATCTGGAAAAAAATGTTGAAAGAAAAACGCAAGTTTCAGAATGTTAAATACGGTGTGGCATCATCTATGTAAATTAAAAAAAATCAACACATATATTGTTAATGGATTCAGATGTGAGGAGAAAGTGTAAAATCATTAACTGTGTATATTGCAAATTTGCCACGGTGGTTGCCTTGCTGGAGAGAAGGAAAGATGGCATAAACAGCAGAAGCAGTGAGAGAAATAGAGGAAACTTAACTTTTTCTCCCAAGGTTTATTTCTCAAAACAAACTGACAATCACAAAAAAGATCTGAGGCAAACATAAAAAGAAATCAACAGAGGGGAACCCGGATGGCTCAGTCAGTTAAGCATCCGACTTTGGCTCAAGGTCATGATCTCAAGTTCATGGGTTTGAGCCCCGAGTCAGGCTCTGTGCTGCTTCAGATTCTGTGTCTCCCTCTCTCTCTGCCCCTCCCCACCTCATGCTCTGTCTCTCTCTGTCTCTTAAAAATGAATAAATCTTAAAAAGAATTAAAATAAACCAACATAACTGTTTGGGGGATAATAGGTTTTTCACTTTTGTACTTTCTTAAAAATGAGTAACAGTAGAAGAAAACGTGTGTGTAATTTTACTGATGAATTACTTTGCAAAGTAAAATCTTAATCCAAATGTAACTATTTGAATAGAATCTAGATATGTAGGTTATCTCTAGGTGGGCTTTGAAGTGTAAATATGTATTATGCTGAAAAAAAGTAAGGAATTTCCTCTTTCTTTTTTTTTTAAAAAAAAATTTTTTTTTTCAACGTTTATTTATTTTTGGGACAGAGAGAGACAGAGCATGAACGGGGGAGGGGCAGAGAGAGAGGGAGACACAGAATCGGAAACAGGCTCCAGGCTCTGAGCCATCAGCCCAGAGCCCGAGGCGGGGCTCGAACTCACGGACCGCGAGATCGTGACCTGGCTGAAGTCGGACGCTTAACCGACTGCGCCACCCAGGCGCCCCGTGGAATTTCCTCTTTCTTTAAAAAATGTTTTTTCAATCTCCTTTGGAGTGTTTCACGGTGACCTTTCCTGTGTGGGGAGAATGGAATGGATTAGTAGTTCCTAAACCTGGCTGATCTTCAGGATCACCTGGGCAGTCCTTCGATAGACAAAAGTGTGAGCCACACCTTAGGTTTATGAACCATATTCTTTGCTGGTGGAGCCCAGAGACCTGTTCCCTTTATTTCCATAGCCTTTGATAGCTCCCAGGGGAGTCTGGTAATTAGCCTAGCTTGGAAATCTACCTCCAGATGGCCTCTCAGGTTTCCTTCTTCCCGATTATTTTTTAAAGATTAATTAGTTTGGTATAGGAGTAGAGTGTAATCGTTTCCCACAGAGAGACTGGAAGTCCCCGCTTAGATAGAAAAGGTTTCCAGTTTCCAAAGTGGGCATGCCTTCTAACAGTTAACTCACGTGGCATATTCCTCCTTGCTTTTAAGTCAGTCTGAGTTCAAGATGGCCCCTGGTGCTTAAAAAACCAGGTACTTACAGTGTCTCCTTTTATATAAAGTCCAGAATGTTTTTCTTGCTTTGTTGGTGGCTTTAGTCTTTTTTTTTTTTTTTCTTCCTCTCTCTCAATTTATCTTCAAGTACGCTACAGACAGTTGAATATCAGTAAGAGCATTACAATTTTGGCTGCCAGGAAAATAAACATTACTACAGTTCTTTTTGTGTGAAGCTCCTTGTCAGTGTAAAAAGTAACTAGTAAGCACAGATCTTTGATTCTGAATTGCAATGTTCTTTGCACTTGACTTGCAGGTGAATATAACCTCCATTCGTACTACAAAATAAAAATGGGATAATGATTTGTGCCTCTGAGGCATTTTCTTTTTGAGAGAGGCCTCACTATAAATCCTTCTGTGGGTTATTGGAGGAATTATATGTCTTACAGTGCTTGAGACTATAAATATATGGGTCATAAAGAGAGTGCCTCCTGACAGACTTCTCATCTGTATCTGCCATACACAGCTTTTCTGAGGGCTGGGAAGAGGGAGGACGGCAGAGAAGAAAATATCAGACAGGAAGTTTCCTTGTGGACGCATTTTATGTTTACTAGTTTTTAAAGACTATAGCCTAGGGAGGGGCCTAAATTTATATTTCTAAGTACTTTTTTTCCCATGAAAAGATGGAAGTAGGGGGTTGCTACTAAGAGTGACTGCTTTAATATTTTCTATTACTTGTTTCCTCCTATCTGAACAGGAGTCTAATTTCTGCTCTGACCTTGTGCCTTTAGCCCATGCTGACCCACGTACCTTCCGCCTTGTCAACATCCAGTAAAGGGGGATCCTAGGAGCCCAACTGTTCATGAAGTTTTAGACCATCTTCCTTCATACCCATTCTTTTTTTTTTTTTTAATTTTTTAAATGTTTCTTTATTTTTGAGACAGAGACAGAGCATGAACGGGGGAGGGTCAGAGAGAGAGGGAGACACAGAATCTGAAGCAGGCTCCAGGCTCTGAGCTGTCAGCACAGAGCCCGATGTGGGGCTCGAACTCACGGACCGTGAGATCATGCCCTGAGCCGAAGTTGGACGCTTAACCGACTGAGCCACCCAGGCGCCTCCTTCATACCCATTCTTGATCCCTGTCTTGCTTCTCTGCTCACTCAGCTCCTGACCGATGGCTTTCCTGTTGATAAGCTAACACTTGGCCCTGAGCTCTAATTCTAGACTTAGCTTTTCCAACTTGACCCTGAAGTCTGCTCTTAGCCTCAGTTTTGCCCCCTCTCATCCTCTCTGCTCTGTTTCTGGCTCCCCCATACCAGCCTAGTGTTCACTGTGCTCTTATGACTTGAAAAGGAGGAAGACACCCTCCCCTCCCCCACCAGTGCTAAGGGTTGATGCTTTCCAGCCCAGTTTTGGCTGATGGTCTAAGTAAGAGTTTACATCCTTCCTCCAGTCATATCTGAGTCTGTGTGGCTAGATTTCTTTTGTAAATATTCATTATATGTTTTCAGGGCCTCACATATATTCTTATGATGCTGCCATTGTTGGAACACTTTTGAAGCATTTCAAATTGCCTTCTGACCACAATGCCTTATACAGCAAGAACTCCGTTGGTGTTTGTTGAATGAGTCAATTACAAATATGTATAGGAAACTCAATCTTGTTGATCTATAAAAATACTTCTTCTTAGATTCAAAAAAGCATTCCCTAACTTTTAGAAGCTACTTTGTTCATAACACATGTCACTAGATAACAATGGAACATTAAAAAAAATAAGTACACCTTTACCCCAAGGCACAGGACTGACCACCATTGGATATTGTTAAATGCACATGCTATAGCCTGGGAAAGAATTTCTCAAATGGGTAGTTTGAACAAGTTTCAATTAATGGTGGGATTTTTAGAGGAAGTATATGTTCTCCTATGATGAATGGTTTAAAAGGGATTATGTTGACATGTAGTTGATATGTTTGATGATGTTTTTAAAAATCAGTGACAATAGTTTATAACCACCCTTTTTACATTGAACTTTTTGGAAATAGTGTGGTCTTAGGTCTATGTTGCTTATGGCACCATTTGATTTAATTTAGGGAAGACATCTAAGCTGGAAAACAATTCCCACCCTCCTCCTCACCCCCAGAAATCTCAAACCCTCATAAAGCAATTTTGAGTAACATACTCAAAGAAATGAAGTAGAAAACATCTTACTTTCCTTCTCATTTTCTGCTTTCTAGGTTTTAGTCGTTTCCTCAAATACTTTATTCATTATGTCACCAACCTTGCCCGAGCACTTTCTCTATTTCAGGCGCTGTGCTAGGAACCGGCCACAAAGCAATGAAATAATCCCTGGGTACTAGGAAGAAATAGTTGCTCTGAGAAGGATGGACACATAAATAAATTTGCAAGTAGTGGTCGGTTCTCTTTAGCGTCTTGTCAAGAATGCTCTAAAATTATAGAAATGATCTACTGACTAGGTGACTAAGGTGGAGTGATTACTTCACAAGAAAAGTGGCACCGATCTAGGTCAGTGGTTGGCAAGTTGTTTTCTGTAAAGGTCTAGATAGTAAATATCGTCGGCTTTGTGGCCAGACGACCTTTGTTCTAACTACTTTATTAGGCAGTTGTAGTGTGAAAGCAGTCATAGACCATGTGTAAACGGCTGTGTTCTGATAAAGCTTTATTTACAAAACCAGGCAGAACAGCAGACAAAATGTGGCCCACGAGCCATGGTTAATTGACCTCTGATCTAGGTTATCAGGGATGAGTAAGGCAAAGATGTTTTGGGTACTGAAAACAGCATGATAAAAGATCCGAAGCAAGAAAGCCCATGTATCCCTAGGTGATAGCAACATGAAGATAGGCAGAATAAAAAACTGCTGGGAATAAGCTGAGCAAGAGTGGCTAAGGCTATGTTGCCAAATGCATCACATATCAATTTAAAGAGTTGGATTTTACCCTGAGGGGAGTCACAAAATGAGCTTCTCTTCCTGTAAAACTGGTATAAATCAACTTGTTCATTTTCTGAAGTCAGGGATGCAAAGTCTTGTAGAAGGAAAAGCACAAGCTGAGTACAAATTCTTGCTTTTAACATTTTTATCATTAGCAGTGGCTGGATTATTAGGCCTATCATAATCTTTTCTCTTCAATTGTGTCCTATTTTTCCTACACAGCAATTACCAAGAATTTAACAGAGGCAGCACACATCCATGCCAATGATATATCCCCTCAACCAGTTCTGTCTTCAACCAGCAACTTGTTTTTGCTCTTCACTTAGACATGATGGGACATTTGGAGAAAATTGCTCCCTCTAATGACTTTCCTATAGAAATTAGAAAAAAAGTCACCAAAGAGAGCAGCATTGAGATGAAATGCTACCATGAGTCAACTACGGGGATGGACAACTGCTCAGTAGCCTAGGGACTTTACAATACGATGATTTGTCTTGTTTAAAAAATAATTCTCCAAGACAAGGAATATCCCTGAAATCAACTATTCAAATTTGTGTTACTGAGGGAACCTTGGAATCTCTTTCTGCCCAGACATTGGCTGAACTTAACAGCAACAGTTTGTAAAGCAATTTTAAACCTATTTGATAGCATGAAGAAATAAATATATAATATATAAATAAAACAAACTATATATATATATATATATATATATATATATATATATATATAGACAGTTGACCCTTGAAAATTTCAGGGGTTAGGGGTATTGAACCCCTGTGCTATCAAAAACCCACATATGACTTTCAATTCCCCCAAAACTTTACTAAGAAAATCATAAGGAAAATACATTCGCAGCACTGTACTGTTTTTTATTAAAAAAAAAAAAAAAAAAAGGGGGCGCCTGGGTGGCGCAGTCGGTTAAGCGTCCGACTTCAGCCAGGTCATGATCTCGCGGTCCGGGAGTTCGAGCCCCGCGTCAGGCTCTGGGCTGATGGCTCAGAGCCTGGAGCCTGTTTCCGATTCTGTGTCTCCCTCTCTCTCTGCCCCTCCCCCGTTCATGCTCTGTCTCTCTCTGTCCCAAAAATAAATAAATAAAACGTTGAAAAAAAAATTAAAAAAAAAAAAAGAGGAAGAAAATCCGTGTAGAAGTGGATCCACACAGTTCAAACCTGTGTTGTTCAAAGGTCAACTGTGTGTGTATATAAGGATGCTTAAATATGTCCTTTACTCTTAATGTTTTAATATTATTTTGATAAATAATATTTAATAACTATATTCTACAATATTAACTTGCTTAAAAAATTTTTTATTCCATGATTTTAATAATCTTTATTTCCATGATTTTCTAATATGAAAGTAATGCCATGCAGACATCAGTAAGAGAAGAGATCACAGGGAAACAGAGTGTCTAGGGAGAGGGCTGTGGCCCGAGTCAGAAGATGAAAAGTCTGGTTCTGGCTGAGGGCCTGCAAGTCTGAGCCATCTCTCTGAGAACAGAACATACTGATTCTTTGATTGCAATGAACTAGGAATCATGAAATACCAAGAAACTCCCATGGAGGTCAAAGCATCCGGGATTGCAGAGGCCTGTCAATGAACCTGTCCAGGTACAACTGACTGACTCGGGGAGGGAAGCAGAGAGATGAGGGCAGGAATGTTCTGACTGCTTCCATAATTGCATCCCGGTGATAAATAAAGGGACCAAAGTGACAATTTATAACAACCTTCTCCCTCTTGATTTGGGACACTGATCCTAAGAGTGCTCCCTAATCTATATATAGATTACATATCTGAAGAGTAAGCATCATGAGTCCTCAAAGAAAGGGAGAGATTTTAGCAAAGTGCATTTAAACATAGTATAAATATCAAAGAAAAACTTGTAATAAAGGATCCGACATGAGTCTCTGTCATCACGAGCAAGTTCTTTCTCGGAAGGGGCACAAAGACATCAGCACCCTTTACACAAAAACAATAATAACAGTATTATTGGTGCCTTACTCTTCTCATAGAAGGGAAAAGATCATCTCTTGGAGGTGTCAAGTGGGTCTCTCAGGTCCTTCTCGAGTATTTTCCTGATGTTTCCCGTTGAAGTAGGAGAAAATTGAGACTTAGTCCATATGCATTGAAAAACAAAACAGAAATGCCTTCAGGTCAGCGATAGCCCTCAGGTATGTCGTCTTCCCTGGGGGGATTATAATCAAGCGGCAGGTGACCTCAGGGACTTGGATGATGAGACTGGACCGGAGAGGCCGTACTGGCAGAATGCTCATTGGCCAGAAGACCTCAGACAGACGACAAGGAGCTCTGAACTCTTCAGCAATGAGGGCAGTAGGTACACACTGGACTTAGTGGAGCACACGCCACGCCTTTAGTCTGTGTCAATGTCCAGTGGTAGACTAGCACTTGAAATGACACCAACTGTGTTTGTCATCTGCTGTTTTTTGGCCTGTTCCCTTGCTACTGTGAGCCCAGTTTTCCTTTTGGGAACTGCTCCTTCATTGCACATAGTCCTGGTCAGACCATAAGTCAAGATCCCCAGATAAAATTGATCAGGTGATCAAGCAAAGCTAATCAGACACTCTCTTCCAGAATTTAAATCTAGGGCAGGGTGATATAAGGACACAAAATAATTGGAACTGATCATTCAGATTGAGGTGGGTGATGTTTTTTCTATCTG
Organism: Lynx canadensis; assembly: GCF_007474595.2. NCBI lineage: Eukaryota > Metazoa > Chordata > Mammalia > Carnivora > Felidae > Lynx > Lynx canadensis. Next base: position 38,708,948 of record NC_044314.2, read on the forward strand.
CTCAGCAAGAACCACCACCCCCCAACCAGACAAATAACTCACAATTCACCAATTCCGCCATCATCGACAGCACTCAAGTGTCAGCTGATAGTCATGAGGAATTTGCATAAATGTGATTATTCTTGAACCAGAACAAATGCTGTTCTGTCCAGTGATGGACACGAGTGCTAGTCTCATTCTTTCTTTTAGAAAGTAATCGAGGCAGTGAAATAAAACTTCACTTTGCAATCGCATCGATGATAAGTTTGCAGTGTTAGCTATGAAAGAGTCGTTGTCACGCCTTCTAGGAACATGATGATTTAAAAACGCAAGCCAATCACCAAGCTTTCGAAGACCAAACTTTGTCACAAGTTTTCTTCTCTTGAGGTTCTCCCTCAGTCTGCAAACGCACGACAAGACCTTGTCAGTTCAAAAAGGCTCTACCACATGGTGGCGCTCTGGTTGTGCCTTTAGTGAAATTGCTGGCGTTTTCTTTTTAGGGAAAGGTTTGATCAAAACATGAAGTAAAACAAAACAAAACAAATAAAACCTATCCACGCCGCAGCTTCCGATTGTCTTAGGAAAAAAATGTTCTTTTTGGTGTTTTCTCTACATCCTCCCTGGGTCATCCTGCTGTTGTAGAGGATCGCACGTGCCCTTGACTTTTCTCCTGCAATTGCAGCCACCTGGGACCCAAAAGTGAGGACCTGGCGGAAGCTGCCTGATTGTAAACAATAGGAGGCTGGCTTAAAGATACCCTTAATCCTTCCTCATGTCTGTTCCTCTCGGCCCATTCAGAGCCCCTGCCATCCTCTCCATAAATGAATCACCGGGAAATTTCCAGCACATCCCAGCTTCCTGACCAACCGCTTGCTCATTCGTTCTAGCCGACCAGAAATAAAATGCACTAATGAGATAACGAAAAACAAGGTCTAATGGATGGAGTCCCGGGATGAAGTCACTCAAATTTAAACTTCAAATGTGCCCAAAGAGCATTTTCCTAGGGTAGGGGATGCTCTGGAATAGCAGTATCTTTTGCCTCCCTGGAGCCTGCGTTTTCTTCCTGAAAGAAAGTTGCCTTAAGGGAGAGGAAGGTCCAGTTCTGCACACCTGAAGAAAGCCTGTCGCAGGTGATTCCTGATAGAAAATTCACAAGAAGCAGAATAGCATTTCAGCTGAGCTATGTGAAAAGGAAATTATAGGTTGATTGTTAGAAGTAATTTTTTTTTTAATTTTTTTTTCAACGTTTTTTATTTATTTTTGGGACAGAGAGAGACAGAGCATGAACGGGGGAGGGGCAGAGAGAGAGGGAGACACAGAATCGGAAACAGGCTCCAGGCTCCGAGCCATCAGCCCAGAGCCCGACGCGGGGCTCGAACTCACGGACCGCAAGATCGTGACCTGGCTGAAGTCGGACGCTTAACTGACTGCGCCACCCAGGCGCCCCAGAAGTAATTTTTGATAAAAGAAAAAGCTATTAAATTGCATGTTATTTTCTCTAGTCGTACAGGTATATTAGATTTCCATTGCTGTGTGACGAACTTCTATGAACCAAGTGGCTTAAAAAGCACCCATTTATCAGTCCACAATTCTGTAGGTCAAAAATCTGGCCATGGCAGGGCTGGGTTCTGTGCTCAAGAGTATCACAAAGTTGAAATCAGTACACTGACCGGATTGGGTTCTCTTCTGGAGACTCAGGAGAAAGAAATCTATTTCCAAGCTCAGTGATTGCTGGCAGGACCCATTTCCTAGTGGTTCATTGTATGACTGAGGTCCACATTCTCCTGTTAGCTGTCAGCCAGGGCCACTCTTAACTCCTTGCTATACGGCCCCCAGGGGCAATTCACAACATGCTTTTTGCTTCTTCCAGGCCAGGAAGAACAACATGTCTTTCTGACTTCTTCCGCTAAGACTAACCAGAAGGAAAAAAACAAAAAACTCTATTTTTAAAGGGCTCATGTGATTGATTAGCTCACACCCACCCAGTTCATCTGCTTTTCTTAAGATTGACTGATGTGACATCTGCAAAATATTTTCACAGCAGGATCTAGATTAGTGTTTGGCTATCTGGGAACGATGTGTATACCAGGGGTTGGTGTACTGTCTCAATCTATCTCATAACTCCGCTCCCTGTCTTGATATCAGCATACAGCAAGGCTTGGGGGGTTCTCCCTAATGTCCTCTGCCTGAGGAAGACTTACAGTTTTAATCCTTCTGCACCCTCCTGGGCTGAGTCAGAGATATAAAAGTTAGAGCTGGAAAAGACGTTAGAGATGGAGTCCAGTCGACCCGAAACCAGGAGAGATATAGTCAGAAACCACCCAGGGTCACCCAGAGGGTAGCCAATCTGGCTCAGCCCAATGCCTTCTAATTTCCAGTCCTCACCTGTAGCTTCCTCCAACCAGCCAGTGCCGCTCCATGGTGGGGTTTCCCCCTGGCTGAGAGAGGTGAGGAAAATAACAATTTAGTAAGTTTTTAATAATACTAAATATTTTTATAAATATTTTTTTTTTAAATTTAAATAGCTATCCTTTATTATGAGATTATACTGCATATTTTTCCTTTTTCTTTTTTTAGTGGTGTTGAGGGGTGAGCTAGTTGACGTGCAGAGAAATTATTTTTATGGTTCTTCCGTAATTCACTTTTTAGCCACGAATACAGTATAAGGCTTTTGATTTCTAGATCAGGACATAAAACTGACATCATGCTCTTCAGAGTGTCAGACAGATCCTTTAAAAGGAGAAAAAAGAAAACCACATCAAAAATGAAAATACTATGGCCCAACGTTTCAAGCACTTAGTCTGCCCTTCAGCTATTATTTGCTGTTGTTCTTTAGAAAGTTCATTGCCTTTTAAATGTTCCAGTCATATTACAAGCATACAACATACCCTGCCGTGGTGAAGAGATGTAGGCATAGAAGAATCAATTATCATTATTATGGTCATTGATATTCCAGTGACTGTCAGGATGAAGCCACAAAGCCCCTGAAATTCTAATCTATTCGATCATCCTACTTTCTGACATGTTCAGAATATATTATAGGCATGATAATTATTTTTCCTACTGGATCGGTAAGTGTATTTGTAGGCGTTATTACGAATTAGTAACAGGATAAAGAAAATGTATAAATACATAAAAGCTATCATTTAGTGACTGCTAGTATGTGCCCCAAACACTCTGATACGTTTTCTCTCATTCACTCATCAACCTGCAAGGTAGATATAATCCTCTCCACTCCGCATGTGGATAGCAATTCAGAGAGATGAAGTAACTTGGCCACAGCCAGAAATCTGGGAAATGGTAGAGATGTAATTCGAATTTAGGACTCCGTAGTCAAGGTTCACTCTGCTCTGGCAGGTGTGACCGTCAAAGCACTCCTGAGCACGGGTATATCTTTTGACCAGGACCTAAGAATAATGATTATTTTCAGAGATGAGAGATTATACCGCAGCCTAGGAGCCCTAGCTCTGGAATTGGGAATGGGGTTTAGACTTCGTTAACTGCTTTGAGCCTCAGTTTCCTTGTCTGTAAGACAAAGTGACAGGATCAAGTGATTCCCACCGGTGGCTGCTGCCCTGAATGGCGGACCCCTTTACATTTGGGTTAACTTGTCTTCATTTGTTTGTTTCTTCAGTGACTTCCTCCCTCCCTCTGGGCTTCTGCTGTTTATTTCTGTGTCTGTTTCAACTGCCCCTGCTAATTTCAGCATGAGGGTGCCTCTGAGCAGCATGACTATACTGCTATAGCGACTGCTAACTTCCATTGCACACATTCTCCTCCTTGAATTCTGAAATCTCTATGAGACGGTTATTAGTACCTCCATTTTACAACTGAGAATTAAAATGTTTGGAGAAATATAAAAACTTTATTAGAGGTCGCCTTACTAATCTATGGTAGGCATAACATTTAAAACTGTCTTCAGGGGCGCCTGGGTGGCGCAGTCGGTTAAGCGTCCGACTTCAGCCAGGTCACGATCTCGCGGTCCGTGAGTTCGAGCCCCGCGTCAGGCTCTGGGCTGATGGCTCGGAGCCTGGAGCCTGTTTCCGATTCTGTGTCTCCCTCTCTCTCTGCCCCTCCCCCATTCATGCTCTGTCTCTCTCTGTCCCAAAAATAAAAATAAACGTTGAAAAAAAAATATTTTAAAACTGTCTTCAAAATCCAAGATCTTTATCACAACTACGGACATGACGTTTATTAGATTCTCCTTATCCGGTGTTTGCTTTAATAGAAAACTAATCTTTTAAACACGACTTAATAGAAATAAAATGGACTTTCCAGGAAGATGTGCTATGTTTGTCCTGTGACTTATGCTCCCCGGGCACACAGGTGCATACTTCTGAGTATGTATAGTGAGGGAAAAGGATCTTATACTGGGGGTTCATTTATTCAGATCTTTATTGGATTGTTCTGTGACAGGCACTGTGTTAGGCACTGTAGATGTAAGGGTGAATAAGGCACAGCCCCTGCCCAGAGGCAGGGAGGAAACCAACCTAGTTTTGCAATAGCTGCTCCACAGGCTTGGGGGTGAGTGGGACAAAGGCGGGGGTTACCACGTAGCAGTCTCCTGAAAAGGAAGCTCTGAGAGCTCTGTGTCCCTTTCCTGTATCCCAGTGAAAAATGTGCAAAGCAGGGTCCTGAAACTGGGCTCCGTGTAAATGCTGCCTAGTTTGGGGACAGTGATTTTTCTTCGAAATGGAAGGATTTAGCTTTGGGGCCTAATATGGGAAGGGGATATAGAGCAAGCAATAGGAAAGAACTTTCCCCGAGGCACTGAGGAGAGTTTGGCTGAAGATGATTATTTTCAGTGATGAAAACGAGCAGCTCAGAAACCCAGAGGCCTAAATCAGAGCAGGGCAAGACAGATACTGTTTCTCAGGGACCAGCCAGGGATGTGTGTGTGTGTGTGTGTGTGTGTGCATGCACAGGTGTGAGCGTGTCTCTCCGTGTGCATGTCTGTGTACATGTGCGTGTTTATGCAGGTGTGACTTATATGTGTATGTTTGCATGTGTGAGAAGGCACGCATGTCTGTGTACATATATCTCCATGCACATTTGTACACTGTGTTCATGTGTGTTGTGTGCGCGTGCCTGTGCACACGTGTGATTTTGAGTGGGTGCACATGCACCCTGGAAAGGAATTGAGCGGGATATATTTCCATTGATGCTACAGGCAGATGCCTGTTTGCTTTCAGTCGAGAATGGATAGATGTGGCTATTTTCCACATAGATGTGGAAAATCTATGAATAGATGTGGCTAGAACCCATAAGATTAGAAGCAGTGTGAATTTTTTAGATTCACGATATTCTTGATGTCTAATAATTCCCCAAACAACTTACGAAGCTTATCGACCCCAAGATCGGCAAGGTATATGAAGGTGTGGTGTGGAGATAAAAAGGGGTTTATTTTCTGTTATTATCTATGCTTTCCTATAATGCAGTCTTCTGCACCTCTTCCTGCCCCCTACTTGCCAGAGAAATTGCTTCCTTTGTCTGAACTTGTTTACAACAGATGCCTTATTACAGCCAGGGTTTTAATTCTCTTTATGAATAGTGAAAACAAAATGAAGGGAGAAAAAAAAAAAAACCACGACCACAAACAGTATCCATCTACAAACATTTTTAAACAGAGCTGGAGGACATGATAAATAGATTTCAAAATGATTTTAGTTTGCTAAGGAGGCTGGAAGCCTGGCCTTTCCCCGAAGGGGTTAAGTCCCTGGGGCAGGGATAATTATGACTATTTGTGTTCGTTATACACATAGAGCTGTAAGGATCTGTTGTCTTTCTCTGTGGTGTATGATTTCTATTCAGTGGGCTTCTGCTAAAACGTGGATTTTATATTTACTTCTGAAGCCGATTTTAGTCCTTTCTCTTTCATCCAAAACCAAAATGTTGTATTTCCGTGGCTGGTTTGATAATTGTGCAATTCCAGACCTAGAATGCAACGTATTTGTTTGTTAAGATTAAGAGTTTATTTTCATCTGCGCCGATTAATGTGATGTTGTATTGCAAAGCAAGCAGTGCCTCTCATCCTTCATTTCCACCTGATTAAAAACAAAAATGCTCACTGTAAATCTGAAGTCAGAAATTACCAAGCTTTGAATGTCTGGTTTTTGAAACCCCTCTGGTTCTCGGAAGGCCATCTTTTGTATATACAGCTGCGACGAGCCTTCCCGAAGCCCCACGGCAACTGCACACAGGCCCAGGCTGTGGCAGTGGCTGCCGTGGAGTGATCCAGCTTTTGGGGTAAGAAGTGCCTCTCTTAGCTAATTAATCGGTAACTCCAAGAACCCGCTAATCAGAAAGAGTACCAAGCGCCTCCTGCATTCACTCAACCTTTGCCATGGGGCACATTTAAAGTAGCTTCGAGTCTTGGAGCATGTACCCTATACCGTGGTAAAAATCAATGCACTGGAAAAGGGAGAGATGCGAAATATCTCTGCACCCCCGGGGTACTAACAGCTACAATTTGTCCCTGGCGAAGTCCACAATACACGGGTATTAAAGATTAACTCGGTGTGCAGCACAGAAGTATCTGGGCCAACCAGGACAGAGCTGGAGAGTGGCAGCATGTGCTTGAGGACAAGGGGCTCCGATGAATAGGCCATTAGAATCTCACCGAGGGCCTAGCTGAGAGGTAGAGGGAAGAGTCGAGGTCAAGAGGGCTCTGATGGTCAGAAGAAGCTTTTGCAGAAAATGGTGTAGGGAACTTTTGTGTAGGCAAGCATGAAGAGAGGAGCAAGTTCAACTTCAAAAAGGTAATCAAAGGACTACAAGCTGGTGTGACTGACTTTCACAGTAAGGAAGCTAGCACAAAGGCAGGGGTGGAATGAGTCATTGAAAATTATTGACCATCAACAAATCTGTGGGCAATTCATGGCAGCCCAGGCTGGATGAAATATTCCTTAAGTGGGTGTTGATGTATAGTTAGAGGTGAATTATAAATAGGGAGCCTGGGAGGGAATAGAACATTCAGGGAAAATGGGAATAAGACTGTTCAGGTTCAAGCAAGCAGGAAAACGGGAGAGAGGACTCAGGGAGATCGGACTTCAGGTCTCCTATCAGAGTGACGGTTGCCCTGAATTGTGTGGGGACCTGAGTCACACTGTTAAGCTCCTAGAACTACATTTCTGGTGGGTGTATATGAGGTCATGCAGGGAGTCGTGATGTTGCTGAAGCTCGAGCGTGTTGGAGCTGGAGGGATCATCTCACTAAACTCTTCAATCACAGATGTGGAAACTGAGGCTTAATAAGGTGAAATGACATGGCTAAAATCCACTCACCTGGGCGGAGTCGGTGTGACAGTGGATCCCCTGGCATTTGTTCCATTCTCTCTCTTTCTCTCTTCTTTTAAGTTTGTTCTATTCTGAGGAGACACAGACTACATCTCTTTTATTGATCTAAGAGATTGATTCTTTTGCAAATATAGTTAACAGGCCTATCTAAACACCAAAAGGAAATGCCAGTCCCCATTTTGTTCTGATCATAGCTTCCTTGCCTCACGATACCCGACATTGGGAGGCAGCATTTTCACCCCCCCCACACACACACACTATGGTTTTATTAATATGCCAAACAAACGGCAGTCAAGCTGAAAGAAACCTGAGCCAACAGGTGCTCCCAAAACAATAGGCTCATCCAATCTCCAAACCTATGTATTTAATCCTTACTTGGAGGCATGAAACCATGACTTCTCACCAATGAATTTCTTCATTCTTTACTCACTTGAGAACATCTGACCTGCTACCCTGTGCCAAGCAGTGTGCCTGAGCACCATGCAGAGATGCAATTCCCATCCCGGATGTGTGACCCGGAGCGTGCAGTATAACAGGGAGAGAGCCAGAAAACTGCCATCAGGAACACGTGGTGATCAGTGCTATGGGCTGGTTGATCAATTGTTTCTGTTATAGTAATTTTATTCATGCAATCTCAACATAGTAACAAGCCTAGGGCTAGTTGAAGGCTGCCTAGAAAGCTTAGATCCAAATAAGTAAGCTACCAATGGCATGAGTATAAGGTATACCTCATTGATAGCCTCTTTTTTATGTGTGTCAACTTATTCAGTGGTTTGACTCGAGTCTGCCATTTTTTATTTTCAAAGTGTCTCAAAGCACTTACGTAAGCCATTTAGATCCACAGTCCCTACGGTCACGATTGTCCTTGTTCCACTGAAGCACCCCAGCTGTTACAAAAGCTAGTGGTTCCTCTTCTGTGGCACTCGGCCCAGTCTACCGCCCATGGAAGTCTTGGTAACTCTGGCAACTTCTTCAAGCCCAGGTCTGACACCACAGATTCATAGATCTAAGCCTCCTACTCAAGGTGGAAACAGGATCTCCTTGAGGCAGAACCCTGCAGTGCTACTGCAAATATATACGATGCTCTTCCCCAATCTTCCCCCAAAGGGACCTTCAGCCTTTCCTTGGGGGAAGAGGAAATACTTAGAAATTTGAATGTTTTTAGATACCAAATCTGACCTGACACTCAGAAATTCAATAGTCCAATATGATTCCATAGTTAGAGTGATTAGAGACCAGGAGATAAAGACCTGACCTGAGTCTCTCTTGTGTTGGATTTGTTGGGTTCACAGATCCACTCTGTGGTTATTTCCTGAGTGCATAATTGGTATGGACATACTTAGCAGCTGGAAGAGCCCTCACAATTGTTCCCTGACCTATAGGGGAATAGCCATTATAGGAAAGGCTAAGTGGAAGCCCCTACAACTGTCCTACTACTCCCCACTACCTAGCCCAGCCAAGAGAGTAAATCACACCTTAGGAGGAACTGCAGAGAGTAGAGCCAAGATTAAAGACATAAGGATGCAGGGGTGGTGGTTCCTGTTATGTTCTTACCCAATTTACTTGTAAGACCTCCATAAGACCTTCATGGGTGTGGTGCATCGTGTGCCATAAAGTTAATCAAATGGTAGTCTCAATTGCAGCTGTTATGCTGGATGTGGGGTCTTTACTAGAATGGCCTCTGGCATTACGTAGGTGACTACTGAACAGGCATCTTCCCCAGTCCCATTACTAAAGAAAACCCAAAGCAATTCCATTATGTGGGAAGACCGTCAACTCTCCAGCCCCAGGACTCCATTAACTCCCTTGTTTTCTGACACAGATACTTCTCATGGACCCTAAGCAATTGGTCTGCTATATTGGTCTTATATATATATATATATATATATATATATATATATATATATATATATATTTTTTTTTTTTTTTTAATGTCTATTCACTTTTTGAGAGACAGAGACAAAGTGTGAGCAGGGCAGGAGCAGAGAGAGGGAAACACAGAATCTGAAGCAGGCTCCAGGCTCTGAGCTGTCAGCACAGAGCCCGATGCAGGGCTCAAACTCACAAACCGTGAGATCGTGACCTGAGCCAAGGTCAGATGCTCAAGTGACTGAGCCACCCAGGCACCCCTGGTCTTCTATATTGATGACAGTATGCTAAGTGATTGGGAAGTGGCAAGTACTGTGTATTCCCTAGATAGACACATGTGAGTCAGAAAGGGGGAGAATAACACCATGGAGATTCAGGGACCTGCAATACCAGTGAAGATGTTAGGGGTTTAATGGTCTAGGGAACATGACCATTTCCTCTGAGGCAAAGGACAAGTTGTTGCCCATATACTCCTACCAAAGAAGAGACACAGCTCTTGGTGAGTTTGGTTTTGTTTGTATCTTGGAGACTGCATACACTGTGCTTAGGGTTACTGCCGCAGTGAACTTACCGGGTATCTTGGAAGGCTGATGATTTGGGGCCCAGAGTAAGAGGAAATTGCAACCAGCTCATGTGACCAACAGATCTGATGTGTATAGTCTCTGTCTAGCGTGAAGAGCAGAGTCAAAGCAGAGATGCCTGGAATCCTTAGGCAACATCATACAGGCCATACTTTGTGGGTCAGGGAACTACTTGCCATTTGTAACAGCAATTTCTGGCTGGGCTCTAGTATAGAGTGAGTACCTTCCTGATCCTGGGACATCGAGTTATTGTGTGACCAAGGTATTATCACACCCACCAAGCAAAAAGTTTGAACAGGTGTAATAGCAATTGGCATTGTGATGGAAATAGTACATTTGGATTTTGGCTCAGTAAGTCCAGAGAGATATCAGCAATCTGAACAAGTGGGTTAGATTTCCATATCACTTACTTTTGTTGGACTACCTCCTCCCTCTCTCACCTTACATCTGTGGCCCCAAAGGTGGGGTGGAGGTTCTCTATCACCAACCAGCAGAGAAGGAAAACCCAAATAATCAGAAATGGATTGGCTGTATATGTTGCTGCTAGCTGAAAATGGACTGCCACCACACTACTACCCCTCAGGAAAGCATAACGATCTCTGCACTTCATGATAATGCCCACCAGAGAGCATCTGTGGTACTCGCCAACCAGGAAGACAGTTTGACTTGTCCAGTGGCTAGCAGTCAGCCTCTGTCCATAACCATCCCAGGGTTTTGTCAATATCATACAAATGGCAGAGCCCAAGGGGAACCCATGCGCAGGCTGCAAAGTTGGGCTCCTCACTAAGACTGATCTAGTTGCAGCTGCTGCTAATTGCTCAAGCTGCCAAAAGCAGAGACTGACCCTGAACCCTCAGTATGGCATCATTCCTTGATGGAAAGTGGATCGCATCGAAATGCGTCAACTCTCAATTTTTCAACAATTGTTGCTCAAGGAGCAATGATTGTCCTTTTTAAGTTGAAAATATGGATTTGCTCTTACCAGCACCATCATCTGAGAACTTACTAAATGCCTGATTTAATAACACGGGGTACAGCAAAGCATTATCTCAGACAAAGGGACACATGTCACAATTAATGAGGGTAGCAACGAATGGGTGACCATAAGATCCACCGGTGCTAACATATACTGCGTGACCTGGAAGTAGACAGCCTAAAAGAATTATGGAATGGTTCATTAAAGATTCCACAAAGGCATCAGTTTGGGGCTGATGCCCTGCAAGGCTGGAGTACTAACCTCCAGGATGTGGTTTATACCACAGCTAGTATTAAGGCACCATGTTCCCGCTACCATGCATGCACAGATCTGAGAACCAAGGTGCGGGTGGAGGTTTGGCCCGTCTCACCATCTTCCCAGCTACCCACCTATGAAATTTGTGCTTTCTGTCCTAGCAACTTTAGGGCCTATTGGAAGAGAAATCTTGTTTCTCTGGGAGAGGGAGACGCTTTCATTAGGAAACACAATAAAGATTCCCCTGAGCCTAAAGCTGTAACTATCCCTGGACCGTTTTTGGATCCTCATGCTAGTGAGTCTTTAGACAAAGAAAGGAATTGCCATATTGGTAAGGGTACTTGAACCTGATTACTATGATTACTACGAGGCAGGTTTGCTACCAGGGTGACTTTGAAACCCAGGGAACTCCCTGAAGTGTACCTTGGTTCTCCCATACCTGGTGATAAAAGTAAATGGCCAGTGTCAACAAGTGTGGTCCATTAGGGGTAAAGCAACTAAGGGTTCTGAGCCCCAGGGAATAAATCCGTCAAGTGATCCAACCTCAAGGAAAATTCCAAATAGGGCGAGGAGGGGAAAGATGTAAATATCATTATAGCCTTGGGATCAATCATAGCAGTTGGGACTGTAGTTTTTTCCACCACCATTGTGTATTAAGTTATTTTGTACATATTGCAGGTGACCACCATTTTGAAGGTCCTGTGACAGACTGACCGGACTTAACGTAAAGAGCAAGTGAGTTTCAGTAGTACAAGGCATGGCTGTCCTAGACACCTCTCATGCCCTGCCTCAAATCCTCTCTGCCCATCTTTTTTTCCAGTTGTTGTTGTGATTCTTTTTAGGTGCAAGTGTGATCTGACTGTACCTTAATTCAGCTGTACCGTCTCTTTCTGCCATGGGGTTCTTCGCTGCTGCTACCTGGCTGGCTGTGGGATCCCCTCAGCCAATCTGATGCTTATGCAAACATGCATGTGCAATGGACAATCTTGAGCCATGGGTGCAGGAACTAGTGGGTAAATAGTTCCTTTTTTTCCTTGAGCAGATATGCTGAGTCTCATTCTAGAGTCCTTTAGAAGGTCCCCGACATGATCCATCCCACAGCAGGGACCAGTTCAATACAATCACTTGAACTGGCTCTCCTTCCTTCCCTGAGTCACCCTTGGCCCCACTGTACTATTGTTCTGTGGGATCAGTTTCCAGTATAAACTTCGTGAATGCGGGCTTTTGCTCAGGCTCAGCACTGGGGAGTGACTCCAGCCAGGACAGAAGATGTCCTTTAATTCAACTTTTTTCCTGTTTGTGTCCCCTTTATGGATTGTGGAAGAAGGCATGTGTTTTCATGATTCTATTCACTTGTCGTTACTGTATTCAGATACTCCAGGTCTGGCTGTGCATTTTATTTTACCTCTTTGGGTTTTGCTTTGCCCTGTATGCTCTGTTTTTCTCCCTGTCCTAGATTTTTCCCCTCTGAGAAGGCTTTCTCCTTCTTACTTGCCCAAATATTGAACTCTGATATGCGTGTAAGAAGAACAACCATTTGTGAAGGTAGATATGAGGTGAAATTCTTAGGCTTTTCCTTCCTTTTTTTTACCCCTAGAAGTTACTAGTAACTGTGTATTCATTTGGAAGGGAAAACTACTTGTGGTATATTCAGAGTATTTTAGGATTTATTAATGTGCAATATTCATATAGACTCTGTGGCAATCCTAGTTTAAATAACCAGCTAACCCAGGCTACAGTATGATTACTTAAGTTTTAGAGACACAGCCTGATTCTCTATAAATAATTGTGCTGAATTGATTATTCAGGAAGATTTTATTTTATTCTAGAAGGATTTGCATCTGTTCTAAATCAGCGAATAGCAATTCAAAAGAGCTACTACTCGATTTTCAGTATCAATCAGAACTCAGAAAACCAAAGCCATACGTTCCACATAGCTCCCATACTGATTAATAAGTTAATAGTGTTATTTAAATAGTATGTCGAAAAGACAAAGGCGTGTCCCCATTTCCCCTTTAGCTGTATACACGTATCTATAGCATGTGTAATGGTGTGTGTGGTGAAATCAATCTCATGCAATTAAGTTCCCCTTCAATAGTATCTTCCAAGTGATGAACAGCAGAGTGTGTTGTAAATGCCTGATAAAATTAATGCTGAAAAAATTCTACAAGAATGTAAGTCAAATAGAGAAACTCAAGATCAGATTTGAAGTATAAAATTGAAAAATGTATCGTAAAATGAGCCCCAAAGAGCAAGCTTCAAGAGGAAGGTGAGTAGAAAGATCCTATCTCAGGTATGTTTTTTGTTAGCAGAATCAAAGATACAACCAGTATGAGTGAACTTCAACATATATCATGTAATAGAAAACTTGGGGGAGATTGAGCATTTTTTCCAGTATGTCAATTTTAAAACAAAATATAAAAGTCTATTTATTAAAACCTTTTAAGCTTCTAAGGTGTTTAGAAGATACTGAAAGCTGTGCTCCGTCAAGGTATCTGCTAAATATTAATCTATTTCCAAAGAGAATGATAATGCATGTTAGACCTAAGATACTTTTACTTGTTTGTTAAATTTAGTTTTAGATCAGATATCCAAAATAACCAGTTTTTCAATCTTACACACATACACACACACACACACACACACACACACACACAGAGTATTTTATAAATAACAATTCAATTACAGTTTCCTATTCATCCAAGTATTAGATTACTGTTTTCCATGATTTATACCTATGGACAAAGAGTTTTTTACAAGCAGTGCAAAAAAATCAATAAAAATAAATTGAACTTTCCCGTCAAAATGGAAAATATTTCCTACCACTTAGTAACAGTGTCAAAAGATTAAAACAGTATCCAATGATCTCAAATGTCCCTTTAGTTCATTTTATGATTGCTGGTAATTACACACATCCTATAATATTTGAATATTAAATAATACTTAAAAGGTATCTAAGTAACATCCATTTATGAAAGGTATGGTGTCGATTTGGACACATTTCAAGTTTCTGTTAAAATCAAAGCCTTTGAATTTGAGTTTCACAAATGAATGGAGACTTTAAAAGAAAAGAAAATATTAGCTGCTTGGAGATCTGGCACCCAGATGAGCTTGACGTTTCATTGAGAACTTAAACCACCACCTTCTCATCTTTGTGTTCCTAACACCCAACCCACTGCCTGACACAAAGCAACGTTTAATAAATGCATGTGGAATAAAAGAAAACGTAAGTGGAATAATCTGCAAATTATCCTCACTATGCCCACTGTTACTTCTCCTTGAGGACAATTATTTATTTTTGGAGTCTTCTCCCAAAAGGTAAAACCTTTTTCCTTGGCTCAGACAGGCAATTCATTATCTAGAAGCAAATCCTCATGGAACTTGAAAGCATATGGAAAGCCTGAACCAGAAAAACAGACACTGGCTGAAGGAACAACCCCTGTGGAAACACTGTTGAAGAGTGTGTGGGAGCCCCAAAGGTTGTGTCTGATACCAGTGACTGGTCAGTTCACTGACCAGAAGGAAACAAGTTTGATTTTAAAGCCGAGATGCTGGTGTACAAGCAAAAGTGGTACAAGAAATGGAAGGGGGAGAAAAAAGAAAGGAAAAAGAAACGAGGTAAAGAAGGGCAACAGATCAGCATAGAGTAGAAGGAATAGCAATGAGTCCATGGCAGTAACGAGCCTTATGGCAATGAGTCTACTGGCTTTATAGTGCTCGCTCCTGTTAATCCCCGGAGCATTCATGTGCCACAGCAAAGAGGGTGGGATCAGTGAACACTGTAGGTATGCAGATGGCTTCGTGTGTACCTCAATAGAAAACATTTAGAGAGAAGGCAAACTAAATTCCATTCATTTTGATTGTCTCAAAGGACATCAATATTCAACATCATGCTTAAGGCAACCCAACGGCTGTCTGTGGCCCATTCACTATTGTGCAAAGGAGAGTTGACGTGTGCAGGTAGAGCTTGGACGGTAGCTGAGCTACGATCAGGTGTTGCATGTAAACTGTCCTACGCTATGATTCAAAAACTTCCCCCAGTTGCCAGCAAACACCTCCGTTTGTGCTCAGTGTAAACTGAAAAAGCAAATGATTTTATAAGCAAATGCTGCCAACTGAGTTGTGTGAGACCAAACATGAGAAGGCTAGGTGTAACTGTTTAAAAACAAAGTAAAAACAGAAAACCATGGAGTTACAGAGCAATTTTGCAGCTTCACCCCCACCTCGAAAAGAGGTTAGCCCCTTAAATAGTTTTGTTTTGTTTTGTTTTTAATGCTGATGAAATTGGCCTATTTTGGCAAAGCTTGCTAAATTCTAGCCTAGCAGGGGCCGGTGAATCAAGTGCCTGAGGGTGTAAGAAGAATAAGAAAAGGCTGACTACTGTTATATGTGCAAATATTTCAGGCTTCAACAAAATAAAACCCCTGATGATGGAAAAATTCCACTCTTGGAGAGTTTTTATAGGTGTCACCACTTCTGTACTGTTTATGGACTGTACACTCTTACATAAAAGGGACATAAAATTGTTAATTCCCTTTGCAATTTTGTTCACTTTACTTCTTGATCCCCAGCCCCCAGAGAGTGGACGTGAGTGAGCTGTCCTCCCAGAGAAAGGGCAGAGGAGATTGCTCCCGTAACGTTTTAATAGTGAAAATCCCACATCCTGGGAAGCCATCAGTTGCTGGCAAGCGAGGGCTTTTGCTCACCCTCATTTCTGAGTTATGTGTGCTCCACCTCCTTTTCCAGGAGCTATTTGCAGATTTCATCAGAAACCTGAGAAGTAGGGACATGCAGTTGATCTACACCTAAAGAACAGAATCTCCGAAAGGAAGGACTAGGTAGCATTTTGCATGGTAGGAAGTGGTGCTTCTCAGCCTTGGATGTGCCTTAGAATCCCCTGGGGAGATTTAAAAACTAATATCTGTGTCCCCACCACTGGGAGTCTTGATATCATTGTTCTGGGATGTGGCCTAGACAGTATTCGAGATGAGTCCAAGATTGGGAACCACTGACATAGGGAGGCATGTAAACGTCTTCCGTATTTACTACGTTGAACTTCAACATGAATATAATTTGAGCTCATGAGAGTGATTCCTATTTAGCATGAACTGCTGATAAAGGAATATTTAACTCTCACCTTATTTGATATTGACCATCGCACAAAATAACCTGTAAGAAAGACAGCATGAGCTAGTTGAACAAACTTCCCATTCTATCTTCAACAAATGAAAACATGTATCTATTCAGTTATTAATCTGATTCATTATAACCGAATAATTTAAAATTATACCTTTTCATGATAAAGCCTTTTAAACATGACTTTTACATTTCACATCTAATAGTTAACTTATCTTGACTTTTTGATGAACAGCTTCTGTTCCAATTGACTAATCATTCCCTTCAGAATAAGCTTTAATCTCAGCTATGCCCACTTATGACTCAACAGTTATTGGGAGGGTGATATTCAAAATATTTAACAACCAGGAAGGTACAGGCACTAACCAATTGCCAAGGACATGGCAGCTGTCCTGAGAAAAACATCGTAGGGAAGGAACGAGCCCCCTAACTGCTGAATCAAAATGCAGTTCCGAAGGTCCTCACCCATGTCTAAATGGGATCATCTTTGGGGGGGGGGGGGGGGGGGAGCTTCAGACAATGTTATTTACCAAACAGAGCAAAAGGTTTACTTTAACAATATCATTTTGCCCATCGACATCTGCTGAATCCTGGCCCTAATAAAGAGTGTATTGAAGCCTCTAATTTAAAATGTTGACAATCTTGGTAAAGCCAATGTAAGAGGATATCAATTCAACCCCTCACTGCTATGTGAAACTAGTTGATAGCTCTCCGTGTATTTTGCAATGGGAAAAGCATGGACTTTGATTCAGTCAGACCAGAACATGAGTTCCAGTTTTGTAGCTTCCTCTGTATAATTTTGGGTAAAGTGCCTCTTTGAGCCACAGTTTCCGTCATTGCTTAGGTTTTATGAAGACTAGGTGGAGGCTGGGGTCTAGGATCTTATTACGTACTTGATAAATGGTGACTGTACTTACCATGATGATGCAGATTTTTTCAGCTTCTGTTGAAATACTTTTATGGCTCAGCTCACCGCAACTCAACTCTAATTGCTAGAAAGTTACACCTTATTATCGTTGATTGTACTTTTGGTTAAAAAAATTCACTGTCCTTGCCATGAAAGGAATATTTTTCTCCAAGTTTGACCATGGGACTTGCTTTGGTCAATGAAGTGTTGAATAAAGGTGCCCTGTGTAACTTTCAGAGAAGAGTTTACCACAGATTATCAATGTTTCACATAGGGACTTCTCAACTGGCCTACAAACCAGAATGAGGAACACATAGAGAAAATTGACTTACAGTGGGCATATATTATAAGATGTGTAATTTAGTGGGGTTTTTTTTAGACCCCTGAGATTTAGAGTTTTAGATTACTGCAATCTAACACCCCACACTCTTGAATACAGAAATTGGTACCTAGAAGTGGGGTGCTACCAATAAGAAACCAAAATTTTGTGATTTGGGTTGTAGGATCCGGTAGTGGGCAGCAAGGAAATTGTGTTTAGAGACTGGAAAGATGTCAGCTCCTACTATGTAAAGGCAATATTTTTGGTCAAACGATCCACTGACGTAACTTGGAAGGCAGATACCAAGAGAGCTTGTGGCTTTAGGAAAAGGTGGGGGAAGAGAATATTGGTATCCGTACTGTGCTTTGTTTGCTATTTGCTGCCTTTATAAGAATCTGCAAGAAAGAAATTGAATGTGAGGATGAAAGGGAACATGAAAGGACCATAAATTCTTGGACATTGCTTTTTTAGAAGAGTAAAGCTTTTTTTCATCTTCAACAGATAAACCCAAATCCTGGGTATGGCTGTCCTGCCCTTTGTCAACATCTTTACAAATTGATTAAGATACCAACTAGTTAATCCTTTCAGTGGGACAAGATGTCTCAGGGCAAAAGGACTAAAGAATTGGCTCTCCCAGGGACTACTAAACTTATAATTAAGTCTAGAGCCATATCTTGAGAAGACTTGCTGGTGGGGCTATTGGCTTGTGGAAGCAAATCAAATAGAGTAAAAAAAGTATGCATTTGAAAGAATTCGACTGCCAAATAAATACCAAGACAAATATCGATGTGACCATGTGAGCCGTAAACCAACCTTGGGCCTCCAATCTTCTTTCAAAATAAAGCAGCCTGGGAAAGCTGCTTAGTCCTCAGAGATGTGGCCAGGGAGGAAAAGGAAGGGGGCATAAGGGAAAGTTATGGAAAATAGTGGTCTGGGGAGCTACTCCCAAAACCAAAACTAAGGTCTAATCCAAGAACATTTCCTGCCCTTAGAAAATAAGGGTGGAAACACTGCATCCCAAGATTTCAGAATTACTCTAAACTGGAGACTGCAGTGTGCCTCCTATTTTCCTGATTTCTGCATTGACGGTGGTAATCCTGTTCTTTCCTGGGTGGCAGTGTCGGCTTAAATACAACAGATACATAAGTTGAAGTGTATTTATTAAAAGGGGTATTTTGGGACCCTTGGGTGGCTCAGTTGGTTAAGAATCTGGCTCTTGATTTCGCCTCAGGTCATGATCCCATGGTTTGTGAGATGCAGCCCCACATCGACTGTGTGCTGCTGACAATGCAGAGCTTGCTTGGGATTTTCTCTCTTTCTCTCTCTCCCTCTCTCCCCCCCCCCCCTTCTCTCTGCCCCTCCACTTGCTCTCTCTCATGCGCTCTCTCTCAAAATAAATAAACTTAAAAAGCGGTATTTTATAGCAGCGGAAAAGAATTATTGCTAAACCCAGCAACATTGGTAACTCATGGAAATAATATTGCATGTGTACCAAAACCCCGAAACTAGATGCTTTGTGATTTCATTTATCTGAAATTTCAAAAATAGGTAAAACTAACATACGGTGATAGAATTCAAAATGATGATTTCCTCTGGAGGGCTGTTGACTTAGGGAGGAAGCATGGGAGAGTCACCTGGGTGTTAGGAACATTCTATACATTGATTTGGGTGTGATTCCTAAATATAGATGTATGTGCAATTCATCAAGCTGTATACTTAATCCATCTCCGCTATACAAGATGTAAGTTATACCTCAAAGGTTTTCTAAGCCATCTATATTTTTCTTGCCCCTCTCTCCCCTAAGTCTCTTGTCATTTTGGGCTTTAACCTTTCTGAAATTCTTCTTATAGTTTCTTAAAAACTTTTGATTTTACTTTAGCTTTTTCATGACATTCTCCATGTTATGTTCTTGTCTTTTGAACATAAGAATTTATCTTTGGGCGCCTGGGTGGCTCAGTTAAGTGTCTGACTCCAGAGTTTTGAATCAGGTCATGATCTCACACTTCATGAGATCTGCAATGACAGTGGAGTCTGCTTGGGATTTTCTCTCTCTCCCTCGCTCTCTGCCCCTCCTCCACTCGTGCTCTCGGTCTCTCAAAATAAATAAATACACATTAAAAAAAAAGGAATTTATCTTAATGTTTCTAATTCAATCTCTCTAGTTTCCTTAAACATGAATGCTTGTTTTCTTCCATTGAAACTAGTCCTTCACATCAATTTCATCTTTGAGATTCTGATTCTTCTTGAGCTTTAGTTTCTTTCTCTGTGGTTATGAGATCTCTTTTTTTTTTTTTTTTTTTTTTTTTTGAGTTTTGAACTCTGCTCTCCCAAAACTTTGGTTTCAGTGGCCCCACAACCAGTATTGTTTTTCTACATCATCATAAATTCCACTGTGATCTGTAATTTTCCTCAAGAATTTTCCACTTTCCCATTAATATAGTTAATCCACTGTCTTTGGCTTCATTGTTTGTAGTGCTGATAAGGAAATCAAAGGGTGGATCTTGGTCTGGGAACTGTTCTAATAGGGTATCCTCACAAGTGGTAGGCTTACGCCCTGGGGAAGCTCTTTGTGGGTGAATAGAAGGAGCTAAAATACTGGGCATCATAGCCAATTTTGCACTGAGTACTGCATGCTTGAATGAGCATAATACAGAAATGAGAATCATCCTTGATCTCACCTTAAAGAAACACTCTGTCCTGAACAGAAATCGGCATCAGCAATAGTGAAGGTTACCAGAGCAGGAGGCTTTGTCTCAGCCCTAGTATCTGAGGATAAATAGAAATCATGATATTCTAGTGGGACGGCAGTAGCCACATGAGGCGGGTCTCTATGCTACCTTTGGTACTTAGAGCAGGTTGACGGGAGCACATTCTAGGGCAACCTGATCCTGGCAGTGGGTAAGGAGTCCCTCTTCCCCATTCCCCTGCTGAAGGGTTAAATTTGAGTTTCATTTCCAGGAACGAAGGGAAAACAAATTGAATTGATCTTTTGAATACAAGTAAGCGTCCTGAGGGAATTCTGGACACATATGGAGAATTTTAAGCAAAGGCCATAAAAAGGAGAGACTACATTTTCTGCTAAACTTTAAATTGAACCATCTCAGTTACTTGAATGATTTGGGGCATACAAGTCTTATTACAGATACTCTTATTTGTTACTTCTCTATAGAATTATGAATACTACTCTCTTCACAATGAAAGCAGTATAATGAGTGGTTATAAACCCATGCTTTGGAATGAGACAGACCTAGAATCAACCCTCGGTTCTAACTAATACAAGTTGGGTAATCTTAGATGGATTATCTAATGTCTCAGGCTCTTAGTTCTCTCAATGAAATAATATGAATATATTAAATGAGATAATTTATGTAAAGTGTTTAGAAGACTGCCTGGCATATATTGAAATTTCGGTGAGTGGTCATTATTATTCTTGTCATTCCATGAAATATCTATTGTCTTCATGGTGTTTGTTTTTAAGTTTCACATGTACGTTTCTATCTTCTCACCCTCAAATTCCAATTTAGACATATGTTAATAATATTGATAAACCTCTTCCCAGTTTTCATGGAATGCACATTGGACCTTGGCATAAAAGAGTCTGAATACTCCATACATTATATGATGGAACATGCTTAATTTTAAAAATTAGAAGTCTGAGAAAATTACTTAGATTTAATGTTATGTTAAAAGCTATTTGATAATAAAAAGAACTACTGCTAATAAAAAATAAGACTAGTTCACCAAGCCAATTTAAAGTGTTTAAAGTGGCAATAAAAATGAGGCAGATCACTTTCTAAAGAAAGCGGTGTGTTTTTATACTTTCTCACATATTTAAGCAAATATTCTTAGAAAATTTGGTTTTTAGTAATATTTTAAAATAAAGTAAAATAAAATATTTTTATGATATGAATATATTATGAATATGAATAAAAATATGAATATATTTTTTATTATATGAAAAGAAAAGGAGACATGGTCTCAATGGAGTAGATATTTAATACATGGATAAATAAATGAATGAATAAAAAAGTCCATAAATACACAATATTTACACATAAAAAATAAATATACTTCATTTAGTAGGTGAAACCTACAAATACAAAATAAACAAAACTTCTTGGCAATTCTTGTTTAAAAATTACAAATGCCACTGTTTTAAAGGACAAACCATATCTGTAAAATGCAATTTTGTTAAAAGGAGATTGTTAAAAGGAGGAATAATAAACACATACTAAACGATGACTCGAGTAGCATTCAGGACCATGTATCTCATAAATCTATTTGCTAAGTTTACTGAGACTGGATAAGATTCGAGCACAATCTCAAGAACTAAAATCTGAATAAAAAATAAAAAACAAAGAGAATAATGAATGACAATGTTTCCAGTTAAGATGTGATAGCTGGTGATACGAATTTTGTGGCCTGTCTTATTTAACAGATTTATTAGTTATAGAGGAAGAAGATGATTCTAAATGAGGAGATGCTACAAATACCACTGAAAACCAAGAAGTAATGGTTGGAGTAAAAGGAATTCATGAACAAAACTACCATTAAATAATACTGAAGGACAGCAAGTAAGAGAGAAGACTTCAAACTCTATTTCTTTTACTTTCTGATTTTGTGAGGCAAAATCTAAGAACAGATCAAGTATAAAAACAACTTTTGAAGCTGATGTTGTTGTTTTTTTCCATTTAAAGGAATATTGCAAATAGTTTTATCTTTTAGAGCTCATCACTGTCAAGTGGGTACTTAAAGCTATGCTTAGAGATCAAGTCAGAGTAGTGAATTTCATTGTGTTTGATTGAGGGGAATACTAATTTGGATATTTCTGGTCCATATCCTATAACTCTACATACAAGTCCAAGTCCTTGTTCGCTGTCTGGATAGTTACTCCAAGTTCTCCTGAACAGTGAAACTCTGGCTCTGAACTGCAGTCTTTGGGAGCTGGCTTTCTACTGGTTTCATCTTCTTATACCAACCTGTCTGTCTGAACCTTTGACTATTAATTACTAAATCTCTGACTTGCCTTGTGCTCAAATGATCTTCCTCCTACCTCTGGTTACTGGGCAATTTCTGGCCCTCTAATTCCTCTCTGGAGGCTCTGTGTTTTTAGCATCCTAAGAAAAGAAAAAAAATTAAAAAAAAATAAAGCATTCAAGTGGACTAAGGCTTCGTCTGATAGCTTACAACTGCTCTTGGATACACCCATTTAGAAATTCTATTATCCATCTTACCCTAGATGTTTCTAAAGAGAATTCATTATCTCTCCCTCTTTCCTCTAAAAAGAATCCTTTTCTGATTTTTCTTTCAATGTCAGTGGTGAGAGATTTTACTCAGGCCAATAGGAATGGAAACTAGAGTTGTCCTTAACTTTTTCATATTTATGATCCTCTGTATTCTATTGTTCACCTAGTCTCCTAGAGTCTTCTTTCCAAATTCATGTTAATCTTTCTCTTTTCTTTCTTGCTTTCATTCTTCTGTATCATTTATATCTCTATGATCATAATAGCCTTTTTGGAGGGAATAAAATAAAAATAATAAAAATTGGTTTGATGTGCCTATAATAGTAAGCACATATAATTAAGGTAAACAGATTTGTCTCACGCCATCCTTCCAAAAAGGAATACTCAAATGTACACACACGGAAAGAAAACAAGGGAGATGTTACCAGGTCAGTTTAGCACCGCATAGATACTACCTGGTTGTCTGTAAGCTATAACTGGAAGTGTAGGTCTGGTTCTTGCATGATTTTCATCACGCATTATTGCACATTCTTGGGAAAAAGCCAACCAGCACTAAAGTTGTCACCAAGGAAGAACTGGGCTGGTTCCACATAGACATACAATGAAGACATGGACGTGGTGATGGAAGTATTAGCTAACCCCACAGTGGTAGTAATCATTTTGCAATAAGTAAGTGTACAAAATCAATACATTGTACCCCTTAAACTTATGTAATATTATATAACTGTCAATTATATCTCAATAAAGCTGGGTGGGGGGAGATGTGTAGGCACTGAGGGCCTCCCAGGCAATTTAGAGGAAGATGAAAGCAGAAAGGGGGGGGGGGGAAGCAGTATTTATTTTATTTTCATCATTTAAAGTATCAGCTAACAAGTACTGAACATTTATAATATGTTGAACAAAGTTGCAAATGAATCGTCATTTTGTCACAACTTCATGACATAGATGTTGTTATTAACTCCATTTTCACAGTTGATGGCGTTGAGGATCCAGATATGGCCTCTTTTTTCTGTCTATATCAGCCCCACCACGGCCCAAGCTCTCATCATTTGTCTTTGAAACATTCTCTTAATCTGTCTCCCACACCTACTTTTGCCCTCACCAATCCTTCTCACCAAAGCATCTAGAATAATCTAACAATTTATATCAGATCACATTGTTCTTCTATTTAAAGTCTTTTGGTGATTTCTATTGCAGGTTGCATAAACTCTAAAATCCCAAGTAGTTGGGATAAGACCCTGTGCGATCTGATGCTGCCTCTTTCTCTTCCGACATTGCTGTCACACTTTCCTCCTCTACCACACTGACCTCAGGTTACTTCCTTTAATATTCAAATGCTCCCTCCTCCAGGCTGTTGCCCAAACTATTCCCTTTGCCTCAAGTATTTTTGTCCCAACCCATTAGCTCATTTCTACTCATCCTTCAGCCTCAGCTTAAACTTTACTTCCTCTGATCATACATTTTTGTTTTCTTTTTATTTTTTTTATTAAAAAATTTTTTATGTTTATTTATTTTTGAGAGAGACAGAGACAGAATGTGAGTGGATTGGGGCAGAGAGAGAGGGAGGCACAGAATCTGAAGCAGGCTCCAGGCTCCAAGCTGTCAGCACAGAGCCTGACGCGGGGCTCAAACTCCCAGATCACGAGATCATGACCTGAGCTGAAGTCGGACACTGAACTGACTGAGCTACCCAGGCACCCCATTTTGTTTTTCTTTTTAAAAAATGTCTTCCTTATCTGAATTTTTAAGTCTGGTTTTTTGAGGTATAATTTAAATACAGTAAAATTCATTTGGATGAAATTTGACAAATGTAAGCAGTCATATAACCACCAAAAATCATATTATAATAGAACATTTTATTTGATTTCAAACGTTCCCTTGTGCCCCTTTGAAAGCAATTCCCGTTCCCTGTATCAGTGGCAACCATTAATTTCTTTCCCTATAGTCTTTACTTTTCTGGGATGTCATATAAATGGAATCATATAGAATGTGGCCACTTGTATCTGGCTTCTTTCACTGACATAATTATTTTAATATTCATCTATATTGTCACATATGTGTATCACAATTTATTCATCCATTCATCAAGAGGTGTACATTTAGGTTGTTTCTGCTTTTTGGTGACTATGAATAAAACTACTATAAATAGTTGGCACAGGTTTTTGTGTGGATATTCATTTTATTTCTTTTGAGTAGCTACCTAGGAGTAAAATTATTTGGTGACATGATAAATATATGTTTACCTTTATAAGAACTGCCAAAGTGTTTTCCAAAGAGCTATACCACTTTTTTTGCATTTACGCTAGAATTATAAGAGCCCAGTTTCCCTTCATATTCACCAGCACCGAATATTGTTAGTTTTAAAACTTTAGTAATTTTAATAGGTGTGTGATATGTATATATTTTTATTTTGTACTTCCTTGATGACTAATTTTGAGCATACTTCTGTTTGCATATTTGCTATTTTTTTTAAAGTGGGCACCATGCCCAGAGCAGAGCCCAACATGGGGCTTGAACTCATAACCCTGAGATCAAGACCTGAGCGGATATCAAGAGTTGGCTGCTTAACCCAGGTGCCTCTATGTGCATATTTTCTATTAATAACTGTTCTTTGGTGACCTATCTGTTTTAATCTTTTGCCCATTTTTATTGAGTTGTGAAAGTTTTTATATATTCTGGATAAAAGTCCTTTGTCAGCTGTATGTTTTGCAAATATTTCTTCCCAGCCTATGACTTGTCTTTTTATTTTCTTAAAAGTATTTTGAACAGAAGAAGTTTTTAATTTTGCATATGCAACTTATCAAACTTTCAGCTTTTTTTTTTAAACCTGTGCTCTTGTGTCCTTACCTCACTCAAGGTCACAAAAATATTCTTCTGTATTTTTTTTCTAAAATTTTATAGTCTTGGGGTGCCTGGCTGGCTTAGTCAGTAGAACATGCAACTCTTGATCTCGAGGTTGTGGGTTCAAGCCCTATGTTGGCCTGGAGCTTACTTAAAAAAATAATAAATTGTATTCCATATAAGATAAAATAACTAAATAAAATAAAATAAAATTTTTATGGTCTTCAGCTTATGATCCTTTTCCAGTTGATTTTTGTATTTTGAGCTATGGGTGTAGATTAATTTTTTTTCACATGCATGTTTATGTTTTCAGTTTGGATAACTATATAAGATCTAAATATGCCTGTTTGGGGAAGTCTTGGCTGAATGGCAACCTATGTATTGTTTTCCCACAGTCAGAAAACATCACATATCAGCTATACCCTCTGATGTATTTCTACACCAGCCCTCATTTCATCTACCTAAAACACAATTTTGTTACTTCCTTGCTTGAAAACATTTAGTGAAATAAGTAGATTATTTAATAAATGGTGTTGGCACAATTGGATCTTCATTTTTCAAGGAAGTTTATTCAGACTTCTGCATCTTATTATATATACATGCACAATTCTAGATGGATAATATAAGAGATATAACATTAGAAAAAATAAAATTCTTAGAAACTGATAGGAGAAATTTTAATATTCTTGAAACAGAAAGTACTATTTAAGCAAAATATAAAACCCAAAGACAATGAAATAAAAACATTAACAGGGGTGCCTGGGTGGCTCAGTCAGTTGAGTGTCCAACTCTTGATTTTTGCTCAGGTCATGATCTCATGGTTCATTAGTTCAAGCCCTGTGTCCCTCTGTGTGCTAACAGTGTGGAGCCTGCTTGGGAGTCCCTCTTTCTCTCTCTAACTCTCACTCTTTCTCAAAATAAATAGATAAAAAAATGTTTTTAATTAACAATTTGTGTAGTGTAAAAAGAACTAATTTATATGTGACAAAATAAAATAAGGAGAGAATGAAATATTAAAATGAAATGATATATGGAGAAAGATATTTATTTGCAATATGCAACAGGAATACAGAGTTCCTATCCTTTTAAAAATTGGCATCTTATAAACCTGTAAAAAAAGTAAATAAATAAAGGGGGAAAATACCTCTGAAGAAAAATGACAAAGGGCATAAACCATAATTCATAATAAAACAAAGATCCAATAAAAATGAAAAGATATGTAACACTAATAATAACCAAGAATTGCAAATTCAAATAGCAATTAGGTGTTTTCAATTATCAGATGAAGAAAGATTAATGTGTTTTATAAATGCTTGATTTTAGTAAGTGTTTTAGGGAAGCAAAAATCCTACACATAATTGGAATGCACATTGATATACATTTTTGTAAAGCTGTCTGACAAAATACATCAAAATCTTTAACTCTGTTTAGATCTTTTGTATTATAAATATGTTCACAGAAATTTAATATAAAAAATAATTGAACAAGTGTGAACTTTTTCACAGACATAAAGTTGAAAATAGCCTAATCATTCACCAAAAATTATTAACTAAATAAATTAAGGCACATCAATTCAATGACATAATTAGCAGCTGTTAAAAAAATAAGGTAAGGTATATTTATATACCTGGTATACATCATACACACATACCCATACATACATACCTACATTTACACACACACACCATATCATTGAATGAAAAAACAGGATACAATATGGTATATATAGTATGATTATGTCATTTTATATATTATTTGTGTGTGTTCATATCAAAGAGTTAGTGATATTGAGCTTTGGGGAATAGGATTTGGGATAAAAACAAAACTGATATTTAAATAACTTTGGTATTGTTTAAATTCCTTTTATTATGACTGCAGTGATGTTTGTAATATGAATTAGTTATCCATATTAATTTTAGAAAAAATCAAAACAGGAAAAACATACAACACAGGGATAACTACTATTCCTACTGTGCTGAGTTCTCCACTACAATGTTTTTTATGCTTACATTTGTGTGTTTAGACACATTTGAGATCGTATCATACAGATGTATTTTAAAAATTTATTTTTTTAATTTTTTTTTTAATTTAAATTCAAATGAGTTAACATACAGTGTAGTCTTGGCTTCAGGAGTAGAGCCCAGTGATTTATCTCTTACATATGACACCCTGTGCTCATCACCCATTTATCCCGTCTCTCCCACCCCCCCACCTCCCATCCAGCAACCCTCAGTTTGTTCTCTGTATTTAAGAATCTCTTATGGTTTGCCTCCTTCTGTTTTTATCTTATTTTTCCTTCCCTTCCCCTATGTTCATCTGTTGTGTTTCTCAAATTCCACACGTAAGTGAAATCATAAAGTTTATGTCTGAGAGAGAAAGAGAGAGAAAGAGAGACAGAAGGGGGAGGTACAGAGAGAGAGGGAGAAAGAGGATCCCAAGCAGGTTCTGTGCTGTCAGTGCAGAGCCCCACATGGGGCTTGCACTCACAAACCATGAGATCATGACCTGAGCCACAATCAAGAGTCAGATGCTTAACTGATTAAGCCACCCAAGCACCCCTCATACAGGCATATTTAACAACTGGTGTTATTGGGTCTCTTATTCATCAACCTTGGTATGGAAATCTCTGGCTCATATTGCAGGAAAGGTACAAAAAGAAAAGAAACAGTTGAGAAGGGAAGAAATCTGCTCTACAAATGCTTTTCATATACCTAATTTATTCATACAGCAAGTATTTATTGAGGGCTTTTTATGTGTCAGGCACCGTTCTAGATGTTACAAGCACATAACAGGCAATCTTCTGTTGTTAATGGAAATAGAAATCATCAAAATCTGTTTGACATGTGTTAATGTTAGAGTGAATAAAGACATGACTGGTCCTCAGATAATCTAACAAGCACTTAGCACACTATGTTAAAATTCCTTAAATGACTAGGGTTTTTGTTCTCTTGAGTTTAAGGTCACAATCATTTAAATTTCTTCCAGTGAACATTTGCTTGCAAATCCACACCAGCTGAATTAATGAGTAGAAGACAGACGTGTCCTTCAATGGAAGAGAAGGGACCAATGAAAAACCACATGTAGCCAAGGGGTGAATTCAATGATCACTTTTGTCCCAAGCACGGAGAAGTGGGATGGAGGCAAACACCAGGTGGACAAAACTTCAGAAATGAGTCTCAGCGATAACACGGTATGATAAACTGACTCGTCCCTGCTCCTTGCTTTGATATTCTCAATGGCTCCTCTTTCTTGTGTAGAGGAATTGGCTTCCCCGTGACAACCGCGGGTGCTGACAGGATGGATGGAGCCAGAGATCATGGTGACCAGAGAGAGGCCACCATCTAGGAACCAGGCAGTTCCTGGCAGGGGACAGGGCAAGGCAGTAAGAAAAGTAGGAACACGGAATCTCAAGGGTAGACCTGAGACATCAAAAAAAGCAGTAGGCAGTCACTGTCGATGGGATACAGCACTAGGAACTATGTCTCTGGAGCAGAGCAAGGGCTTAGTCGCTAGAACAGAGCATGAGGCTAAAGAAATAGAGTTTCTGGCTTGACTCCTTTTTTGTTCCTATTGACAATCTGGTCCCAGGACTACAGATGGTACTTTACTGTGAAAGTGAATCTTCACCCTATTAATCTACGGAACCATTAAACAGGGTGGTCACACCTCTCAATGGTATGCAATCCAAGAACTTGTAGGAAATTGGAAACCCATGGTCCTTATAGTCACATCTCTCTACTTGGACTGATTGGACCAATTACCTTAGCTTTTTGAGACTTTTTCTCCCCACATTGTGGTGCCATGGTCCTTTCTCATTCTTTCCACTTTCATTTCAGATTAAAACGAAAATCATATTGAAAACATCCTGATGGCAGAGATCGTTTATTATATTCTGGTATTTGTTGTCAAATAAAAGCTGACAATTCCCCTGTGTGAAGAATTTTAGGTAATCTGATACCTGTTTATGTGCTTAGGCTGGGTCAGTTAACGAGATAAATTGGACTTAATAGAAAAAGCCTGTTATCGTTCCCAAATACACTACTTGCTGAACCCACGGTCTCCATTCTGTGTGGGGTGTGCTGGGGCACCCCGATGTTGTCTTGTGTTCTGCCTTCCTGGTTGTGGGTCATGACTTTGTACACCTTCATCATGTTATTGGTCAAATTCAACTTCCTAAAGGTCAGAGACTCTTGCATTATTTCAAGCTTCCATGCTTTATCCTTGAAAAGAGAAGATGGTGGTCAGTCTCTTTTTCCACTTACTCAACTTACCCTTTGGAATTTCTCAGCCGACAATGAAGAAAACTGCATCTGTTATAAATGGACGGAGCTTAATTGAGGACGTTGGTTTTGTAAGAGAGGGCTATTTGTAAGTATGCAGAAGTCAAATGCCACCTGGGAAGCAGACATCCTTTTTCCAGGGCAGTATTTTTAATTATGTCTTTTCACCTGAGCTCGAGGGCAAACGTTCCATTTTTCTCCCTGCTCATTATTAACAAAAC
Source organism: Lynx canadensis (assembly GCF_007474595.2). Lineage (NCBI taxonomy): Eukaryota > Metazoa > Chordata > Mammalia > Carnivora > Felidae > Lynx > Lynx canadensis. The sequence goes on from NC_044314.2 coordinate 38,738,850, forward strand.
CCAAAAGGACACGGTTTTCTAATTTCATATTTTTAAGTGAATTTAGCATGCAGAGTATTCTGAAATGACATTAGCTATGTAGTTAAGATAATACCTAGGCTCTGGAGTTTCTCTGTTTCACACAGATCTTTACCACCTACGCAGGTTGACTGCCCTCTGGTCACAGAGAAAAAGTTAACCATCCAATCTGTGTGTGTTACTGAAAGCATGTTCAGTGGCTTGTCGTGATCGTTGTTTGCATGCTACATACGTTTGACACACATGGTAACTGTTATGGGACCCGTACATGTATATAATTTTCAGTGTTTAATTTGTATGGAGAGTGATTTTGTGCAGCATGCAGACTTGTGCACATTTTGAAATTAATTAACCTCAACAAAATTGGATTCGCCAGTCTAGGTTCCTTAATAATATCCTGGCTAACACATTAAATAATAAATGAGAGGGAAATGGAAGTGGTGAGATTCCAAGGAGAGAGAATGAGGATTCAAGCCTCCTGAGTTTTTAATCCCCATCCTGCCAGTGTTGTTCCCATGTGCGTGAGTCTTCCATTCTTTGCTTTTGTTTTCCTGGCTATAGCCGGAGAGCGAGAACAAGCTCAGGCAGTGTTGTAGTGAGAGTGAATGAATGCCTAAAATGCGCTTGGAGAGCCTCAAGTAAAACGCACTATGCCGCATGTGGAAATGATTATTAGTTCATTCTTCATGCACTTTTAGTCCTTGCCCTCTAGGCTCAGTCTGCCAGCCAAGGCGCCAATTACTGTCGATGGGGCTGTTGGTTCTTGTGATGTGAACACCTGTCCTCCAGCAAATGAACTGAGATAATACATCCCAATTTACTATGTGTGTCATATACCCTACAAATTGAATCTCTAAAATACACTCTGAGTTGAATAATAAATGACACTGGGTTTAAATGACAGGAAATAGACTCAATACAATTGCTTGGGCATCTGTGTCCACCCAAGCCTTTGTCCACCCAGTCTGCTGCTGAAACGCCAAGCCAGACTTCCCTCTGCATTCTCAGAGCTGACTAAGGGGCCATCTGTATGGGGAAAGTCACCGCAGAATTTCTGGCTTCCCTGGGAGAGCCTCGGGCTGATTAATTCAGTCAAGCCAGGGTTTGGCAGACCCAGCCCCATGCTGCTCAGCAGATAAGACAAAATTGCACCCGGATACAATTCCAGAGGCCCTCCAATTCATATTTCAAGAGACATTCATGAAGTAACGGGATGGACTGCCCCATACAAATTGTTACCCTGAAATCGGAAAGAGAAGATTACCGAACGAAAAAGGGAAGGAAGTCGCAGTGGAAGATAGTGGTTGAGGGAATAAGTTTGGAAGGACATACAAAAGCTAAGCCGTGTGACTTCGGGCAAGTTATAAACTATGGTTTCTGTAAATTTCAGTTTCCTCTTCGGTCTCTAGACTAGAACCATACCTAACTGGCTCCCCAGTACATCGCGAACGCCTGGCACATTATTTGGCCCACGTAGGTGCTGAAAATCAGCTGGACGAATGGTTTTTCTGGACTCCTTGTTACAGCCTGTTACAGCTACTGATGTAACAGCCAGGAGAGGCAGCGGTAGTGGACAGCCATCTGTGTCCACTCGTCCTGTGCTTTCTTTTGTTCTCCATGGGAACAACCTCTGGGTGAGGGAGAAAAGAGGTTCTTCAGCATTTGGCCGGCTCTGCCTAAGCGCCCAGCCAGGAGGCTAAGCATAATGCTTAAGCTTGTTTTGTGCAGATTAACCCTCCTCCCTCAAAGAATTACAGTGCCCAGCCAGGACTTCATGTTTTGATACATTGCACTTATTCATATTTTGATACATTTACGGGCTTGGGTTTTTGTAGAATTCACCGTCAAATGAATACAGGGCTATTGGGCCTCCCATGGCTGCATTTTATGTAGATACATAAATGTGTACAGTTTTTCTTCCTTTCCTGTTTTAATTACACGTTAATCAGCTGGAACTGCATTGATCCAGATACTACCTATTTTCTATGGCCCTCCCCATTTCCAACATCCTTGATCAAGGGGAAGCGTGGACAGGAGAACGAATGCCCAGGAAAACAGAAGCAAGGCTATGGGAACACAGTAGGGTACTACAATAATATCAGTATTATATCAATAGATGTGCACTTATAATTCTATGAGTGTTTAATTTGTTGTTCTTCCTCCATAGATAATGCCTACATAACCTAAGAAGACAAAGACTTAGTTGTCTGTTTGCGTTTCTGTGTAACCCCACGTAATGCCTTCACTTTATTTGGTTGGCTCGTCACTGACAGTGAGGGCTGTTGGCACATGTGAGTTCAGAAGAAAGTGCCTGTCCTGCAACTGATTCACACCCTTGAGTTGGTGGTGAGCAGAAAGCCATGAAAGCCATGAAAGGAAGCATGTGTAGATCTGCTCCAAAGGTCTCTCCCTGGGACCTGAAGCTGGTAGAGAATCCCATTTCAGGAAGCCCCTTGTGAGCACAGTACAGTGCCCCTCTTTTGTGCTTTCCTCTTATCTGTCTTCCTTTCCTCTTATTTGCCTTCACCGAGAATAAGCCCTAAGGACCTTCTATTTGCCACTTCCTTCTAGCTTACTCCTTCTTTCCCATTGCTGCTCCTACCTGAATTCCCCTCTTCAGTCTTATTCTTTGACTGCTTTAGGACATTGCATGGGAAATCTCATATAGACGTGTTCTCTGTTGCTTCCCTCGTGTTCTAGAGCTTTTCTATGTTTGGACATCCCTTTAGAAGGTATCTGACATCTCTCCCTGTTCCACTTCCTCACGGATTATTAAGTGGCAATGGCTGGTATTAGATTATGGTGTTCAATATAGGATATTGGGAAAGAGAACTCGTTTTTTTTTAAATATTTATTTATTATTGAGAGACAAAGAGTGCAAATGGGGGGAGGGACAGAGAGAGAGGGAGACACAGAATCCGAAGCAGGCTCCAGGCTCTGAGCTGTCGGCAAAGAGCCCGGTGCGGGGCTCAAACCCACAGACCATGCAATCATGACGTGAGCTGAAGTCGGGTGCTCAGCCAACTGAGCCACCCAGGCGCCCCATGGAAAGAGAACTCTTTATTGATTAGTTCAGGTTTGTAATACAATGTCTGCCACCTAACTATAGGTGTAGCAAGTTATTCACTCTCCATGCCTCAGTTTTCATTGAAATTTCATTTAATTTTTTCATCTTTTTTAAATGCTCCCCAATCTTTAACCAGCACCTACCTTTGGCTGAATCTAGCAGAAAGCCAGCTCACTTAGCACCCAGACATCCTGCAGGTCTTGGCTGCCTGTGTTCCTGGAGAGAACAGGGCAAGGTCGAAGCATGCATCAGAAGGCAAAGCAGCCATGGATCAGCCCAACAGCACTCTGTGTTTGTTCATGTAGGTGTGTCCCCTCTAAGGATGTGAGATGCCCAGGGTCAGGAAGTGCATTTTCTTCTACGTTGTATCCCCACTGCTTTCACGCTACCTCCGATGGGATGCAAGCTTAATAAATGTCTACTGAGTGGACTTGTTAGTGGAGGTTAAGTAGTATCCTTCTCAAGAAACACGTCTGCCTTTTTAGTTAGATAGGTCTGAATCTGTAAGAGTCCATGCTGCCAGGAATGAGTACTGACGAGTGTGCAGCATGGTGGAGAGGGGATTAAAGAAAGGACAAACTAAGAAGAATTCATAATTCTTCCAGAAGCCCTACTAACTTGGACAAAGGACAGGTTGGTTTTGACAGCAAAAAGAAGGAGACATTCGATAGCACAGGATGTCAGCCAGAGAGGACTGGGTAGGATGGGGCAGTGTCATGGGCCTTGAAAGACAGACATGGTGTAGCATGAGTTCCTGACGTTAAAGATTAGTTGGAGATTAGTTGGAGGCACTGTCAGGAAAATGAATATGCAAACCATGAAGTTGGTTTCAAAAGTAAAACTATATTTAATTTATTTTGCAACATTGGCTTGGATCAACCTCACGAGCTTCCCCATTCTTTGTTTCATTCTTCTTTGTAGCAAAATACTTCCATCCCCAGTATTTGGAAGAGTGCCTGGCATGGGAATACGTATTGAGTGAAAACGATGTAGAAGGGAAGAAAGTTGTAAGTGTATAATAATGTCTACATCGTGTAGGTTTACTTTAATCCTGAAACTGGAGACGAAAAGGCATGTGTAGCTAGTGATGCATCCATACTGTTTTTCCTTCAAGAACAGGCGTACTCTGTCTCTTTGAGCAACCATGGAAAATAGTCATAAGAACGCATTACTTTAACTTTCCCAGGGGTAGTTAATTTAGCTTAGGAAAAGATGCTTAGGAAATTTAGCTTAGGAAAATTTAGCATCTCATAGTCTAAATATATTATTCTTCATATCTGTGACACACTGTATTATACACTTATCAGTTGCATTTCCCTTTCCTTTTTGCCATGTACTTCTCCTTCCATTAGTTTCCATTTGGTCACGTGATCTGCTTTGGCCAGTGGAATGTGAGCAGGTGTGGCACGTTCCACATCTGAGCAAAATCTGCTTGTTTAGTATTGGTTTTATACCTTTCGTTCCCACCTTTACTTGAGAAGAACATGACCCAGACAGTAGTTACTTCTACAAACTAGGTTCCAAAATGAGGAGAGTCACAAGGTAGAACAAAGCAGAACTTGTCGGAGCCACAGCTGACTTGCCCATCTCAGGTAACTTAAGCAAGAAATGGTGTTTGCTTTTGTAAGTCATTAAAGCATGTGTCTAAGTCTTCTACTGCTGCTATAACAAATTACCATAAATAGCAGCTTAAACAACACAAATGTATCTTATAGTTCGGTAGCTGAAGTCCAATATGTGTCTCACTGGGCTAAAATCAAGGTGTTGGCAGGGCTGTGTTCATTTCTGGAGGTTCTAGGAAAGAATCTGTTTCCTTGCATTTTCCAGCTTCTAGAGGTTGGCCACATTCCTTGGCTTGTGGCTCCCTTCCATCCTCTTCAGCAGTATCTCATCTCTCTCTATCCATTCTTCCACAGTTACATCTCTCTGTCTTTTTCTGTCTTCCTCTTCATTTTTAAGGATTCTTGTGATTTCCCTGGGCTCATCCAGAAAATGTCTCAATTTTACGTCATCTCAAGATGAATTCTCAATTTTGAAGCCAGCTGATTAGCAACTTTAACTTCCCTTTGTCATGTAACCTTAACATATTCATAGGTGCTAGGGACTAAGACATGGATATCTATGAGGTAATTATTCTGCAGTATGGGAATTGTAATCAAGGCTGATATTGCTTGAATGGCAGACAATTAGCCATATTCTGTAAATGAACACGAAGCAGCAGCTATCTGTGCTTTTTGAAGTATAAGGTAAAATACACAGCAGAATGACATTGAATATGATGACCTGACTCCATGCCTGATATCGCCACTAGGTGCAGGACTTTGGGCAAACCATTTGATTAATTTCTCTCTTAGTTTCTTCAACTGTGACATGGAAATACTCAACTTTAGTGCAATTTATCTTTCAGGGCTATTGGATAGCTATATCATAACAGTATCAGTGTCTATATATCTCCATATCTATACTTCATCCTTCTTATCTTCCAGGGTTATTAAATGGATCAAATCAAACAATGTAGTGTAAAGGCATATCTGTGTATATCTATCTATCTTTGTTCTTTTTCTCTGTAAAGATATATGCACAACAGGGTGTACATGTTGGTAATAGGGTCACCAGATTTAACCTTGTGCCACATTTCTCTTTTAAATGGATCATGCCTTCTGTGTCTACATATGTAGACATATTTGGGACCTTGTAACTGTCCTGTGAATATAGATTAGCTAATGCACTTTTCCATCATAAAAGTAATATAGCTTCAAAAGATGAACAGCTTTCTCATTTATTCACTGATGGTAACTATTAAAAATATTCAGTAATAAATAGTAACACTAAGATAAGATTTCCATTGGCTTACAGGCCTATGTTGGCAAACAGTTATGTATATGCCCGTGTGCATTTTGTTCTACATTGTAAAACTTTTCTTCTATTTAATCTTCCATATCATATCACAGCATGGACTTGACAATTCTAACTTTTCATTTATATAGGTATTTCAATAAAAAACTCTCTACTGGAATGACCATATAAATTGCTTTTTCCTTTTATTGGAAGTGCAGCTTAGTGCTCATTGCCTGACTATTTTGGCCAACTCCTAAGGCATCTCTGGCTAAGTAGTCAGCTGTCTCCCCCGGTGGCAGCTGGAATCTATTCCTCTTTCAGCATCTGAGGATAGAAGACTTTGTTTTATCCTTCCATATATGCTCATGAGAGCATATGCTCATGAGAGATCAGAACATTACAGGTACCCAAAGAGTTTACATCTTCTTACATCTTTTATTCTTTCTGCCTGCTTTGACATATGTCTTACTATTTCAATATATATATATATTTTTATTTTTTTTAATGTTTATTTATTTTTGAGAGAGAGAGAGAGAGAGAGAGACAGAGCACGAGTTGGGGAGGGGCAGAGAAAGAGGGAGACCCAGAATCCGAAGCAGGCTCCAGGCTCTGAGCTGTCAGCACAGAGCCCAACACGGGGCTCGAACCCACGAACTGCGCGATCCTGACTTGAGCCAAAGTTGGATGCTCAACAAACTGAGCCACCCAGGCATGCCCGCTATTTCAATATTTAATGAGATGATTCCACATGTATGTGAGTGGACTACATCCATACATACCTACGTGCTATTTCAAATCAAATTATGCTGCCTGTCCAGTGACAGATCCAAACTGTTAATATGCATCACAAACTTGTTGCTTGAATGTTAAAGTTCTTCAGCAAAACGATGCAATTGGAGAAAAAATATCACTTGTAAAGGATGTTTTCCACAGTCAAGTTAGGAGCCTATGACCATTCTATGGACTTTGAAGTTATATTATGCTGTGCTGAAAACAAACATAAGAATTAGTCTAAAATATGATACAAATTAGACACAAAGTATGACAAAAATCTTTGTTTTCATAATACTTATTAAATATTTATAAGTGGAATAACAACTAAACATGTATTGCATACAATGTGCCATAAGGGTACCACATGCCCGCCCCAAAGTAAAATAATTTGATCTTTCTGAAAAAGATGTCATCTTGAAAATTAATGTCTCAAAATGAGAGATCTCTACTGCCTTGCTCAGTTTTTTTTCTCTAAAATTAAATATTTTAAAAATAGTTTTTGTTTTGTAGTTCATTTTGGTATTAAACATTATATTCGTTTATTTTTAAACTATTATTCTAGTTCTTGATATTACATTTTTTAAAGTTTATTTATTTATATTGAGAGGGAGAGAGAGAGAGAGCGAGAGAGAGAGCAGGGGAGGGACAGAGAGAGAGGAAGAGAGAGAATCCCAAGCAGGCCCCACACCATCAGCTTGGAGCCTGACATGGGGCTTGAACCCACAGACCGTGAAGTAAAAGGGGGGCAAGGAGAAGCAGCTCCACTCGGGAGCCATATACACTAATCCCATGATAAAGCCCTCTTTACTTTGTCTAATTATTCAGTTCCCCAGACAGCTAGATTGTTCCATGTTCAATAACCTATGGAGCAGTATGTACTGACATATCCTATCCACATAAACATAGCTCTTCTCCCCATAAAAACACCCCTCATGATGGAGGGTCGGTCAGAAAAACATAACACACTACTTCTATTAATCATTTTAACCTTTCATTCAATAAATACAAACCTACTTCTAAGAGTCAGCACATATTAGAGGAAAACCAATAGCATCCATGGCAAAAATCAAAATGAATAAACCAAAAAATTAACCTTATAGGAAACAGAAATATTTAGGAACCAGAACAAAAATTAAAATATCCCAATTAGTCTCCTCAGAGAAGTTTAAGAGGATATTACATCCATAAAACAAAAGAAGACTATTTTTTAAAAAGGAACCACCAGAGAATAAGAGTTTGTGAAAATTAAAATTTTAATTGTGATACAAAAGAAATCAGCCAATGCACTGAATAAGAGAATAATCAAGCACAACCAAGCTTAGTATTAGAAAGATTATGGATGGCACAAAAACAGACACTCAGATCAATGGAACAGAATAGAGAACCCAGAAATGGACCCACAATCATATGGCCAATTAATCTTGGACAAAGCAAGAAAGAATATCCAATGGAATAAAGACAGTCTCTTCAGCAAGTGGTGCTGGGAAAACTGGACAGCAACATGCAGAAAAATGAACCTGGACCATTTTCATACACCATACACAAAAATAAACTCAAAATGGATGAAAGACCTAAATGTAAGACAGGAAGCCATCAAAATGCTCGAGGAGAAAGCAGGCAAAAACCTCTTTGATGTTGGTCAAAGCAACTTCTTACTCAACACGTCTCCAAAGGCAAGGGAAACAAAAGCAAAAATGAACTACTGGGACCTCATCAAAATAAAAAGCTTCTGCACAGTGAAGGAAACAATCAGCAAATCTAAAAGCAACCAACAAAATGGGAGAAGATATTTGCAAACGATATATCAGATAAAGGGTTATATATCAGATATATATATCAGATAAAATCTATAAAGAACTTATCAAACTCAACACCCAAAGAACACATAATCCAGTGAAGAAATAGGCAAAAGACATGAACAAACACTTCTCCAAAGAAGACATCCAGATGGCCAACCGACACATGAAAAAATGCTCAACATCACTCATCATCAGGGATATACAAATCAAAACCACAATGAGATACCACTTCATACCTGTCAGAATGGCTAACATAACAACTCAGGCAATGACAGATGTTGATGAGGATGAGGAGAGAGAGGATCTCTTTTGCAGTGCTGGTGGGAATGCAAACTGGTGCAGCCACTCTGGAAAATAGTGTGGAGGTTCCTAAAAAAATTAAAAATAGAACTACCCTATGACCCAGCAATTTCACTACGAGGTATATATCCAAGGGATAAAGGTGTGCTGTTTCGAAGGGGCACATGCCTGCCAATGTTTATAGCAGCACTATCAACAATAGCCAAAGTATGGAATGAGCCCAAATGTCCATTGATGGATGAATGGATAAAGAAGATGTGGTATATATATATACAATGGGGTATTACTCGACATTAAAAATACAATGAAATCTTGCCATTTCCAACTACATGGATGGAACTAGAGAGTATTATGCTAAGTGAAATTAGCCAGAGAAAGACAAATACCATATGACTTCACTCATATGAGTGAACATAAGGGAAGGGAAGCAAAAATGATATAAAAACAGGGAGGGGGACAAAACAAGAGACTCTTAAATAGAGAGAACAAATGGAGGGTTACTGGAGGGGGGATTGGCTAAATAGGTAAGGGGCATTAAGGAATCTACTCCTGAAATCATTGTTGCACTATATGCTAACTAACTTGGATGTAAATTTAAAAAAATAAATTAAAAAAGAAAGATTATGGAGCTAGTATTGGAAATAAACTTTCCAAATGTAGAATATATATATATATACACATTATTTAATATTATGTACAGTTATATATAAATAACCATGTTTTATTTACATATATACATATACATATGTGTATATGTGTGTATGTGTATGTTTGTATATATATATATATATGCATGTATATACACATATACATATGTATATATATATTGTTGTTGTTATTTGTGTGTTTTGTTTTCAGGTCAACTGGAGAAGGGGTGGAGAGAGTTGTTTGCATTAAATTTAACATCTTCTACTGAGTACTCCCTGAATGGTAATTTTGATTGTTCTCTGTGCTGTGGCTCATTAAAGTCCAAGCTATATGTCAACCTTACCTGTCTAGATGACTTCAAAAACACCTATGTGCATGCCATCTTGGCCGTGCATTTAAACCTCGTTTTAAAAAATCCAGTAAGCACACTTGTGACCAGATTGTGGTTTCTAAATATTATTTTGGAGAACTGGATACTCAAACCCTGGCTCAGTGAAAGTACATAGTGAGCCTGATGCATCTCGTGTCAAGAATAAGCAAGCTCTCCAAGAATGGGGACATGTCACAAGGACCCAGGAATCGGTTTCAGAACAATTTGAGCATCAAAAAGAATAATGAATATAATTGACTGTAACCACTGAATATATAAAAATCTATTAATTCATTGCAGTGTCAGTGAGAGATAGGCTACAAATGAAGAGATTATTATACCCCTTATCATCAAAATTAATTAAAGGCAAAGTTAAGCATTTAGCATAACTCTTGGAGAAAGTGTGTTCAGTCCATGATAATGAGATAAAACTCTCTCTTTCTTTAAACAGAAGTTGAAAGCTGCCAGTTAGAAAAGGAGAGGGAATGATAGAATTAGAAAATGTCCATTTTGTAACCCCGAGCAAAATAATTCAGAAAGGGATCATTGCTGGAGGATAGAATCATTAGAGGAAATGTTGTTGAAGAACAGGATACTCATTGAGACCAAAGTATCATCCCCACCCCCAAAAAAATCACTTGGTATTTCATGGGGCAGGGAAAAAAAATACCTTTACCCTGGAGATATCTGGGAGTTACCACGTGATGAAGTCTTGCTAATAGTGGATCGTGAGACATTGTATATCTCCTGATGCTGTGCTACAGGACCCAGCAAGTATTCTTGCCCTAAGTGCTACACCTGAGTCAAATCAAGTCTGACATTGAACTTCCTGATTGTAGGAAATACATAGGGTTAGAAAAACAAAAACAATGACACAGTGAAAAAAAATCGAGATCCCAGAATGTGGGGCCTAGTTTACACTAAGTCTCTTCAAAATGTCAGATGACATAGGAAAAAGCAAAGTAGGAAGCATGAACTTTGAATCAAAGTTAAAAAAAAAAAAAAGCTAAAATTGTATTTTGGAGAATTCTGGGGAAATTTTGAAAAGAAATTTTTAAAATATGAAAAATTTAAAATATGAAAATATTTGTATTAGAGCTCTACAGAGAAAAAGAACCAATAGGATGTGTATACATAAAGAACGAGATTTATTTTAAGAAATTGGTGCATGCCATTGTGGGTGCCCAGTGAGCACAAAAGCAGACTCGAGACTCAGAAAAGAGTTGCAGTTTGAGTCCAAGAGAAAACCAGAAAGAGCTGGGGTTGCAGTTCAAGTTCAAAGGCCATCCACTGGCAGAACTCTTCTTGTTCGGGGAGGCCACCCTTTTGTTCTTCCTTTTTTTTCTTTTAAGTTTATTTATTTATTTTGAGAGAGAAAACACAAGTGGGGGAGGGGGAGAGAAAGAGGGAGAGAAAGAGGGGGAGAGAAAATCCCAAGCAAGCTCCACACTGACAGCATGGAGCCTGATGCAAGGCTTGAACCCAGGAATGGGGAGATCTGAGCTGAAGTCAGAGGCTTCACCAACTGAGCCACCCAGGCACCCCCCAGCCTTTTGTTCTATTCAGGCCTTCCGCTGATTGGATGAGGTCCACCCACATTATGGAGGGGAATCTACTTTATTTGGAATCTATTGTAGAGAGAGAGGAAGAGAGAGTGCGCGTGCATAGGTGCAGAGGGAGAGAGAAAGAATCTTAAGCAGGTTCCATACTCAGCATGAGGCCTAACAGTGAGGCTCCATCCCAGGACTCTGGGATCTTGACCTGAGCTGAAATCAAGAGTTGGATGCTCAGCTGACTGAGCCACCCAGGCACCCCAATTGACTTTTTTTTTTTTTTTTTAATGATAAGAGGATGGGAGAAACTTTGGGAGATGATTTCGGTCATAAACCCTAGGTGGAATCCTCATGAATGGGAATAGTGTCCTTATAAAAGGGTCTCCAGAGAACTCTCTGTCTTTCCCTCATGAAGCACAGTCAGAAGACAGCAATCTGTGACCTGGAAGAGAGACCTCACGCAGCCACGCTGACACCCTCATCTCAGACTTCCAGACTCCAAAACTGTAGGTTTCTGCTGCTTATAAGATACCCGCTCTTTAGTACTTTGTTATAGCAGGCCAAACAGACTGAAACACTGTAACTATTATTGGAAGCTAGGCTGTGCAATGTAGGAATCTGAGCTCAAATATACATACCTTGTGGGCATCAAATGCATGCGTGCAACACACACAGACATGCATGCCTGTGGGCACTGGGTGTCAGCAAGACATGTTGAAAACACAGTTGTGTTAGAGAAAGACACATTGGGTGTTGGCGGTTTACTTTTTTGTTTGTTTGTTTTTGAATTTTTACTGACACTGAGAGCACAATGTGAGACGTGCCTTAAGCATAAGGAGAGAGAAATCACACTTAGCACCAAATGTAAAGAGCTGCATTTTTGAAGTGTAAAAGTTCAACATGTTTGTTTCGGTGTTCTTACTGAAATAACATTTTAGCAAATGGAAGCATTGATAAATTCACAAGATGCAAACATAGTTTCTGCTATTTTATAGACATGATTATGAAGATTGCTACTGTTGGTTCATTCTTAGTAAAGTGTTCCCCAGAAGAAGATAGGGGCAGAGAATATGGAAGGAGGAAGGAACACGAGAGTGGAACCCTGCAGGCTGACGTTGGCTTAGCAAATCTATTTCAGCCCTTGTAGACACTGCTTTGCCACCAGGATACATATCCTGTTGACATCACTTATTAAAAGCCATCCAGCAAATTTTGTCTTCTATTTTATTATGTGACTGTTCTTTTTTTTTTTTTAAGATTTTTTTTTTTTTTTGAGAGAGAGACAGAGACAGAGCGTGAGTGGGGGAGGGGCAGAGAGAGGGGGAGACACAGAATCCGAAGCAGGTTCCAGGCTCTGAGCTGTCAGCAGAGAGCCCAACGCGGGGCTTGAACCCACGAACCATATGATCATGACTTGAGCTGAAGTCAGACACTTAACAGACTGAGCCACCAGGTGCCCCTATTATTTGAATCTTGCGTTGCTTAATCCATTCTCTGCTTTATCTCCATTGCTCTTAGAACTGCTTTTTTTTTCTTTTTTCCTGTTTGACCCACTTCACCCATTTTACCCATTGAAGTCTGCTGATTTAAATATAAATCTCATTCCAAAACACCCTTATAGAAACATCCATAATGTTTGACCAAATATCTGGGTATTATGGCCCAGTCAAGTTAATACTTAAAATTAGCCATCACAGTGTTGTGAAAATGTAGAAGCAACTTCTTATTCTTAGCAGATGCATGCATAAATATTTGATGATAAAGTGTCATGATGCCTGCAGCTTACTTTCAAATAATTCAGAATGCATGTATATATATATGTATATATATACACACAAACATATATACATATATAGCTACAAATACTTATAGACACATGGCAAATTTGAACTATTTTTCATTCAAAACATTGATTATAGCAAGTTTCAGCTTTAGAAAAAAATGTTTTTAATCCAGACTTTTCAGTTGTTCAGTACTGTGGACAGTTTTTCTGCTTACTTTAAGATATACTCATAGCACATTATAGATGAGTATAATTTTATTTTTAATTATTATTGATAAATGGTCTAGTTTTATAATTCATCCAATTATTTTTTTTTATTTTTACATTTTTTAATGCTTATTTATTTGAGAGAGAGAGAGAGAGAGAGAGAGAGAGAGAAACAGAGCACGAATGGGGAGGGGCAGGGAGAGAGGGAGGCACAGAATCGGAAGCAGGCTCCAGGCTCCAAGCTGTCAGCACAGAGCCCGACGTGGGGCTCGAACTCACAGATCACAAGATCATGACCTGAGCTGAAGTTGAATACTTAACTGAGTGAGCCACCAGATGCCCCAATTCATCCAATTATCTTAGTTATTTGCTGTGTCCTCCAGAAAATAAGTTGTTAAAAACCAGTGTATGAATTTAGCTTTAAAAAAAATAAAGTTAATGTTTTCATAATGTAGACTCTAGTTTATTGAAATGTGTTATAACTATATTGTGGAGTACATGATATATGTCAAAGCATGTGTTTATAATTAATATAATTAACATCAATCTTTCAATAACTACATGTTTCCATTTATCACATTTTATTTGTTAGTACATATGTTATTCTTTTTACATATTATTTAAAATTATATAATATTTAACATACTTGTATTTATTTAGACAGAAATTGACTTCCATTTATTATAAACAAACAATATTATTCCAGTTTGGAATATTTTTTCCCATAAAAGTCTTTGCCATATATTTTTTCTCAATTTCCTTCTAAGAGGGATGTGTAATTATTAAAAATACAGCAATTAATGGAAGAATAATGAGAAAGATTAATTAGAAATTATACTTGGAAATTTTCCTAATAATTTGTGTCTTTAGGTATTCCTCTACTACATGGTTATAGCTGTTGTTAGATAAAAATACTAAGTTCTCTGCTAAAAGTATAAAATTCAAATATTTTAAATTCCAAGTAAATAATCATTTCAGAAACAGAAATGACTTTAACGATAATTGAAAAGCTTAGTGAAGACAAACACATTGAGGTTTAATAATAAAGGACCTAAAATAATGAAACTCTGGTTATTTCTACTTCATATCTTACCCAACAATTGGTTTTTGACTCTTTGAGTTGTTTAATTAAAGTCGTATTTAATTTGTGAGAGATTGACTTCCTTAAAACAATCAATTTTACTCTCAGAGAGAGTACACTACATCTAAACAATATATTTTTGTGTCTCATTACTCTTCTTCTTTTTTTTTTTTTAATAATTCCACAGATTGTACAACACACTTGAAGCCTTCAAGGAAAATCCATTTCAAATACCAGTGAAGTCATCTCTTTTCCCTATGAGTACCTGGAAAGTAGAATTCAAAACACACTGTATTCAAATAGATTCTGTGTTTCCACTGAAGAAGAAACACTCGGAGGTGAAGGAATGCCTTAGTTTCATTCTCGTGTTTTAAATTTCTCTTCGAAACAGTGACCAGCTAGAAGAACTCTTCTTTATTAAGAGGTGAGAATAAAACTCATGCAGAGTAATTCATATAATTGTAAAACAGTCAACATTCTTTTTTTTTTTTAAGTTTATGTACTTATTTTGAGAGAGAGAGAGAGAGACCACCTGTGAGCGGGAGAGGGGCAGAGAGAGAGGGAGAGAGAGAATCCCAAACAGGCTCTGCACTGCCCAGTGCAAAGCCTGATGCAGGGCTCGAAATCACAAATTGCAAGGTCATGACCTGAGCTGAAGTCAGACGTTTAACCGACTGAGCAACCCAGGTGCTCCTGACACAGTCAACATTCTTAAAAACAAATAACTTCACAAGTAATTTTAGATTAAAACAAAATAAGCTACGAGTCTTGTTTTCCTAGATATTTCTAAAAGGTCAATATTGGGGCAATTTTAGGCACTATTTTAAATTCAACTTTTGTTCACTAAGAATTTAGGAGAAGCAAGGTGGGCTAAGTAGTAAGGAAAAGCACGGATTCTGGAATCAGAATAGCCCTGTGAATTAGATGAGTTCTCATGCCAGTTTCCTCATTTCTTGACAAAGAGACACAACTGTGCCAAAGTTCCCTACATGTTGTTTCCCTGTTGAACTTGGCAATGACTTAACTTCAATGTAAGAATCTTAAGTCACCCTTGGTTACTGCACACCTTAGAACCATCCCCGTGGTTTCAGCAGCTTCCCTCGCTCTCCGCTTTTCCTGCTACATATCTCCTGTCCGTCAGTACTGAAGACAAAGCTCTCCAAGGCCCAATTTATTTTTTTCTTTCTAACAGAGCTACTATTCTTAAAATGTTCATTCTGTTATCACAGATGAGCACTTAGTAGGTTTGACATTTAATGATTTTCCTATAGAGGTACCTCCAGATTTTCGTAAGTCAAGCTATGTGTATTACGTAGTGACATCCCTAACTTTCCTTTTATGGGCCAGCTTTGAACAATTTGTTCATTAATTAAAGTATGAATGTTTTATACTGTCACCTAGTGGTGATTGCTTGTCTACCAACAGCTTAATTTTGGCAGACTTACCATTGTTATACAAATGCTTGTATGATTATTTGAATACTCAAGTCAACCAATTTTTATTGAGTGGCTAGTATAAGTCAAGTTCTGTTCCAGACACTGGGGCTACGGTAGAAAAAGAAAAAAAAATCCCTGTCCTTTGGAACTTACTATATGGTATTGCAATGTGCTCTCTTTTCTAAATACAAATGAGAGAAAAAATAGAAAAATAAAGAAATCTTTAATAACATGAAATATGAAAGACACATAATTTTATGTAATTTTATATAACTAGTCACTAAGAGTGGAAAATTTTAGACCTAAATGGGGGCTTCTGGACCTGAAGATGTTCACCAAAATATATTAAATAGCAATACAAAATTCCAGAAACATGTAATTACGTGAAAAACATTAAGGACTTTACAATATGTTTGTCTAAATGCACTGTACACACAAACTCTAGACTGTAAATTTATTTTCTTTTAAAAAATTTTTTAATGTTTATTTATTTTTGAGAGAGAGAGAGAGACAGAGAGACAGGCAAGTGGGGGAGGGGCAGAAAGAGAGGGAGACGCAGAATCCCAAGCAGGCTCCAGGCTCCAAGCTGTCAGCACAGAGCCCGACGCGGGGCTGGAACTCACGAACTGTGAGATCATGACCTGAGCCGAAGTTGGATACTTAACCGACTGAGCCACCCAGGTGCCCCTGTGAATTTATTCTCTACAGAGGTACGTGTTAGCAATTCTGAAACTATGTGTATTCTGGAACTGAGAAAAAAGAAAGTTAATGTGGATAATGAGAGCCAGACTTCTTTTTTCCACGGGCAATAGTTATAAATCAGGAAGCGGTTATAGCTAGAACGAACCATGTAGTGTTTGGTTGGAAGTGGAGATGTCAGTATTAACTATGATTTCATATGTACATAGATAGAGCTAGATGTAGAAAATGACATAGGTGCATATATTTCTTACCTCTCTCCATTGAGACGGCCTAGAAGCAAGGGCACCTTAATGGCAACAAGCCTACGTCATGCCTAGATCTTAGTTTCTAAATATTATTCTTCAAAAAATTTTTTTCATTTAGTTTTATCATCATGATAAGTACACTCTTCAATCCCCACCCCCTAAATATTATTCTCTAGTAAAATAAACTTGTGCCTTTTGGAGAAGTGAGTGACAAGAGTTGGGATTGGAGAAAGTACAAAATGAACTGAGAGTAAGACGTGGTATCAGAAAGTAAGCAAATGTTCGAACAATGATGTCAGCACATTGAAAGGATACCGGAACGAACTTGGAGTTCCTGGTGGCTGCACCAGGACCATTTGAGCACCAAAATAGGTAATGATAGTGGTGGAATATAACCCATAAAATAAAATAAATTTTTATGAGCTTATACTAGTACAAATATATAACTGAATACCCAGTAAAGGTAGGTAAGGGATAGCTCTTCGTTACAGTAGAACTTCAGTTAATAAATGAACAATAAATGGAATTAAAAAATGACTATTTGGTGACAACTATGGTAATAATTATTGTAGACAAGAATCCTCAGGGGATCCTAAAATTAATGGGAAAATTATCATGAGAAACAGAATATTTCCCTAATTGCAAAGTATTTGTCCCATAAGATACTTATTAATTTTAAAGGGAAAAAATAGTAACTTTACATGGATAAACCTGGAAAACATCACCTTAACCAAGTGATAAAGAGAATGGCACCCATAATAATATTGACACGATGCACCGAGGAGGCGTAATTCCATTGCAGGACTATTCTTGTCAAAAATGCAGGGCTTGAGTTTAATCACAAGAAAATATCCGACAAACCTAAATTGATGGATATGCTGCAAAATATCTGGCTGACCTACATACCCACTTCAAAAGTTTCAAGGTCATGACCAACTGTCCCGAGTTAGAGGAGACTGAACACACATAGCAACTAAATGCAGTGTATAGTCCTGCTTAGAGCTTGGATCTGAAGAAGGACATTAATGTAACAGTTAGTGAAACTTGAGTAAGGTCTGTAGGTGACTTAATGGTATTTTCAGTTTTCTGGTTATGATTATTGCAGTATGCTTATGTGAAGTATTAGCTGTGGGGGTGGCTGGAAGAAGGGCATATTGAGATTGTTTATACTATTGCAAGTATGAAATTATTTCAAGATGATAAGTCTAAGAAAAAAGTAAATTGGTAAATGTTTTAATTAGCAAATATTTTATCTTAAAAAGGGAACCTTCCCTTTCAGTTTTAATAAGATGTAAAACTTGTAAATTTGCTATTCTGTTTTCACACATTCAACCCTTGTATGATTTTGGGAACTTATTTTGTGACTGCTTGAGATAACCTCCAGGGTAATAGAATCATTAATAATGACTAATTGAGTAACATTTTCTTTTAACAACAGGTAAAAAGCTAACAGACAATTTAATTAGAAAATTATAACTGTATTCCAGTTACAACTGCAATTATAATTTAGTGTTGATCTGTAGTTTTCAAACTTGAGATAGCACCAGAAGCGCCTGGAGGGCTTATTAAAATGAAGAGTTTTTGGATCCACCCTCCTGAGTTTCTGATTCGGTATATCTCAGGTGGCACGGCTAAGAATGTGAATTTCTGACAGGTTTTCAGCTGAGGCTGATACTACTAGTCCTGGGACCAGACTTTGACAAACCCTGGTCTAGACAAGAGTTCAAATTGTAGAATTAATGTCTCACCACATCTCTGTTATTTCTAATGTATATAGTTACATATAAAAGGCTCCTTTTCACTCCATTTTAACCCAGTTGCTGATCTAGAATACAAATATTGCAGAACTACAAACTGCTTTCGTGGCGACTTTAAAATTCTAATGCCCAAAGTCATGATATTCATAGGTGGGGCTTTGGGAGATGTTTGAATCATGAGAGTGGAACCTTCTTGAATGGGATTAATGCCTTATACAAGAGGCTCCAGAGAGATCCCTAGGCTTTTCCACCATGCAAGGACACAGTAAGAAGGTGCCAGCTATGAACCAGAACTGGGGACCCTCATGAGAGTGTGACCATGCTGGCACCTTGATCTTGGACTTCTCAGCCTCCAAAACTGTAATAAATAAATGTTTGTTGTTTATAAGCCATCCAGTCTATAGTAATCTGTTATAGCTGCTCATATGGACTGGGACAAGGCTTGATATGTAAGGTATCTGGAAATCCCCATCCTGTCCTCATAACAAGAAAAAGCTGGACAAATTGAAAATCAATTACTTCTTGGACCCGTCAGAGAATTGAGGCTGCAGGACAAATTGCCAGCCTAAAAATCTGGAGGGACACTTTGATTCTGACTCAGGCATTGACCTTGCATCATGGTGCTTTAATATAACCTTCCTTTATCCTGAAGAGAGCCATTTAAGAATAGGTCATAGACACAGACTACAGACTTTTTTGTTTAGTTTTGCTAAACATTTTTTTTCTAAACGATTTTTACTTTTTTTTCCACTTTCATATGTCTACAGAATTCTTGAGATCTGTGTGTGATTCTAAGATTCTTATGGTGCCCAAAGACCATACAAACAGCATTTGTTTTTTAGTGATGATGAATACTGGAAAGGAAGTTATGTTCTTCTATCGCTGGGGGAGCTGCAGTTTATTGACAAGTGGAGTGATGGAGGTAATTTAGAAGATTCTCTTAGTTTATTCATTCATTCAGAAGGCACAGAGCATTTTACTGGCCAAAGCACCTTACTGGTCAGTCAAATTTTCCAGCTTTGGTCATTGGGAACTTTTGCAATTAGTCCCTGTGTTCCTTTGATATGCCCATCTTTGTTTTCTTTTGTTTTTCTCTTACTTTTTGGAACTACGAGAGACTCCAGGGTTATATTTTCTATTTCCTGTTATATTTTCTATTTCCTGCTCCAGTCCAATAATAAGCCATCTCTCCAAGGAACGCTGGTTCCTTCTATTTTAGAAAGGTATTAAAATCAGCATGTGGATGTTAGATATGCTCATTGCTACTGAGGTGTTGTTCTAGGCCTTCTCAGATAACAGAGCGAGGAAATAGATACGTGTATATACTAACTTGTGTATATCTATAAATATGTCCATATTACAAACATATGTGTCTATAGTAAGTTAAACATGAGCTCATATTGATGCCTTCAACTCTAATTCAATTAATCGTAATATATAAGTAATTCTAGCCTCACTTGTGTGTAAACTCCTACTCCAACAGTGAGACATTTGGCTCCAACAACCCAACTTAATTGTTAATTTAATTGGAATTACTTAATTGTTTGTTTACTCAATTGTTAAATTCAAGTATACAGGTACAGAAGTATCAGAATTATTAACCCTTACCCTCAATGTGGTTATCAACCAGATAAATGATTTTTTGCCTTTAGTTTCATAGAATCCATTCATTTCCAAGGTTACTTAGGTCAATATCTCTTTCTCCTTTAGTGAGATTGTATTCGTACTTTTGTAATACAGTTAGGTTGTTTTGTTGTCGTCCACATTTTATCCTGGGATCCCTTGCCCTCCGAAATGATTTAAAATTTGCATACATTAAAGTTCATTCTTTGTGTGGCAAAGTTCTATGAGTTTTCAACAAATGTGTAGTGTCTTGTATCCGTTCTTATACTATCATAGTGAATGGTTTTACCATCCTAAAAAATTCACTTATTCATACCACTCCGATCCCAAACACCAGGAAACCACTGACCTTTTTACTGTCTCTATAATTTTGCCTGTTCTAGAATGTCATACATTTAGGAAGAGACAATATGTGAGTTTTTCAGACTGACTTTCACTTAGCAATATGCATTTAAGATTTATGCCTTTTATTTTTATTTCTGAACAATATTCAAGTGTACGGATGTTCATTTATAACATTTATAAAATGAAAGTTCGTTTTATTTATTTATTTATTTATTTATTTATTTTTAATGTTTATTCATTTATTTTGAGAGAAAGACAGAGAGAGGCCGTGTGTGAGCCAGGTAGGGGCTGAGAGAGAGAGAGAGAGAGCGAGAGAGAGAGAATCCTAAGCAGGCTCTACGCTGTCAGTGCAGAGTCTAAGGAGGGGCTTGATCTCATGAACTGTGGGATCATGACCTGAGCTGAAATCAAGAGTCGGATGATTAACCCTCTGAACCACACAGGGGCCCCTGTTTTATTTTTGAGTCAAATTCCATCGTATGGACGTACCACTGTTTGTTTACCCTGTTAGGTATATCACCTATAAAGGGGCTCTTGGTTGTTTCCAGTTTGGGGTGATAAAGCTGGTATAAACTTTTACAAGAAGTTTTTGTGTGTGGACATAGATTTCCAAATCAGTTGAGTAGAAACCTAAGGATGTCATAGCTGAATTACATGGCAAATCTATGCTTTGCTTTGTAAGGAACTGTCAAACTGTCTTTCAAAATGATTGTACCATTTTGCAATTCCACCGGCAATAAATAAAAATTCCTGTGGCTCCCCATCCTCCCCAGCAATTAGTATTGTCAGATTTTTTACTTTTTTTCAACATTTATTTATTTTTGGGACAGAGAGAGACAGAGCATGAACGGCGGAGGGGCAGAGAGAGAGGCACAGAATCGGAAACAGGCTCCAGGCTCTGAGCCATCAGCCCAGAGCCTGACGCGGGGCTCGAACTCACAGACCGCGAGATTGTGACCTGAGCTGAAGTCGGACGCTTAACCGACTGTGCCACCCAGGCGCCCCTTGTCAGATTTTTTTAAATTAGCCATTCTAATAGGTGTGTAGTGATATCTTACTGTATTTCAGTTTACAACTCACGATAAATGATGTTGAGCATCTTTTCATATGTGTATTACTTTCTTGGGTGAGATATATGGTTAGATTTTGGTCCACTTTGAATTGGATTGTTTGTTTTCTTATCGTTGAGTTTTAAGTATTTGGGATGCAAGCCCTTTATCAGATATGGGTTTTGCAAATCTTTTCTCCCAGTCTGTGGCTTGTCTTTTAAAAGTCTCTTAACAGTATTTTCATAGAGCAGAAGTCTTTTATTTTTAATGAAGTCCAAATTACATTTTTCTTTCATGGATTGTGCTTTTGTGTTATATCTAAAACCTCATTGCCAAACTGAAGCTTACAGAGATTTTTCCGTTTTCTTTTTCTAGACATTTTATAGTTTTAGGTTTTTCATAAAGTTCTATGATATATTTTGAGTTAATTTCTAAGTAAAGTGTAGATTTTGTGTCTAGGTTATTTTTGTGTGTGTGTATGAATGTCCAAGTGTTCCAGCACCATTTGTTGAAAAGAGTATCTTTTCTCCATTAAATTTCTCTTCTGTCAATATATTCTGTTGGGTGCATTTCTAGGGTCTACATTAATTGATCTATGTGTCTATTCTTTAGCCAGTACTATGCTGTTTTGATTACTGTGGTTTTAAAATAAGCATTGAGATCGGGTCTTGTGTTTCCTACATCTTTTCTTTCTTATTATACTGGTTGGATATTTTAGGTCTTTTGTCTTTCTATATAAATTTTACAATCAACTTGTTAATTTCTACAAAATAACTCAGAATATTATACTTTTCTGCATATAGATCATTTATATATTTTGTTACACTTATGCCTAAGTATTTCATAGATTTTTGGTGCTATTATAAATGACATTTTTAAAATTTTGAATTGAAAATGTTCATTACCACTTTATAGGAGCGCTTGGCTTTTGTATCTTTGACCTTGTATCTTGCAGTCTTATTATAATTGCTTATTTGTTCCCGGATTTTGGATTTGTAGATTACCTAAGGTTTTCAACACAGACAGTCTGCTATCTGTGGAAAAGACAGTTTTATTTCTTCCTTCCCAATCTGTGTACTTTATATTTGTTTCATTAAAAAAAACCTTTGTATTAGATAAGACTTATAATGCAATGTTGAATAGAAGTAGTGGGATAGGACATTCTTGCCTCATCCTAAAACTTAGGAGAAAAGTGTCTAATTTTTCACCATTAAGTATGATGTTAGCTTTAAGGGTTTTGTAGATGTTCTGTATCAAGCAGACAAAGTTTCATTTATTCCAAATTAGCTGAGAGATTTTATTAAAACGGGGGTTGGGTTTTGTTTTATCTGTATCAATTAACATGGTTACATGATTTTTCTTTGTTAACCTCTTGATGTGTGATGAATAACGATTGATTTTCTAACATAGAACCAACCTTCCATATGTGGAGTAAGTTCCACTTGATTGTGGTGTATAATTGTTTTACATATTATAGTATGTAACTGCTAATATTTTGTTGGGGATATTTACATTCATGTTCATGAGATATCATTGGTCTCTAAGTTTTCTTTCCTGAGATGTCATTGTCTAATTTTGACATTGATGTAGTAATGGCCTCATAAAATGAGTTAGGAATTCTTTTGTCTTCTAGGTTTTAAAAAATTTTTTTAAATGTTTATTACTTTTGAGAGATTGAGAGAGAGGCAGAGAGAGTGACGGAGACACAGGATCCAAAACAGGCTCCAGGCTTTGAGCTGTCAGCCCCAGGGCTAGAACTCAAGAACCGGGACATCATGGCCTGAGCTGAAGTCAGATGCTTAACCGACTGAGCCACCCAGGTGTCCTTTTTCTCTTCTAGTTTTAAGAAGAGATTGTAGAGTTGGGATCACTTCTTCCTTAAATAGAATTCAATAGAATTTACCAGTGCAAAAAGCTGGGGCTGGTGCTTTCTCTTTTGGAAAGTTATTAATTATTGATCCATTTCTTTAATACACATAAATCTATTTAGATTATCTATTTTTCCTTGTGTAAGTTTGGTAGTTTTTGTCTAACAAGGAATTGATCCATTTTAAGTTATCAAATGTCTGGGCATGTGGTTGTTTATAGTATTACTTTATTATCCTTTTAATGTACATGTGATAAGTATAATGACCTCTCTTCCATATTTGAATTTGGTAACTTATGTCTTGTATTTTTCTTGGTTAATCTTCTGGAGGTCTATTGCTTTGATTCCATTTTCCAAAGAACCAGTGTTTGGTTTGTTGAATTTCTTCACTGTTTTCCTATTTGCAATTTCATTGATTTTTGCTCTAATTTTGTGTTATGTCCTTTCTTCTTGTTGTTTTTGCTTAATTTGTGATTCTTTCTTAGTTTTCTAAGGTGGAAAGTAGGTTATTGATTTTCAAATTTTCTTCTTTTCTAGTGTATGTACTTAATGCTATAAATTTCCCTCTATGCGCTGCTTTTACTGCATCCCACAAATTCTGATGAGATATAATTTTATTTTCATTTAGTTTAAAAAA
Source organism: Lynx canadensis (assembly GCF_007474595.2). Classification (NCBI taxonomy): domain Eukaryota; kingdom Metazoa; phylum Chordata; class Mammalia; order Carnivora; family Felidae; genus Lynx; species Lynx canadensis. Next base: position 38,762,949 of record NC_044314.2, read on the forward strand.
AACTTTTAAAATTTTTCTTGAGAATTTTTCTTGAACTCATCTGTTATTTATAAGTATTTTGTTAAATCTCCCAAATTTGGGGGTTTCCTAGATCTCTTTCTGTTCTTGATTTCTAATTCACTTCCATGTGGTTTAAATTTTTTTTTAATGTTTATTTATTTTTGAGAGAGAGAGAGAGAGAGAGACAGAATGTGAGTGGGTTGGGGCAGAGAGAAAGAGAGACACAGAATCTGAAGCAGGCTCCAGGCTCTGAGCTGTCAGCACAGAGCCTGATGTGGGGCTTGAACCCACGAGCTGTGAGATCATGACCTGGGCTGAAGTTGGACGTCCAACCGACTGAGCCACCCAGGCACCCCTCAAATCCATGTGGTTTGAGGACATATTTTGTATATCTCTATTCTTATAAATTTGTAAGTTTGGTTGTTTGGCCCAGAATGTGGTATACATTGATAAATATTCCATGTGAGTTTAAGAAGAATGTGTATTCCAACTGGTGCAGTCATTATAGAAAACAGTATGAAGTTTCCTCAAAAAGTTAAAAATAGAACTACCCTGTAATCCAGCAATTTCACTACTAGGTATTTACAAAGGATATATAAATATTGACTCAAAGGGGCACATGCACCCCAATGTTTATAGCAGCACTATCAACAATAGCTAAATTATGGAAAGAGCCCAAACATCTATCGACTGATGAATGGATAAAGAAGATGTGGTATGTGTGTGTATAGATACACACACACACACACACACACACACACACACACACACTATGGAATATTACCCATCAAAACGAATGAAATTTTGCCATTTGCAATGATGTGGATGGAGCTAGAGTGTATTATGTGTATTAAATATGTATTAGGTATGTATTACTTACTAAGCTTAGTAAGTCAGAGAAAGGTGAATGCCACATGATTTCATTCATATGTGGAATTTAAGAAACCAAACAGAAGAACATGGTGGGGGGGGATAGAGGGAGGCAAATCATAAGAGACTTTTTAAAAAATATTTTTTAATGTTTATTTTTGGGAGAGAGAGAGATAGAGAACGAGCGGGAGAGGGGCAGAGAGAGAGGGAGACACAGAATCTGAAGCAGGCTCCAGGCTCTGGGCTGTCAGCCCAGAGCCCCACATGGGGGCTCGAACCCAAGATCTGTGAGATCATGACCTGAGCCCAAGTCAGACCCTTAACAGACTGAGCCACCCAGGTGCCCCAAAAGACTTTTAATTATAGAGAACAAACTGAGGGTTGCTGGAGGGGAGGAGGATGGGGGGATGGGCTAAATGGGTGATAGGTATTAAGGGAGGTACTTTTGGTGATGAGCACTGGGTGTTATAGGTAAGCGATGAATCACTAAACTCTACTCCTGAAACCAATATTACACTGTTAACTAACTAGAATTTAAATACAAACTAAAAAAAAAAATAATTTGCATTCTGCTGTTGTTGAATAGTGTTCTATAAATCTCACTTAGGTCAAGTTGAGTGATAATGCTGTTCAAGCCATCTCTATCTTCACTGATTTTTTTGCTTGCTTTATATACTGGCAAAGAACTGTTGAAGTCTCAACTATACCAACATGTTTCTTCATTTCTTCTTTACAGTTCTATCAGTTTTTGCCTGACAGTTTCTGATGGTAGGTGTATGTGCATTAAGGGTTGTTATGTGTAATTGGAAAAGTGATCCCTTTATCATTACATATGCTCCTCTTTATCCCTGATTTTTATTGTTCTGAAGTTGCATTGTTCAAAGTTAACACAAATCAGCTTTTGATTATGGCAACATGTTATATTTATCTCCATTCCTTTACTATTATTCAATATGAACTCATATTTAAACCCCATCTTGTAGACAACATACAATTGGGTCTTATTTTGTAATCCATTCTGACATTCTCTGGCTTTTAATTGGCATATTTAGACCATTCACATTTAAAGTGATTATCATTGGATTAATATCTATCAGGTTTATATCTTTTCAGCATTTTTTGTGCTAATTTTTTGTGTATGTGTGTTAGTTTTTCTGTCTTTCTGGTTTTAATTAAGCATTAATTGCCTTCTTTCTTAGCATATCAATTGTACTTTAAAAAATATTGTTAGCCATTGCTCTACACAGTTTGCATGTTTATTGCTTTTTAAAAGTAAATTTGTTAATTGAAGATTAATATATACAGGGAAAAGTGCACTAATGACAAGTTTATAAATGAATGGATTTTCACAAAATAAACCACCTGTGTAATTAGCATAGACGTTAGGGAACAGGATGTTACCAGCATTTTAAAAAACCTCTTAGTGTCCTCTACCAGTCCCTACAATCAAAGTAACTACTATCCTGACTTCACCTACCAGAGATTAATTTTATCTGTTTCTGTATAAAATCTTTGGAAGTTTACTTTTGTTGGTACTTATGCTGGCTTTTTTTTTTTTTTTAATTTTTTTTTTTTCAACGTTTATTTATTTTTGGGACAGAGAGAGACAGAGCATGAACAGGGGAGGGGCAGGGAGAGAGGGAGACACAGAATCGGAAACAGGCTCCAGGCTCTGAGCCATCAGCCCAGAGCCCGATGCGGGGCTCAAACTCACAGACCGCGAGATCGTGACCTGGCTGAAGTCGGACGCTTAACCGACTGCGCCACCCAGGCGCCCCTTATGCTGGCTTTTAAAGATGATATTTGTTCTTCTTGTACTTGGTCATTTCTGATTATATGCTCATATCTGGTAGATCTTAATCTGAGATGAGCCTGGTTGCTCAAATTGTGGGTGTTTTTTCCTATGGAGAATTTATATTTACCTTTACTATGAGCTAAGTGGCAAGGCATCCTTCCAGGACCCGTCTCTGGCTTAATACAGGAGTTTTATACGCAGACCCAGCACTGTCATCCTGATCAGCAGCCAAATGAGTCTTCCCCCTGCAATGTTGGTTTTTAGTTTGCTCATAAGATAATCTAGTGCTTTAGGTGTGTTGACTGCTCACTGTACCATTTTCAATAGAATCTTTTGGGGGGTATGGAGAGGGAGATGCTTTCTACACATCTTGTGAACCTAGTCATGCAAAGTTACCCATTATGCATTCTTGAGTTGTTTTCTTGAAGAACGTTCTCTTAGTTTCTAGTTAGCCATAGCACTAAAAGCTGAAATCCATTTTGTTCTTAAAATTCTTCTTATTGATTTAGCTCGAGCTAAAAAATCACAATTCATTAATAAATGGAATTGTGTCACTCCCGTGCTGGTGTTCTGCTTTTCCAGGCCAGCAGGATGACCCAAGTGGACAGTTTACATTGAGTTGCCAGAGGTATTTTTGCATTTTTGACTTTTATTTCTAAACTAATATAAACTATAAAAAGAAGGTAAAAATTTGGAAACTCTAAATGATTGTGCTGCTTTTTGATCAAGAAACCTAATTAAAGAGTTTCCTAAAAACTTGGGAGATGTCCATTTTAACAGATAAAAGAAAAGAAAAATCTAGAACTTTTTTTTCTGTCTTGCTTTTTCAATGCCTATGAGATAGTCCCAGAGAAACTAAGGGTAGCTATTCCTTCGGCTTCTTCTTTCCAAAGGACAATATTTTAACATTGTTACAGCTATTTTATATATTCTGATGTTTGAACTTAGATGTCTCCCCTGTGAAAACTATTTATAGTCTGTGGTTTTAGCCAAGAAATCTTTGCGTCTTGTCACTTTTACTCTGCAAGTTAGAGAAATATCCTAGAAGGATTAATAATGTATTATAAATAAGATATAAAGGTTAGATGATGATGGTTAAGATATTAACTGGTTGACTCAACAGAAATCAGAATAAAAAACTGGAAATCTGGAAAAGTATAATGGGAATTGGGCAGAAGGGATTGGAGAAGGAATTGCTCCCTCTCTCCCAAAGAGTTTTTATTTCCTATGACAGAATAACTATTCTAAAAATAATGTAGAAATTCTACAATAGTACTGTCCACTGAGTTGAAGATGAATATGTGGATTACTGTTTTAAGACATATATTTTGGAAGAAAAGACAAGCCATATGGCTAGTGGGAAATAAAGCAATATTTGGGGCCAGAAAAAATGTATTTTCTTCTCTTATACAAGGGACATGAACACCAGACTGTTAACTTTGGGCTTTATCATAGTTATAACAGCTAGATGAAAATGTTGGGTGGATGAATGTTGAATGAATCCATATGTGGCTATCACAATGGAAGAACTGACTGCGCCATGGACTTGCTTGTACAAAGATGTTAAAGGTAGGGATTAAAGAGAAATTCAGCGAATCCATTAGGTTGTCAAATCTCATTTGTTCTTAGTGTGCACGCTTCAGTATTTATAGAAATAAACTTCTTCCCAGTGTATCATGTTTAATGATGATCATACCAGGCATAAATATCAGTCAATTTGGGGCTGAACAACAAACGTTAAATTTCTATACTTTTTTTTTTTCCTTTAAGTTAGAAAATGGAATAAAGATACTGATACTATAGCTTACAAATAGAAAGAAATATTTTCAGCGTCTTAGTAATGACAGCTATAAAGATCAGGACACTATTTTAACTCTCTCAAAAGCATTTCTTTTCTGGACCAAAGGACAGCTACAGCATATTAAAGATAGACTGTTTTCAAAATTATCTGGGAGAAGAGTCAATAGATGGAAGTCAACTAGTAAAATCAGACTTGTGACTCTTTTTTTTTTAATTTTTAAAAAATATTTATTTGGGTTTGAGACAGAGAGAGACAGACCATGAATGGGGGGGCGGGGTCAGAGAGAGAGGGAGACACGGAATCCGAAGCAGGCTCCAGGCTCCAAGCTGTCAGCACAGAGCCCGACACGGGGCTTGAACTCAGGGACCTTGAGATCATGACCTGAGCCAAAGTTGGATGCTTAACTGACTGAGCCACCCAGGGGCCCCACTTGTGACTCTTTTTATGTAGTCCCCAATTTCTCTATCCACAGGAGCTGTACATTTCTGGCTTTGTTTTTGCTTTATTTTGCAAAGTTACCATGCTATATGTTAATCAAGTTGCTGATTGAGTTGGCCATTTGCTTCCTTCACAAATTCCTGTCCCTGGAAGAGTTATTAATGGACTGTTAAGCATTTGAATACATAACGTTGTTCAGAACTTCCAGGTTTCAAAGCGACAAGTCATATCTATCACAATCTCTAGTACAGCTAAAGGGCTCAAATTCTCTTATGGACTCAACTCAAGTAACCCAAATCCCTATTCGATCCATTCAATGATAGATTTGCTCACAGGCCACGCTCAAATTTTAGATTCCTATTTTGGCCCACCTCCAGCTCCTGATCTAATCTAGAAGAGGACTAATCCAATGTTTTCTATTTTTCCTTTTTTAAATTTTAGAGGATTTTTAAAGCCCCATCAATTTTGGAACTCACTAACAATTTGGGAAGAGTCAAGGATTGATCCAATGGCTTTGCTATATTTTTCAGATTTTCCCATTATGTGTTATAGCAAAAGAAGCCAAGTTCTGCTGTTCAGTACCTGACATTCTATTTTAGCCATGGAGTATTAGTTTATAAAAAATCAATATCTAAAGATGAAGGTGTTTCCTTTTAGGGGATGGAGGAGTGTGGGTAGAGGTGATGTCATTCATTCTTATGGCTTTAAAATCCCTGTATTTATATCTTCAGCCCAGACTTTTCTCTGTAGTTCAAGCTTCTATATTCAAATGCCTACATGAACAACTCTCCTGGTATTTCAAATTTAACTTCTCTGAAATTAAATTCTTTCTTCCTGCCTCTCTACATCAACCTACTTCTGCTCCTACCTCAGCCTCCAACTCCAATCTGTTCCTCCTCAAACACCCCTCTTCTAAGTCAATGGCCTCACAAGCCGTACTACAAAAGCCAGAAGCCATATGGTCATCCTTGACTCAGTCTTTTCCCTCACCTGCCACATGCAATCCCTCAGCGAGCCCTATCTTTAAAACCTATCTGCCACCCATCACGTCTACCTCAACTTCTACCTTCTTAATCTATCGCTGTGATACCTCACCGAAGCCACTAGAACTGCTGCAAGTTTCCTAACTGGTCTTCTTGCTTCCACACTTGCTCTCTTCCAATCCATTCTCCTTCCGTTTGGCCAGAGAAACATACACATGCCTATCACATCACATAATTCTCCTGCTTTAAATCCTTTATTAATTTTCTGCTGGATCAATAATATAATGCAAACCCTTTATCCTGGCAAGCACTGTCCCACAAGATCTGGCCACAGAAGACTACTCAGACCTTCATTCCCCTTATTTTCCCTCCCGAACTCAGTAAGCTCCAGTTGCATTGGCCTTCTTTCTATTCCTTGAATGTGCCACTAACTCTTGTGGTAGGACTTCTGCGCTGTGTCTATAGTTCCCCTTCCTGGCTCTTCAGATGGTTGCTTCCTTTGTATCCTTCAGGTCTCAGGATAAACAGCACCTACTCAGAGATCTTCCCTGAGTTACCAGGTCCCTCCACTCTGCCATTGTTTTCTATTACAGCACTATTTCCCCCCCCCCCCCGGCATTCACCTCAAGTGCTATTTACTTCCTTATTTTCTGTTTTCCTGAGAAAAATTTAAGTCCCATTAGATGGGTACGATGCATATAAACATGCCTTGTTGGCTTCTTGAAATTAAAGCCTATCAGAGTAATTGGTGCTCAGTAAATATTTGTTGAATAAAAGCCTAATTATGTGACGAAGTTTCTTTTACTCTTTGAACACAGGTTACAGGTTATATGTTGTTTGGATTATAACATTTTGCTAATGAACATGTGGTGTTGCATAAACATTTGTGATTGGTATTAAAATATAAGATTTTCCAGATTTTTATTTTATTTTTAAATGTTTTTATTTTTGAGAGAGAGAGGGATTTTGAGTGCATGCGGTATGTGTGTGCAAGTGTGTGGGGAAGGGGCAGAGAGAGACAGGGAGGCAGAGGAAATGAAGCGGGCTCTCCAACTCAGAACAGTGAGACCATGATCTGAGCTGAAGTCGGACACTTAACTGAGCCACCCAGGTACTCTGTTGTTGTTTTTTTTTTAGGTTTATTTATTTATTTTGAGAGAGAGAGAGAGAACAGGAGCAGGGAGGGGCAGATCCATATTTTTAAAAATGTCATATACAAACTGACCCTGAAGTTGGAAGAAATTTTTCTTTCATAACAAAATCATGTTTATCGTAGGTCAAAATTTGGATAATTTGGACTACCTTTAATGAAAATATTATTTTCTGATAAAATGCTTTCTGATTTTCTCTCCCTATAAATAGCAGACAGGACCCTGAGCAGGGATTAGGAACTGGTGTTCAGATATGGGGGTGAAAAGTCTCTTTTTGGAGAGATATGCTCTGTAGAGAGGCAAATCTGAATAACGTATCTTGGGGAAATGCCAAATTAAATTCCAAGCAGCCTGTCAGATGAATCATATAGCTGAAAGAAAGAGTCAATATGACCCTCCAGGTGGAGCTAGGAAGACTTGGTTCTAGAAAAGCAAAAAGGAGAGAAATGAGTCTAGAGTGAGTCGCTGAAGCGCATTTTAGGTTTTTCAGGTGCGTGTGCCCTTAAGTAGGAAAGATATGGTAAAAAAAAAAAAGTTGATTTAGATCATACAATTAATAAAGAGTATAAGTATAGAATAGAGCACACTTTAGTTTTCGCTGGAGGCATGAGAATCTTCATGGCTCTGAGAAGCTTGGCCCTAAAAGTCCTAGGACTCTAGGACTTCTTTAGCCCAGTGTGAATATTCTTTCCATAGTAATTTACTTTTTCCTTCTAAAAAAAAATGCACCTTCTATAATTGTTTAATCTTTGTGTTTTTTTCTTTCTTTCTTTCTTTTTTTTTTTTTTTTTTTTGCTTTTATAACAAATCTAGCTAACACAGCTGGGGGTTGGTGACATATTTGCTTGTATACTATGAGTTCTTTATATCTATAGTGTTTTATTTTCCATACATTAGAATGCTAAGTATAATCATAAATATAATGAACGCAGTGCATCGTAAGACCTTGGTATCTCATTAAGCGGGAACCAAACACTATGCAGCAAAAGCCAACAGGAATGGCTAAGGATTGTGCTTCCTGCTTATTTCTTCCTTTCCTCTCTTTCCCTTTCCTTTATTAACTCAGTATATATTTACTAAGCATTTACTATGTGCATTGTTCATTGTGGTGGAGTTACTCAGAACACAAGAAAATCTAAACTCTCAAGGGTCTTCCAATCAAGATTCTATTTGAACAAACATAGTCATGTGAAACTATGTTGTATAAGGAGTGGTATAGCTCATATGGTCTAAAACAAGGTTTTCCACACTATAGGTTGCCAGGCATCCTTTGCTGCTTTATAAATTTATTGGGTTAGGACCGTTTATTGAGTTACTACTATTACCAAAGAGTAGTAATAGTAGTAGTAATACTAATGATAATAATAATAGGAGAAAATGGGGTAGATATCAGTGTGTATTCCATGCAGTAAAATATATTTTTTCATAACATTTTTGGAGGACAGCTGTATGAAGTGTAACGTATATGCCTTACTATGAGACAAGGTTAAAAAAATGGTTGAAAGACACTTCTGCAGAGGAGCATAGAGAGACAGACTGTTTTAAATTGAGTAGCCAAGGAAAGAAGAAGGCTTTATAGTTCCAAAAGTACTTGAATGAGGCTTAGAGGAGAAGAGGTGACTTTTTCAGATGAAAGAGCTACTAAAAAGAATTCTGAAATTGTGAATTAAGTTTTAACCATAAGAAAAAGTGAACTCTATAGAACCAGCTTACTCTTGAATGAATGACCACCCCAGGGTCAACTATACTTCCAGAATCTTCTAGGAAACATTTCACTAACATACAACGCAATCTAGATCTCCCAACTTGGAATTACCCTCTATCTATCTCTGATGCCACTAGATAAACTTTTAATAGCGTTCCTGTGAGGTATATCACTTATGAGAGTGATTCAAAATATGCTTCTGATTGCTTAGTCCACATATCTATTTAAGATACTAAAAAAATTTTTTTAATGTGAAAGGCCTAAAGATAAATACCTAATTTAAAGTGTTTTTTCCTTCCTGCCACCCCCCCCCCCAAATTATATCCACTTGTCACTCGTATTAGTGGACTCTGAGCTCTACTGGTCTAATATTTACTGGGCAAAAATTCAAGGACTCAGGACAACGGATTTGTTTTAGCATTTTTAAAAATACAAAATAAAGAAATAAAAAGAATAAAAGCAGTCAGGGTGGCCTCTGGAGAAGGGTAGCTGTTGTTGCAGGAATCTTGCAAGTTAATGAGAATTCACCCGGGACTCAAGAGCGACTGCGAGGGGAGAAAGGAGGAGATGGGGCGGGGGGGGGGGGGGGGGAATAAAAACTCTTCCTTTGCAGCTGGCCCTCTCCCTCATTTGTTGCTCCAATAAGCAGTAATTAGGTCCTGAGCTAATGGTGTCAGCTGATCTGCTGTTTTTAGGCTAGACCCAGAGGAATCTCCATGGAAACCCTGCTGGAGTCGTCCCCCCACCTGGATGCTGAGTGCTCCTTTCCGCCACCTGGCTGCCGCCGCGCCCGCTGCTACCTCCTCCTGCCTCTAACCTGCAGCCTGCAGCATGCGCACTGCCCCCGGGATCCCTAAATGGGACAATTCTGCCCGTGACGTCAGCGCCCAGCCGTCTCCACAGAAACTTTTGTCCCATTGGCCAATCAGAGAGCTTGGAAGAGGCCAGGGAGGGGGGGGGGGGTGGGAGGAGAGGGGAGTGGGAGGGGTAGGGGTGAGGGGAGAGGCGAGAGGTTTAGTGTGTGGAGCTGCTCGCGCTCCGCCCGGGCTGTCAGTCCCGGCTCCAGCCGCCGCGAGACCTTCCCGGAGACGCGCGCACACACGGCGCACCCCCCCACCCCCCCCGCACACCGCACACCCTCGCTCCCTTGCTCACACACACGCACGCACTCAGCCTGGCCGAGCAGGAGCCACTGACCATTTTGCAAGTGCCGGGACCAGCTGCGGCGCAGTGGGTACAAACACTCAGCGTTCCCATTCGGGGCTTTCGTCTGGGAGACGACGACGAGGGGCGAAGGTGGGCTAGGACGCGGACCAGGCGCGGGGCACTGGTCGGGCCGCCTTCCGGGCAGAGGCGCCTCCCGGGACGGGCGCGGGCCTCCGCAGAGAGTAGAATAAAGAGGAGCGGCCGCAATCGCACGCAGCGCGAGGAGGATGGGAACTCCCCTGTTTCCAGCTCTGTAACCAACGGGTGGAAATCCTGAATGGAGAAGCCGCCGATTTCATTTGCTTGAGAAAATCGTCCAGAGGAACTCATATTTGGCTACTCTGAGCAGTGGAGGGGTGTCCATGACGTGGCAGGGGGAAAATAGACATACGAAACCTCCTGTGTGAACTGCAAACTGTAACCAAGCAAGGGGAAAATAATTTCTCTGTATATTTTAATTTCATGCAAAGGGTTTTAAGCATCTGTATTATAAACTTACTTCTATGCCTTGTACCCAGTCCAGCAGAAACCAGAGGAGTCCTGTCTGGGGACCCCGTCATTATCCGGGAGACCCGCCGCCCGCGGCCTGCCTTCGTTTACCCACATCCCCCTGGAGCGGCTATCTGTTTGGGGTATCACAGCCTTTCCTATAGAACTATGGCCAAATATCCACGAATGTTTTGTTAATTCTGGGACTTAACTCCTGGAACCTACCTGCGGGATTGGAATTTAGCCTAAATGCATATGAAGAAATGACATTTTAAACCATTAAAAAAAATACCTTAATGATTTCCTGTGTAGCAGGATTTGATAGGCTTAACAACATGACAGGTAAGAACTTTCTCTCTTTCTAGTCCCTTAACGCCCCACGCAGGGAAGGTCGAAGCGTAACGGGACCCTGGAGGAAGGAGAGCCCGGGGACCCGGGTGCCCTTCGGGGCTCACAGGCGCTCGGCCGGGCGGCTGCTTTCGAGAGAATCTCAGCCCTCGCTCCTGCACGGTGGGGCCAGCGGCCGGGGAAGCTTCTGGGGCGCGCGCTGGGAGGCGGCGCGGCGCTCCACCTGCCTTGCCCCGGACACAGCCCCGGGGTGAAGCGTCCAGGGACCACCCCAAGTCAATATTGGGATTTTTAATAAACCAAGGAATGGGATTTTAATTATTTAAAACCCAGCTCCTCTGGGCCAGATGCTGTTGGGATGGTCCTAATCACACAATATTAAAGAGACCCATCACTAAGAGGACGAGAAAAGCGTCCGAGAACAGCGTCCGAGACATCCGTTGCAATTACGAATGAACCAGAGACCTGCTAGCACGGGGCATTGATTGCTGGTGCCCAACCGGACCCTCCTCCCCTCTCCCCGTTCCTCCCCCCACCCGAGGCAGGCTCCGGCGGCGGCCGGGACCTCGCGTCCCTACATCGTGGCCGGGGCCGCATTTTTCATGAGCCCGGGGTGAACAGGTGCGAAGTGCGCTGGGAGCATCCAGCCAGCGACCGGGAGCGGGGAACATGGAGAGCGAGCGCGACATGTACCGCCAGTTCCAGGACTGGTGCCTCAGGACTTACGGGGACTCAGGCAAGACCAAGACGGTGACCCGTAAGAAATACGAGCGGATCGTCCAGCTCCTCAACGGCTCCGAGTCGAGCTCCACGGACAACGCCAAATTTAAATTCTGGGTCAAATCGAAGGGCTTCCAGCTGGGCCAGCCGGACGAGGTCCGCGGGGGCGGCGGCTGCGCCAAGCAAGTGCTTTACGTGCCGGTCAAGACCACGGTGAGTGACTCCCCTTCCTCTGTTATTTGTCTGCGGGAGCAGCCGGCGGGGAGGGGAGAGAGAGGGGGGAGAAAGGGGGAGCCGTGAGCCACCGTTGGCTCGTGTGCCCCCCACCTTTCTCAACCCCCCTCCCCAAGTCGTCCCCACTCGCATGAGCCAGGCGCATTTCCCCCACGGTGGAGTCTTTGTGGTCCTTTATTTTAAAGCGGCAGCGCACCACCAGAGCTCGCCGCCCTCCTCGCCTCCCAGGCTCCTGAACCCGCTCCTGGAGCTTCCATCCCCGGGTCGGGCGGCCTCCAGCGTCCTCGGGTCGGGCCATTGTCCCGTGTCCTTCGCTGGGCGCCTGGCGCGTGTCCCGCTTTTGCCACCAAGCATAAAGGCCACGCTGGAACCCCAGACGCACGCTCTGGTAATAGACGATTCTGATCGATCGTCTACAGTGTCTCCTAACTGGCACAAAGCCCGATTGTAGCGCTGGTCAGAGATGTGGGGTTCCCCCCTCCCCCGCCCCCCGACACTATCCGGTTTTATTGTTAGACCGCCGCCCGGGAGACGCTGGGCTATCGGATCGCCTTGAGCACTCCCAGAGATCTTGCCACGACTATTTAGATTGTGGATGAGGTCCGGGAGATTCCTCCTCCCCGCCCCCCATTCCCTTCCTCACTTCCCCCTTTCACAAATAAAGCCGCCGCTACATGATGAACAACAAAGAGACATGGGTTTGGGCGCAATCAAATGGTACATGTGTTTGCTCCTCATTCTGGGATAGCTCTAGTCTCAGGGCCACGAAGCTCTAAGCCCAGGCGCAGCAAGGTGCTGGGCACTGAGAGCCTGGTGTACAGGGCAGAAGGCTGTGAGGCTGGCGAGCGGCAGCAGCGTCGATTGCCTTTTTAAGAAGATGGGAACTGTGGGCTACAAGTAGGATTGCAGATCAGATCCATAAGACCTCTTTCTCCGTCATGGAACGGTGGGTACTCGCCTGGAGTAGGGGTGGGGGAGGGTATCTGGCATCCTTTGCATTTTTGCCTGGCTTTGGGGTTTCTTGAGCATTTGCTCCTGTTCCACCCGCTCCCCCACCCCCCATACTGGCAGCCCTTTCCCGTGCAGTGTTCCTGGAGGATGCTAGAAAGGAGATGTCTTGCAAGCTATTCTTCTGTCTCAAACGGAGGTATATGCAACTGGAAATCTGTGCATGGAAGGTTTTTCAGAGGATTATTTGGAGCGCTCTTTTAGGTTTGGAAAACCAGTTAGTGGTTTTCTGAGATTCGTTAGGCGTAGTTTGAAGGAAGTGTGTTTGTTTTGGAATGTATGTGGAAAACGGGAAACGGAAATAAAGGTGAAACAGAAACACACACAAAAGTTCTGTTTTTTTTTTTTTCCAAAAAGTACTGTTGTTGGAATTTTCTGGGAGGTAGATCTACAAACACAGCCTTCTCTTTGAACGTGGCATTGCTAAAGACAATGGTGAGATTACTGTCTTGCTTTACTAAATAATGAGAACTAGCTGGGTCTGGATTAGAACTGAGGTTTATTTACATCTGGATGAGCAGAAGTCTGTTGTAGAGAATTAAGTGCTTTGATTCATTTGTATCAGGAGTAACTTAACCTGATTTTTAAAAATAACTTATTGTTAGACAAAGTAAATGAGAATTCAAAACATAAGAATGTATTCTCCTTTAGGGGAACACTGGGCTAATTGAATAAATAAAATAATTTAAAGTATATTTACCTAAATATTTAATAATATTCTATATGTTTTTCATAACAATTGCTAGCTGGGAGGTTTGTTTTTCATTCCTTTTACATTAAAGTCAGGTTCCTGCATTTACCTGTCAGATAGTTTCCACCCTGTATGAATTGGTCCAATTTATACTTTGGGTATATCCACTATATGTATAAACAGATGTGCCCTTTTAAAACATTAACAAAAAATTGTAAATAACATAAATTGTGTAATGGCTGTAGAGTCAGTAAGTTAAATATGGATGCCAGTAATTCAAATCAGAATTCACATGTTCAGATACCGATATTTTCATTCAAAAATTTTTGCAGAGTTGATAAAGAATTATTGCTAAGACATCTAACAGAAAAACAACTTCAGGGTGAATACTAAAGTAACACATATTTCTCTTTTCAGTAAAGATTTCATATATTTATGGGAGAAAATGTAATTCATCAGGTGATATTCTTAGATAGTGGTTTCCATGTAGTAGTATTTAAGGGCTTTGCTCTTCATTCAAGCCTGTTTTGAAATGTTGAAGAGGTTTTTAATTCATGAACTCTTCTGTTGCTCTTTATGAAAATTTTATGCTGCTCCTCTCATAGAATTATAGGCTCCGCCTTCCCTGAAAGACAGCCAATCATCATTTCAACAAGTTAAAAAATAAATAAAAGGTTCCCCTTTTATCATGTGTTTCTCCTCATCTCAAATTATTTCTTCCTTAAGAATGAGTTTTTCCTTGTAGTAGTGGGAGTACAATCACCAGAAAGACAAAAAAATATATATTTTAAAGTCAAAGGCATATCTTGGCTGAAATATAGTATTGTTTTTGGTATTTTCAAGTAGACGGAAGAATCGTTCTAGCTGTTTGAGGTTTGAGGGTTTGCGGCTAGCTTTGCTGTCAGTGAGAGAGATTTGTGCCTGATGTTGCAGTAACCCACTGCTGCTGGTAATTAGACATCATTACTACCTTGAAAAGGGACAGACAGAAGGGAAGAGGACAGGCTGGGGCTAATTAACTGCTTGTGTTTAATGAAAGAAAGGGAGACTGATCGCAACTAGGAGGTCGTACCAGAACAGAGTAGACACAGCACATAGACTTAATAGAAACAGGACTAGCTTTCAGTCTGAAAGAAGCTTGGTTCTACCTCTTTTCTTAAACGAATAGCTGTAGCTTTGCAAATACTCTTTCCCCTAAAATCTAAATTTAATTGATGACAAAATCAAGCAAGTGACAACAGACTTCAAATGAAAATGTAGGATACTAGAAAGATAAACATGCCCTTTAATATTTGTCCTGGCCATGCCCAAAGCTGAGGGGGGCATATCTATCACTGTTTAGATTACTCTGTGGCTGAGGAGATACTGTTTGGTCGCCAAGCAACAACATCCTGCAACTCAGCCATTTTAGGTCTGGAGGAGGATCTGCGTGTGTGCCTGCATGCACGTGCACACACGTGTATATATGCGCACGTGCAGTTTGTTGAGCATTGCATCTAAGTTTTGTTCACGCCACTGCCGTTATTTTTATGTGTTCTTTCGTTAAAGATATCATAAATTTAAATGAGTGAAGTGAATAACTTAAAACAGTTCTGAAAAAAAAATATGGCAAAGGTCTGACGTTGACTATAAAATATGTTTCATCAGTGATCATTTTACATTAGTGTTACTTTGGTTATTCTGTTTTACATTTTTGGTAGTTTCAGTTTAGTTTGTTTTTAGAAGCTTTCCATCCTGGTTGACATTTTGGTTTTGGCCACAATTAGTTGAAACATCGACTTGTAATTCAAACTACCAAAACACATTATAGATACCACTTGGTAGTATGAAAGATAAACTTAGGAAATAACCAGAAAATTCATTATTTTTCTATTCGTATTGGATGAATGCATTATTGTGTATTTTTTAAAGGCCCGCCACATTGTTTAAAACAGGCAATTTGGCAAACTCACAATTTTATTTGTTTGTCAGTCTTAAGCAAACAAAGCAATGAATATGCAATTATGTGAGTATGTAGGATATGTATATGTATATGTAGGAATGGACACTTAGGTCCAATTTTTGCCTTCTGTGTATGTAGTCCACTAGGGAACATAAAATGAATTTTCATCCAGAAAGGAAAATGTATTATCTTTAGTTATGTCATTTAAAAATGATGATGTATTCAGTTCTGCAATCTGTAGACTCAGATTTCATTTTGTTCTTACTGTGTATACTAATTGATTAGTACATAGTGATTAGAATGAATATTCATGGCCTGGTTTATGAATAGTTACTGCTTTCTTAGTTCTCTGTGGTTTTGGTTACAAATTCTCTATGCTCTATCAAGAGTGAAGGAAATAATTCCTCATAAGGAGTTCATATACATTGCTATCAGGCCTAACTTCAGTCGTGAGGCACACATCATGCATATTAGGCCTTGATCTGAAATTTGCTACAGAAATTCCAGAAAACAAAACTGAATGCTAGCCACACATTAGGATACTTTATATCTCTGACACAGACAAATCATAATAATAGTAATTAAGATATAAACAAAGTTTTGCTTATCTCCTATACTTTCAAGACAGGCATTGCTGTTGATAACCAATGCATTTTTCTCTATATTCCAGTATTTTGGAGAACTCTATAGCAGAGGTCTTTGGGGGTCAAATAGATCCCAAGTACGAGTCTCAGCAATGTGGCTTATAAGCTGACTTTAGTGGTTCCTTGAGAATTGTGAGGAATAACTCATCTACATCAAAACGCTAGCACAGTGCCAATTAAGGCTGTCAAGAATAGTGGGTATACCCTTATAAGAGGCCAATTTGGCATGTGTATTTAGGGACAAGGGCTTGTAGAGATAATTCCCTTGAATTTATGGAGGAAATCAGACTCTGTTAATATATGAAGACTATCCCACACATATTTCCTAAAATACCAGTTCTTGACTTTTCCATTGGTTCTTCCTTGTCTTGTTGGTAAGTATAGTGGGCGGGGGAAGAGGGGCAAGACTCAGCACTCATTTATTTTCCCTCAATAACCCTCCTAACCAGCTGAGATTCTACTTCTCAAGATTTTACACTCTAGATTTCATGCATAGTATAGAGGAAAGATGAAGAAGCAAATACAGGGATACGGCAGAACTTCTGAGAATTTCAATCTCCTGTCAAGACTATAAAGACCTTTCACTAATAGCTGTTGTATTTATACAACACTTTATTTATACAAGATAAAATGAATCTGCTGTGTTTTAGATTACATTCATTTTTGATAGTTCTGGGATAATAAGATAAACGTCATGAACAGCAATAGATGGCAGGAAACATGGCATAGTGGGCAGGGTATAGATTTTAGAGCAAGATTTAAATCCCGATTCAAGATTTACGATAGCTGCAAGTAAGCAGAAGTTTCTTGACTGACGACACTGTTTCCTCTTTGTAAATGCCACTAATAATACTTGTCTAACTACTTATGGATAAGAGTTAATAATAATTCATAAGCATATAGCGTATGTAGTATCTGTCTGGCACATAGTAAATGCTAAAAAAACAAAAACAACAGAAGCTCTTCTAAGTATTACCAAGAGAGCAAGGACACCATGATGTAATTGTAATTAGGTATATGTTATAAACTCAAAATTACACTGCCACGAGGAGTTAAAATACATCTGTATGAATGTATATTTATTCAGATATTTATTTTAAAAAAATAAAAATGACTTTATTTTGTAAAAGTGATACATTTTCAATATTTAAAAAAACCTAAGTGAAAGGGAAAGAAATTTTAAGTCACATTAAATCCCTCCATTCAGATTTAACCACCATTAGCTAATTATGAGCATCATTATAGATGTCTGTCTAAACATATATACCAAAAGAAGATTAGATATAGTGATTGATACACTGATTGATATGGACACGCAGAACTAATTTTCCAAAACTGGGATGATAATTGTATGCTAATTTAAGTAAGAAGCATAAAACATCAAAATGTAACAAAAGAAAAATAAAAACAAAATTAAAAAAGTTGCTAATTAATAAATGCTTCTCAGAGGTGTTTTTCCTGAAGTTAATAGAAAACATTAAGAGATTGAATTCCATTCATTTTTTTCAACAACAGATTTCAAATTCATTCTTATTGACTTTCTCCAATGGTAGGTGAAGAGTGAGCCTATTTCACTGTTCTTATGTTTTGCTACATATATTATATTGCCTGTATTTATTACATCTAATGTTACATTTATTGTAATTATATATTTTATTGTGTTATGTTCATTATATCATATAATATACTATATTTGGTTTTATTGTTAAGGTTTTGTTATAGTATATAATTTGGTTCTCACAATTGTTTTTCCTTTGGTATATTTAAATACTTATTTATTCTTTTACCTTTTTTTTTTTCTGAATTCTTTGATTGGATTCATCACTTGGTTGGCTACAATTCCTGGTCATTTTTCTTTTTCTAAGGAAAGGAATATGTGTTCTATTCTTTGAGGTTTGTATGCAGTTAAAAATATTTGCCTTTTGCCTTTGTAACTAAAGAAAAACTTGACTAAGTGATTTCTTTATTTTACTTTTACCACCAGAACATTGTTGATAATGTGTTTGTTCCGTAAAATCCTAAGGCAACCCTATTTTTCCAAATTTCATGGATTGTTTACTTCTTTATCCTTGAAATCAAATAATTTCACTGGGATATGTTTTGAATTCCTTTTTCCACTGAGTAATTACATTCATGTCCATGACTTCAGTTGCATTTGTTTTGGTGACTTAATGCATTATCTTCTGAGGTTCAGATCTGAAGTTTCATGATTTCTACTGGTTGTTTCTACCAGGATATCCCAAAGCACCTCAAACTGAACATAACCCCAGATGACTTTTTCTTCTCTCCATTCCTTCATCCTAGGTCTTCCAAGCTGATACCTTTTTTCTTTTGTATTCTCATTTTTAATAATTGTGCTGAAATCTATCCTATTATTCGACTGAATCCAGCTAAGCATTAAAATAGTGAACCAAATGACATACTTGGTTCCCAGAATAAATGACAGTTCATAAATCATTCATTATAATTTCAGGGTGGCAAATAGAAATTAAAATGATTTGAAGCCATGCAATAATTTGAAAGACTTAGAAAAAGTTATTAGCACTGTACATTGGAAGAGGAACAGAAAAAAAAATGGTAAATTCAATACAATTTTATAATTTCCCTAAGCTAATACAGTAAAGTTTTACGAAAAAGAAGCATTTACTATTTTGCCTTTCTATTTTATAACTGAGTATAGCATTTAACATTACATTGTGAATTTAGAGGAAAACAGCAGAAATGTGACAAATGGTACATTTTTCTCCTGCTTAAAAAAAGTACCTGTATTTCTCTCCTTTGTTTAGAAATTGAAAGCACTAAAATAATAGCTTGCTTATGAATCATCCAATGGACACTCTGAAAAATGTAGAGGCTCCTTTTTATGATAATTTTCCTGGGAATATATTCCCTCCCCACCCCCACCCCACCCCCGCTTCCTGTCTATATTTCATTAGAGTCATTGTGCCATTTATGTCCATTATTTGGTGCACAGCAAATGCTCCTTTAAAAACAGTATTGAATAAATGAAAGCATGAATATTTGTTGTAATCCCTACCTTTTTTTTAAGGATTATCTTTTTTTTCAATTGAGTAATAATTGACAGACAATATCATTGTAGTTTCAGGTGTACAACATAATGATTTGATATTTATGTACATCATAAAATGATCACAGTGTCTACTTACCTGTCAGCATACAAAGTTGTTACAATATTATTGACTGTTCTGGACACTATGTTCCCATGTCTTATTTATCTTCTAACTGGAAGTTTGTCCCTCTTAATCCCCTTGTCCTTTTCATCCATCTCCCTATCTCCCTCTCCTCTGTCAACCATCAGTTTGTTTTTTGTATCTGAGTCTCTTTCTTTTTTGTTTCCTCAATTGTTTTGTTTTTGGGGTTCCACATAGAAGTGAAATCATACAGTATTTGTCTTTCTCTGACGTATTTTACTCAGCAAATATCTTTTAGGCCCATCCATGTTGGCGCAAGCAGTCAAAATTTTATTCTTTTTTATGGCTGAGTTATATTGTATATTTATAGTTACATCTTCTTTATCCACTTATCTATCAATGGACATTCAGGTTGCTTCCATACCTTGGCTGTTGTAAATAATGCTGTGATGAACGTAGGGATGCATGCATCTTTTCAAATAGGTGGGTTGTTTTTTTTTTTAATAAATACCTAGAGGTGGAATTGCTAGATTATGGGATCCTATGGTATTTTTATTTTTACTTTTTTTGAGGAACCTCTATATTGTTTTCCATAGCGGCTGCACAATTTACATTTCTACCTATAGCACGTAAGCCTTCCCATTTCTCCACATCCTTGTCAACACTTGTTATTTCTTGCCTTTTTGATACTAGCCTTTCCAACAGGTATGAGGTGGTCTATCATTGTGGTTTTGATTTATATTTCCCTGATGATTTTTAATTGGATTTTGTTTTGTCAATACTGAGTTTTATGAGTTCTTTATATATTTTAAGTGTCAGCCTCTTATCAGAAATGTCATTTGCAAATATCTTCTCCCATTTAGTAGATTGCCTTTTTGTTTTGTGGATGGTTTTCTTTGCCGTCAAAAGGCTTTTTTTCTGGGGCGCCTGGGTGGCTCAGTGGGTTGTGCGGCCGACTTCGGCTCAGGTCATGATCTCGCGGTCCGTGAGTTTGAGCCCCGCGTCTGGCTCTGTGCTGACAGCTCGGAGCCTGGGGCCTGTTTCGGATTCTGTGTCTCCCTCTCTCTCTGACCTTCCCCCGTTCATGCTGTGTCTCTCTTTGTCTCAAAAATGAATAAACGTTAAAAAAAAAAAAAAGGCTTTTTAGTTTGATGTAGTCCCATTTGTTTCTTTTTACTTTTGTAAAAGGTAAATGTCAAAAAATTTACTGCTTTTGTTTTCTTCTAGGAGTTTTCTGGTTTCAGGGCTTATATTTAAGTCTTTAATCCATTTTGAATTTATTTTTGTGTATGGTGTAAGAAGGTGGTCCGCTTTCATTCTTTCCCATGTAGCTGTCCGGTTTTCCAAACACCATTTATTGAAGAGACTATTTTTTCCCCATTGTGTATGCTTGTCTCCTTTGTTGTAGATTAACTGACCATAGAAGCATGAGTTTACTTCTGGGATCTCTGTTCTGTTCCACTGATCTATGTGTCTGTTCTTATGCCAGTATTATCTGATTGGATTGCTATAGTTTTATAGTATAGTTTGAAATCTAGGAGAGTGATACCTCCAGTTTTCTTTCTTTTTCTCAATATTGCTTTAGCTATTTAGAGTATTTCCTGGTTCCATACAAATTTTAGGATTATTTATTCTAGTTCTTTGAAAAACACCATTGGTAGTTTGATAACGATTGCTTTGAATCTCTAGATTGCTTTGGGTAGTATGGACATCTTAACAGTACTTAACAATACTGATGTTTTGCTTTTTTTTCTAATTTTTTTAAGGTTTATTTATTTATATTGAGAGAGAGCATGCACACAAGCCAGGAAAGGGCAGAGAGAAGGAGAGACGGCATCCCAAACAGGCTATGCGCCATCAGCACAGAGCCCGACATGTGGCTCGAACTTACAAACTCTGAGATCATGACCTGAGCTGAGATCAAGAGTTGGATGCGTAACCAACTGGGCCACCTGGGCGCCCCCTCTTCTATTTTTTTTTTTTTTTCTAATTTGGATGCCTTTTATTTTTCTTATTCAATTGCAATGGTGAGGACTTCCAGTACTGTATTAAATAAAAGTGGTGAGAGTGGGCATTCTTCTCTTGTTCCTGATCTTAGAGGAAAAGCTTTCAGGTTTTGAGTTGTCATATATGGCCTTTATTATTTTGAGGCATGTTCCCTCTTTACCTACTTTGTTGAGAATTTTTATCATAAGTGGATGTTGAATTTTGTTAAATGCTTTTCTGCATCTCTTGTGATAATCATATGATTTTTATCCTTAATTTTATTAATGTGGTATATATCATGTTGATTGATTTTGCAGATTTGCATGCCTGGAATAAATCCCACTTGATCATGGTGCATGATCTTTTAAATGTATTGTTGGATTTGGTTTGTTAAAGATTTTTGGGTCTGTCTTCATCAGGGATATTGGCCTATACTTTTCCTTTTTGTGTCTGTCTGGTTGGTACACCAGGGTAATGCTGGCCTCATAGAATGAGCTTGCAAACATTCTTTCCTCTTTAATTTTTGGAGTTTGAGAAGGATAGGTATTAACTATTCTTTCAATGTTTGGTAGAATTCACCTCTGCAGCTGTCTGGTCCTTGCCTTGTGTTTGTTGGGAGTTTTGTGATTACTGATTCATCTTCATTACCAGTAACCACTCTGTTGAGATTTTCTGTTTCTTCCTGATTCAATCTTGAAACAGTATATGTTTCTAGGAATTTATTCATTTCTTTTAGGTTTTCTAATTATTTGTTCTGTAATTGTTCATAATAGTCTCATATTTTTTGTATTTCTGTGATATCTGTTATAACTTCTCTTTTTTCATTTCTGATTTTATTGGCCCCTGTCTTTCTTTTTCTTGATGAATCTTGCTGTAAGTTTATTAATTTTGTTCATCTTTTCTTTTGCTTTTTCTTTTTAAATTAATTTTCTGCATGCACGACAATACAACTTATCTATCCAAAGGCAAAAATCAATGGGACATTTTTTATTTCCCCCTTTTCCTCCCCTTTCATAGTCAGTACTCAACAGAATACTATTAACTCTGTGAACTTAATATCTCTTGAATCTATCATATTCTTACCATACTATACCAAACAATATAACCATTGCATAATAATTTGGTAATTTTCCCAAAAACCTTTGAAGGAAGGGATTTGATCTCCAGTGCTTGAATAATGTGTGATGTATCCTTAGTGCTCAGTATAAATGGAATAAATGAGAAACTTCCTAGACCAACACCACATGATGGGATGTTCTTATTTACCATCATACAGTAGCTAGTTTAATAGCTAAATTGGATGCTTTTTTCACTAAATGTAATTAATTAATTAATTAAAATTCGTGTAAAAACATAACAAAAAATTAATCATAACCATTAAAATTTTTTTTAAATATTTATTTATTTTTGAGAGAGAGAGAGACAGAGCAGGAGTGAGGAAGGACAGAGAGAGAGAGAGACACACGTAGAATAGGAAGCAGGCTCCAGGCTCTGAGCTGTCAGCACAGAGCCTGACGTGGGGCTCGAACTCATGAGCTGTGAGATCATGACCTGAGCTGAAGTCAGATGCTTAACTGACTGAGCCACCCAGGTGCCCCAATTATAACCATTTTTAATTGTACAGTTGAAAATATTAAGTACAGGGGCATCTGGGTGGCTCAGTCAGTTGAGCGTTCGACTTTGTCTCAGGTCATGATTTCACCGTTTGTGAGTTTGAGCCCTGCATTGGGCTCTCATCTTTCAGTGAAGAGTCAGCTTGGGATCCTTTGTCCCCTCTCTCTCTCTCTGCCCCCCCCCACTCATGCTCTCTCTCTTTCAAAAATAAATATATATTTTTTTTAAAAATACTGTTTATTGTTAAATTAGCTAACGTGCAGTGTATACAGTGTGCTCTTGGCTTCAGGAGTAGATTCCCAAGGTTCATCGCTTACATACAATGCCCAGTGCTCAACCCAACAAATGCCCTCCTCAATGCCCATCACTAATTTTCCCCTCTCACCCACCTTCCCATCAACCCTCAGTTTGTTCTTTGTATTTAAGAGTCTCTTATGGTTTGCCTCCCTTCCTCTCTGTTTGTAACTACTTTTTTCCACTTCCCTCCCTCCATGATCTTCTGTTATGTTTCTCAAATTCCACATATGAGTGAAAACAGAAAAAGAAAAGTATTAACTACAGACATTATCATACAACAGACGTCCACAACCTTTCTATATTGTAAAACTGAAACTCTGTACCCGTTAAGTAACAATTTCCTCCCCTTTCTCCCTTCTTCTAGTCCCTGGTAACCACCATTCTACTTTCTGTTTCTATGGATACGACTACGTTAGATACCTCTTATAAGTGGAATCCTACAGTATTTGTCTTTTTGTGATTGACTTATTTCACTTAGCAGAATGTCCTTAGAAGCCATCCATGTCATAGTATATGGCAGGATTTCCTTCCTTTTTAAGGCTGAGTAACATGCCATTCTATGTATAGACCATATTTTCTCCATCTACTCATCTGTTGATGGACATTTGGGTTCCTCCAACCCCTTGGCTATTGTGAGTAGTACTGCTATGAACATGGGTGTGGGAATATTCCTCAAGATCCTGTTTTCAATTCTTTTGGATATATAGTCTTTATATCTATAGGTAATAGATACTACCTGTAGATATTTTCTTTTAGATCTATAATTCTTTTCAGATACCCCACAAGTGGGATTGCTGGAGTAGTTATAATTTTAGTTCTTTTGAGGAACTGTCATACTGTTTTCCATAGCAGTTGCACCATCTTGTAGTGCCACCAGCAGTGCACAAGGGTAAGCACCCTTCAAGACTGGAAACTGGTGACTTTGCTCCTCATCTAGATCTCTTCAGTGGACATGCTTCTTTCTTAGGCGATGCAAGTATTGAATGTATCACCATTAATAACAATAATAATGCCTCACATTTATCGAGTCCTTACCAGAGGTTAAGGATTGGGATACTCACTTTGAGGGAAATATCCCCTTTAATGTTGGCAATAGTCCGATGGTCGTTAATGCTTTTTATTACACACTTGAGAAAATTGTGGTTTAAGATGACTTTTTATTGCATTATTTTCTAATGTTTATTTTGAGAGAGCACATGCATACTCACATGAGTGGGGATGGGGCAGAGAGAGAGAGAGAGAGAGAGAGAGAGAGAGAGAGAATCCCAAGCAGGCTCCATGTAGTCAGAGCAGAGGGATGCGGGCCTCCATCCCATGAACTATGAGATCATAATCTGAGCTGAAATCAAGAGTTGGACACTCAACCGACTCAGCCAGTCAGGTACTCCTAAGGTGACTTTTTAAAGTCACATAACTTCAGAGTGTTCAGATGGAAGAGTTCAGGTGGAAACCATTTAAGTTGGATTCCAGAGTCCTTGACATGATCTTCAGACTTTTACAATAATGCACTCCAGTTGTTAAAAAAATGAACATGTCCCTGATATATATATTTATTTTTATAGATTATGTAGATATACTACTGTATCAATAATTAACACAATAATAATTAAAATACTCAAAAATATAAATATATAGTACTGAGATTAAAATACGCAAAAGTTTTGGGCCACCTGGGTGGCTCAGTCAGTTAAGCAGCCAACTTCAGCTTGGGTCATGATCTCATGGTTTGTGAGTTGAAGCCCCACGTCAAGCTTTGTGCTGACAGCTCAGAGCCTTGAACCTGCTTCGGATTTTGTGTCTCCCTCTCCCTGCCCCACTCTGGCCTGCACTCTGTCTCTATCTAAAAACTAAATTAAAAAAAATTCAATGCATATGTTTTAATATTTTCTTCTTCACCTGGGGTATGCATATACCAATTTATAAATAATTAATCTATAGTGCAATTTTGCCTCACGGTAGAACATTGTGTTTCAGAGCTTACCCTTCAACTAAATTATCACCTTTTTTATTACAAAGGGTGCCTCTGTACTTAACCAACACAACATAAAAATAATATCTTAGCTATACAAATCCTTGACATCCACAAAACAATGGTATATGTTTGGTGTTGGTATGATGGGAGAGGTTGTTTCATCAAAGGCACGTTTAGGGGATGGCGCACAGCCAAGAATTGTTGAAGTGTAGGGTATGATGAAAGATGAAGTTGGGAAATTAGGCTGGGGCAAAATCATGGGACACCCCTATTGTCATGTTAAAATGTTTGGACATCATTCTATAGGGAATGACAGCTCCCAAAAGTGTTTGAGCAGGGATGTCATGATTTAGGTCTTATAGGTAGAGACTTGATGTCTTTCAGCAGTTTATACTGTGGAATATATATCAGATGAGTAAAACAGAAGCTAAATAGTTCCTTTGACTCGCCACACTGTTTGAAATGTTATAGTTACAGATTATATAAGTATTCAAAGTATCAAGCAGTTTGTGATTATAATTTAGTAACCTGATGTTATAATCGAATTATGTATAATTGAATCAGGCTGTACAAATCTCAGACAAGTCCAATAGAATGTTAAAAATAGAAATTATGAAATGTAAGAAAAAATTTAAAGGCACTAATAGAAATATGAATCATGCCATCTTATAATAAACAGGATTTTTTGTTTCTTTGCTCTTGGAGTTGAGGAGAAATGATTGTTCATCTTTTAGTTGTTACTATCTCCACAATTATAAAGACTTCCCAGAGAAATCCTTCTAAAAACCCAACTGGAACATTCTGTATAGAATACTTACTCAAGAGGCACCTAGCTGGCTCAGTTGGGAAAGCACGTAACTCTTGATCTCAGGGTTCATGAATTCAAGCACATGTTGGGTATAGAGGTTACTTAAAAATCTTAAAAAAAAAAAAAAAGAATACTTATTCAAGCTCAGGCCTTTTCAAAGTCAAGCTAATGTTTCAAATATTTATTAAAATGGCCGTTATGCTTTAAAGCAGTATTTTAAATCTTGCTCATACTTCATTGATTTTATACCCACCTGCCTGTCTCTGCCACTGTGAATCTTCCCTGTTATCCTTTAATTTTTGTACACTGTGATAGACAGGATTCTGAGATGACTTCCAAATGACCCTCACACTAGTTTAATCCCCTCCCTTTGTGAGTGTGGGTAGATCCTGTGAATATGATGAGCTGTGTCACTCCCACAGTTTTGTTATGTTATATGTTGACTTTCTTGAAGTCAACATATGTGTTATATGTTGTTATATGTTGACATTAAGAAAGAGGACTCTCAGTAGGTTTGACTTAATCATATTAGCCTGTTAAAAGCAGAGAGTTTTTCTTTGGCTCATTGCAGAAGAAATAGAGTTTCAAAGTCTGAGATGGAGGGGACCATGTGGCTAAGAGCTGACAGCAGTCTCTAGGAGCTGAGAGCATGCATGCTTTGAAGACAGATAGGAAAACAACAGGGACTTAAGTCCTACAACCACAAGGGAATGGATTCTGCCAACAACCAAAGGAAACTTGGAAGTGAGCTTCCAAATGAGAATGTAGCTGGCTGACACTTTGATTTCAGCTTTGTGGGAACCTGAGCAGAGGACCCTTAAAATGTGCTGTACTTCTGACCCACAGAAATTGTGAGATAGTAATTTTGTGAAGTTTCAAGCCACCCGATCTGCAAGTTACACAGCAAAAGAAAACTTATACATAGTTCCTTGGTACAAGTCTTGTCAAAAACACATGCACAATTAAAAAGGTCAACTTTGGGGTGCCTGGGTGGCTCAGTTGGTTAAATGTCCAACTCTTGATTTCAGCTCAGGTCAAGATTTCATGGTGTGAGATTGAGCCCCGCATCGGGCTCTGTGCTGACAGCCTGGAGCCTGGTTGGGATTCACTCTCTCCCTCTCTGCCCCTCCTCTGCTCATGCACATGTGTGCTCTTTCAAAATAAATAAATAAAGATTAAAAAAATAAAGCAAGTCAACTTTTTAAAAAGCATATTTGACTATGACTATTTATGGTTTAAGATACAGCTGGGAATAATTTATTTTTTTATTTTTTATTTATTTTTTTTTTAATTTTTTTTCAATGTTTATTTATTTTTGGGACAGAGAGAGACAGAGCATGAACAGGGGAGGGGCAGAGAGAGAGGGAGACACAGAATCGGAACCAGGCTCCAGGCTCTGAGCCATCAGCCCAGAGCCCGACGCGGGGCTCGAACTCATGGACCGCGAGATCGTGACCTGGCTGAAGTCGGACGCTTAACCGACTGCGCCACCCAGGCGCCCCAACAGCTGGGAATAATTTAAATGTTCTTTCCACCTATTGCCTAATGTCTTGCTATTTTTATGATTTTTGATGAGATGGTCCATAATTTAGTAGTAAAATACAAAATTCTAACATCATTTGAAAAATTTAATGATGGCTTATATTGTGAATATATACATATATGTTCCTAATAATACATGTATATATGTGTATATATGTGTGTGTGTATATATATATATATATATGTATATACACATATATATGTGTGTGTATATGTATATATGTATGTATATACACACACATATATCCATATATATTATTAGGAATATATATGTATATATTCACAATATGAGCCATCATTAAATTTACATATGTGTATATATATGCATATATACATATATATAGCTTTGCTTTTTCTCTTAATGTCTTTATTTTTAAACGATTTTTATTTCATTATATTTCATCTATCTCCTAAAGAGAATACAAGGTAGCTTACTGTTTTAGGTTTTTCATGGGAGGATCAAGACAGAACAGTACACATATCAGAAGAGATTATTATTATTTACATAATTATATTTATGTTGAAGTATTTTTGAAAAAAATACACAGAAGATACAGCAAAATATAATATCCTTTATTAGGAATAACCATTTTATAATTTTATTTTAAAATAATTATTTTAACATAATATGCATTTTATTTTATTAAAAATTTTTTTTTTACTGTTTATTTACTTTAGAGAGAGGCAGCAGGAGGATGCGAGGGGCGGAGAGAGAGGGGGACACAGAATCCGAAGCAGGCTCCAGAGCCTAATATGGGGCTCAAACTCCTGAACCATGAGATCATGACCTGAGCCAAAGTCAGATGCTTAACTGACTGAGCCACTCAAGTGCCCCAAATATGCATTTTAAAGGAGAACCACCTAACAATTGTGGGCTAGGAAATAGGAAATAACACAGATAGGTATCTTCTGTTTTAAAGTCTTCCTGGGAACTGGGAATCCTTTTCCCTTCTCTATGTTGAGAAGGGAAAATCTTTGTTTTGATTTTCTTTCTTTCTATCTGAGGTTTATTCAGTGGGCTCTTAAGTTCTACTCTTCCTAATAAATCAAGTATTCATTTGTGGTAGTTTCTCTCACAGTTACAGATCTTACGACTGTTGGGAGCTGTTCGAAACTGGAAGGTTGAGAAGGAGATTCAGAAGATAAGTTCAGTAACTGGGAAGCTTAGTTTTGGTAATAAAAAGGAATAACCTGTCTTATAAGCAGAGAGCTAGTGTTTTGTTATTAGTGGTTATTTTTCTTCCTTTTTAAAAGTTATCATGTCTTTTCAGGAAATATTACTTGCAGATTTATGAGTCATCATTATGTATAAAGGTAGCAGTTATTGGAATAAAGTTCAAATATTTTTGAAGTCTTATTCTCTGATGGAGTGCCAAGATGAGGGGGTTCAAAGGAGGATGCTTACATTTGGACCTAACTGTACTTGCCAGATGGCTAGAGGGCTTTAGAGGTTTAATCTAGAGCACAAAGCTAGGTGGCATATATGAGGATCTAATGACTAGCTAGGCCATATTAGCATCATGCTCTAACCAATTGACCTAATTAGATGAGATTTTCAAATCTAATATCAAAGGTTTGTTTGAATTGGAGATGTGGGTCATTGTTCCCTTAGTAGTCTCTGCTTACATACTCTTTGGTGTTTACCTGAGGTCATGGAGGAATTTTGGTATATTTGTTTTAATTAATCTTGCTCTATAAAAGCTACCATTATAAAATAAGTCATTTGATGATTTGTTTGGTTTCACTAATTTGGAATATGTTAATTTAAAATTAGAGTTAATTTGAACAGGGGTAGGATGGCATTTACCTTGAACTACCTATTAAAGGAGGATTTATCTACAAATTCATAATTAATAAGATAGCAGAGGGGGCATGCTTATCTACTATAATGAGTAAAAACTTTTTCTTAAACCATCTCTATCCTCATATAAACAATTCATAGGTCCATTCCATTATACATGGATCTCTACTTAATAAAGGAGGTATTATGAATAAATACCCTTCAGCTAATTTGCATTGCTCTGTTGTTGATACATAGAGTGTAAGAGTAATAGGTCCCCTAGAATTTTCAAGTAAGGGAAAAAAGATCACCCTCTAGAACTTAAACTTTAAAATCAACACGGTTAATTAATATGTGATATTCAAAGTCATTTTAAAGTGACAGAATGGCAACTAAACTGTAAGACTAAGTGGTATTTTGCTTGAAAATATAATAAAAGATCTCATAATAGAGCCTCACGAGCTAATGAATTAACCAAAGCTCTATCACTCTTCCCTCTATAACATACTGATTCCCAGGGTGTGAACAAACTTGTTTATAGTAGTCTACCCTGTAGTTCCTTGCGCTTTGCGCTCATGAAATTGAATTGTATGCATATTATTGTTTATATGTTGTTCCCACATTCTTTTTTTAATAGCTTTTTAAATGTTTATTTATTTTTGAGAGAGAGAGAGAGATTGAGCAGGAGAGGGGAAGAGAGAGAGGGAGACACAGAATCCAAAGCAGGCTCCAGGTTCTGAGCTATCAGCATGGAGCCCAATGGAGGGCTTGAACCCATGAACCACGAGATCATGACCTGAGCTGAAGTTGGAAGCTTAACCAACTGAGTCACCCAGGTGCCCCTCCCACATTCTTTTTTGGTAGTTTCATTTGTTATAATCATGCGGTTTGAATATTTTATAAACTGGTAAAGTGAGTACAGTAACTTAAATTCAGCACTTTATAAAGTCTCAAAATAAATGTGAATCACTAAAAACAATGGGGAAATAAGAAAAAATCAGAAAACTTAGGTTTCTGCACCATCTAGTTTACTTTACAAGTAATGACTAACTCCTCCTTTAACTTTAACTAAAACTGGAAATCATAGACACATTTTCAAGGGCTTATACACTTGGGATGTTGATTAGTAGGTTCATACTTAAAGAAAAGATCTTTGTCCTATCACAAAAGTTTAGCAAATAAGTATAAATTAGCATGTATTAAATGAAAAAAAATTGATATTTAGGTGTGTGTGTATCATCTACACCTTTCAGATTTAACTTTTTTTTGTATACTGAACAACTTCACAATGGCTAAAGAGCTTTATGTATTATTATAGAAAGTTATATGTGGTATTTGATTAGCCACAGAAGTATGAGTTAAAGATGTACACATTGGTGATGCTGATAATATACTGTCATGAAGACAGAAGAACTTAGTGTTTCCTAAAGATATGTTCTTATCTTTCCTAAAGATATGTTTCTATCCAGATGAGCCTGTTGCCACAACTTAATCACTTGGTATCATTATAACCTCATTCAGTCCATGTTTAGCAAACCACTTTTTGATTATTTGTATTTCCGTGTGGCTTGAATAAAGAGAGAGAGAGAGGGAGAGAGAACACTGGTTGAACTGTTACCATTGTTGGGAATACTGAAGTTACATTTCTCAGTATAAGTTAGATACTTTTAGATTTTATACTATAATCTCTTGTGGGTTTTAGTTTAGTTCAGAGTCTAACCAACTTATATACACTGATATCTGCAAAAAAATATTAGAGAGCTTGAGAAGGGGAGGGGATAATGGATGCTAGAAAGGGAACAAAATGGTGTCTACCATAATCTGACTTATTTAGAACTCTTTCTTCTAATCAGCCATTCCTCGTGGTTCCCAGTTTCCATGACTTCCTGGTTGCTTTCTTCTGAGTTGATTATTTTCTAAAATATAGTAATTGGCATACTTTTTAGAGTTATAACAATAGTTTAATATAACTGTGAATTGTGCTTTTTCATTTAAAATTATTATCATTAACATTTTCCCAATGTTACTAGTCTTGATTATTTTTGTGGCTTCACAAATACCTACTCAAACATCTCTACCATGATTTTCCTTACCGTTTCCGTATGATCGATCATTTTATTTTATTTTTTTCTGTTTCAAGCTCCCCTTCCCACTGAATTATGATAATTATCTTTTTATTTTAAAAATACGTTTGTTTATTTATGTGTGTTTGTGTGTTAGAATTTATATTTTGGACCTCATTGAAGGATTTATGTGAATCTTCTTAGATTCCAAGACCTGTTTGAATCCTATTCCAGGGTTCCAGCTCAGGACATCTCTTAGTTTAATGTGCTTACTAGTTACCTAGGGAACTTGTTAAAATGAATTAGGGATTTAGGTATGGATAGGACTCAAGATTTTTTGTTTCTAAGATGCTGCCATAAACCTTATCATGAACTATCGCTGTCACTGATTACACTGAAAACTCTGGAAACAGTATAAAGCACCACTGCTTGAGAACTCTGAAAAACAAACAATAAAAGGTAGCATGGGGTTGGAAGCGAACAACAAGTACAATAGTCCAAGGGGTGAGTGTTCAAGTTAGTTTTTCCTGCTGTTTTATCTCCTGGGTTTAATTGCAAGTTAGTCTCAGTCATGGAACTGCAGGATGACAGCAGACCATACAAATTCTAGGGTAACTTCTGGCCAGAGGATCAGAAAAAAGGGCCCCTGCCACCTGAAGAATGTGGGGGAATCACTTTTTCCCCTTTTAATTTCACTGAAAGCCCTACGATGGGGGCCGCCCCGGACATGGGACTGCATTGCTGCTGGTAGAGGCAGTGCTTCCAGGGAGGGACCTAAAACTCTGAGTGGAACACCTGTCTCTTTGTCCAGAGGAACAAGGAAAACAGGCCCCTGTAGTCCAAAGAGTGTGTGTGTGAGATACCATTACAATGTTTTATCTCCCTGTTTTCCTGATACCTTTTTCTGAAGATGGCCCCAGTTTCATGGAATTGCGCAAAGCGCAGAATGCTAAAGGAATCAGAAGGAAAGGGGGATTTAGGGAATAAGAGAATGTGAGGAAACTACCAGAGGGGAGATACCCTAAATCTTTGTGTGAGCTGAAGTCCTTGTCAAGCTAGGAATGTGAAGAACCTATACAACGCACCAACGATTTGAGAGCTGAGGTATGATATAAACCACTGCCCAAGGCCCAGATTAACCCCTGAGCTGCCCATATGCAGAGTAGACCCAAAGAAGCATAGCAAAATTTGAAAAATGGACTGATTGTTGGCATCACTGTTGAGAAGGCAAGATGGAATTTGTGTTCTGCATCTAACAGGGTTTACTGCATGCTATAAATATAGAACAATTTCCAGAAGATTTTAATAGATCCAGAGTCTCCCAACATAATATTCAAAATGTTCAGGATACAACCTGAAGTTACTTGGCATATCAGAAGACTGAAAATTGGATAATTGATTTTTTAAAAACATATTTGATATGCAGTGTTACATTAGCATTAGTTTTAGGTATATAGCCTAATGATTCAACTTTTCTATACATTAGCTACACTTACCACAAACATAGCTGCCATCTGTTACCGTACAGAGGTATTACAATATCATTGACTATATTCCCATGACTTACTTTATAACTGGAAGCCTGTATCTCCCACTCCCCTTCAGCTATTTTGCCCATCTCCCCATCCTCTTCCCTCTAGCACCCGTGAGTTCGTTCTCTGTATTGGTAGGTCTGACTCTGCTTTTTGTTGGTTTGTCCATTGGTTTTGGTTTTCAGATTCCGCACAGGAGTGAAGTCATACGGTATTTGTCTTTCTCAGTCTGGTTCGTTTCACTCAGTATGGTACCCTCGAGGTCCATCCATGTTGTTGCAAATGGCAAGATCCTATTTATTTTTATGCCTGCATACTATTTCTGTGTGTGTGTATCACATCTTCCTTATCCCCTCGTCTTTCAATGAATGCTTAGGTTACTTCTGTATTTTGGCTAGTATAAATAATGCTACAATAAACATAGGGGGACATTTACCTTTTTGAATTACTGTTTTCATTTTCTTTGGATAAATACCAGGTAGTGAAATTATTGGATCATATGGTAGTTTAATTTTTAAT
This sequence comes from Lynx canadensis, assembly GCF_007474595.2. Lineage (NCBI taxonomy): Eukaryota > Metazoa > Chordata > Mammalia > Carnivora > Felidae > Lynx > Lynx canadensis. The sequence goes on from NC_044314.2 coordinate 38,796,239, forward strand.
TTTTTGAGGAACCTCCATATTGTTTTCCATAGTGGCTGCACAAATTTACCTTCTCAGCAGTAGTTCATGAGGGTTCTTTTTTCTCCACATCCTTACCAATACTTGTTATTTTTTGTCTTTTTGACTTTAGCCATTCTAACAGGTATAAGGTGGTATCTCATTGTGGTTTTGATTTGTGTTTCCCTGATGGTTAGTAGTGTTGAGCATCTTTTCACATATCTGTTGGCCATCTGGATGTCTTCTTTGGGAAAATGTGTATTCAGTTCCTTTGCCCATTTTTAATTTTTTTTTTTTTTTGGTGCTCAATTGTATATTTTTTTATATGTTTTAGATATTAGCTTCATCAGATTAATCATTTGCAAATATCTCCTCTCATTCAATAGGTTGTTTTCTTCTTTAGTTGATGATTTTCTTCACTGTGTAAAAGCTTTTTGTTTTGATGAGTCCCAGTAGTTCACTTTACTTTTGTTTCCCTTTCCTTAGGAGATAATGTCTAGAAAAATCTTACTATAATTGATGTCACAGAAATTACTGCCTGTGTTCTCTTCAGGGGTTTTTATGGTATCACATTTAGGTTTTTAATCCAGTTTGAGTTAATTTTTGTGCATGGTGTAATAAAGACCAGTTTCATTCTTTTTTAAATTTTTATTTATTTTTATTTTTTGGAGAGCTCAAGCAGGGGAGGGCAGAGAGAGGGGGAGAGAGGATTTTAAGCGTGCTCTGTGCTGACAGGCTGACAGCAGTGAGCCTTATGTGGGGTCCAAGCTCATGAACCACGAGATCATGACCTGAGCTGAAATCAGACACTCAACCGACTGAGCCATCCAGGTGCCCCAGTCCAGTTTCATTCTTTTGCATGTAGATGTCCTGTATTTCCAGTACCCTTTACTTAAGAGACTGTCTTTTCCCTGTTGTATATTTTTGTCTCTTGGACAGATTTTAGTAGGAAAAAATCAACAAATGCTAACTCTGAGTTGAGCTAGATGTTGGAATTGCACAGAACTTTGAAGCAGCTATTATAACTGTGCTCTCTGCAGAAAATGCAAACCCTCTTGAAATTAATGGAAAAATAGACATTCTCAGCAGAAGAAGAGGAACTATAAAAAAAGAATAAAATGCCAATATTTAAACTGAAAAAAAAATGGAGTAAGTGATAAAAATTCACTGGGTGGGCTCAAGAGTAGAGTGGAGAAGGCAGATGAAAGAATCAGTGAATTTAAAGATAGATAAATAGAAACTATCCTGTCTAAAAAACAAAGTACAGAAAAGGTTGGGGGAAAAAAACCCCCAGCCCTTGAGTGATCTGTGGAACAATATTTAAACAATATTTAATTTAAATATTAAACAATATTTAAACAATATTTAATTTAAATATTAAACAATATTTAAACAATATATTAAACAAAAATATTTAACATTTGTGCTAATGAAATCATATAGAAAGAAAAGAAAAGAAATTGGTGTAGGGAAAAAAAAACCGGTTGGAAAAGTAATGGCTGAAAATTTCCCAAATTTGGTGACAGTCCAATTCAAGATGCTTAGTGAAACCCAAACAAGGTAAGTTGAAAAAAATTATAATAGAACACAGAATAATGAAACTGCTGAAAGAAAACAGTCTTGAAAGCAGCCATAGAAAAACAACCCCTTATGTAGGTAAACAAAAATTAAATGATTGCAGATTTCCCATCAGAAACCATAAAGGGTTCTAGACAAGAGTGCAATTTTTTAAGTGTTGAGAGAAAGGAATTGTATATCCAGTGATAATATCCTTCAGTAAAGGTGATATGAAGATATTCTCAGATGAAGGAAAACTATGAATGATTTCCCAGTAGACTTGCTCTAAAATAAATACTGAAAGATGTTCTTGAGGATGAAGAGGAATGATGCTAAAAAGAAATGTAAAGCTTCAGTAGTAAAGGAAGAGTGCCAGACATAGTAAATAGATGATTCTTTATCTTCTGAATTCTTTAAAATGTGTGTGACCACTGAACGCAAAAGTTATAGCATTGTCTGCTGGGGTTTTAAGACTATGTAGATGTGATGCTTGTTACTATATGTAACTCACAAACGATGTGCTCTGACCACAAAGTATTTAAAAATGCAAATCAATAAGAGAATGTTATGCGGTAATTCCCCAAGTACTTAAAGATTAAACTACATACTTTCAAATAATCTACAAGTTAAGGGAAACTCCAAAGGGAATTAGACAATATTTTGAACTGAATGAAAATGATAATGTAGCATATGAAAATTTATGGGATGCACCTAAAGCAAGGCTTTGGGGAAGATTTATGGTAGTAAATACTTACATTATAAGAGATGAAATGTCTCAAATCAATAATCTACACTTGCACCTAAGGGACTAGAAAAAAGAGCAAAGGAAACCCAGTGAAAGCAGAAACTTAATTTTAGTTCATTCCTGATAATCTCATTAAGTCTAAAGAACTCCTTTACCTAAGGTTCTAAGGATTAAGGGTCATTCATGTAGTGTCACAACCTCAGAGTGCAGAGGTAACTAGGTAACTGCTGATGGCAGTAGGCGTCTACTGAGATGTAGATTTCTTCAATTTGCTACTATCATGTTGATGGGTAATGTGGTACACATTGCTTCTGAATATACAGAATATGCAAGTAGGGGACCCTCTTCATGTTTTGGTGTCATTCTTGATGTCGTGGGATGAATTCACCTACTCTCCTGTGAGACCATTTCACACCAATATGCATTCAAGGCTAGTTCTCAGAAACTCATAAGTATATAGGTTATATTTTCTTCCTTCCATGTCTTTTTATACCAACCGAGAGAATTATCTCCTTGGAAGTGTGAAAACTGTTTATTACTTTACCAGTGTTTATTCAGGTCTATTTTTTTTTGTGCATAAACATTATATGATGAGTTCTCCAGGATTCATGTTCATGGAGCTCAAAAGCTCAGGCTTTACAACTCCAAGTAAATATCTGAAACTTAAAACCCAAGACTTAAATATTTGTAAACAATGTGTGCCACCATAACAACCTTTCTCTAGGGCAATGATGGAATGCCCTGACAACCTAGTTTGGGAACAAGGCCACAATACACATAGAAATGCAAATGAAAGAAATCAGTTAGCACTTCAAAAATTCTCCCAACGTGTGTGAAATGAGGAGAATAAATGATACTTATTTTACTTGGGTATTATAATGATTAAATGAGTCAATACATATGATTCATAGGTCAGTTTTGACAACTAAATATTGAAATGTAAATTTTCCTTTTTTTCTTTGTCATCATCACGTCTTCCTTTTCCTCAATAAATACAACTGGTATAAACATAAAAATTCTGAAATATCCTCTCTGTGTACAGAGAACGTAAAGATGCCTTAGGGTTTATTCAATTATCGATGAAACAATTCAGGGAAATAATACGCATGGAGAGAGGTTCAGGCCCATGGGACTAGAGGAGAACACAACTGGCCAAGGGGAGGGGGAGGGACTTCATTTTCCTTTACTCCTTCTTTTCTTATCCATTATCCAGTATGGATTTGGACCAAAAGGCATTTTAACAGTCTCTTCATGTAAACCAAATGATTACTTTGAAATGCAGTATATTTAAAGTTATAAAACTCCAAGGATTAGGAAACTTCAGAATATTGAAATGAGGAGGAATGATATGACAAGTATTATAAAAAGCTTTATTATAAAGATTGCCTTAAGGAACAGTGGATTAAAAAAGATGCTTATTGTAGACCATATGAACTACTTATTGGCTAAGATTATTTGTGAGAAAACATCTAGAACTCAGTGTCAAAGAGTACAGATTCTCCTCTTATTGCAGAGACTATAGAACAATTAGATCATCAGAGGAATATTATGTATGCCGTAGGGTGTCATAGATGTGCATTTTGTATGCACATATTCAGGTTTTGTTGAGAACTATTTTAGGAGCAAATAGCACTTTGAATGAATCAAAACTATACAAGAGACATTAGACGAAGTAGTTTGTAATGAGGAGAGGCGCATACTGTCTATGACGCCTTATCAGCACTTGTCAGATTATGTTCATTTTTCAAACAAGGAGTTTATTTGTCTCTCATTCAAAGGAAGGTCAAAGACAGGTAGTCTAGGGATGACATGACAGAGCCCGAGTGTCTTAAGGGCCCAAGGCTCCTTCTGTTTTCCTGTTTCCCATCTTTATTTGAAGCGTTCATCCCCACTTGCTGGAGTAGCTCTAGTTCTGGTAGACATGCTGCTTTCCAGGCAGAACATTGTGTGTGTGTAAGAGAGAGACAGAGCCAAAGGATAGACTGCTCCAACTCTCTAATCGTTCTGTTTTGAATTGAAATTTTTATTGAGATTGTTGTAGATTCACACACAATTTATGAAATATTACAGAGAGATCCTTTGCACCCACCACTTCCTACCAATGGTTAACATTTTGCAAAACCGTAGTATAAGACATCCCGGATAATTATATTAATATAATCCACCAATCTTATTTATATTTCCCCAGTTTTACCTTGTACTTATCTGTGTGTGTGTGTGTTAAGTTCTACACAGTTTAATTATGTGTGTGTTTGTGTATCCAGTACCATACTAAAGATACTGAACATTTTAAACAATGCAAGGATCCCTCAGTCTACCCTTTTATAACCGTACCCACCTCTCTCCTGCTTCTCTTTCCTCAAGGCCCCAACCTTAACCCTTGGCAATCACTGATCTATATTACATTTCTAAAACTTGTCATTTCATGATGAAATTATGCAGTATATAACCTTTTGGAAATGGCTTTTTTTTCAACGAGTGTAATTCCTTGGAGATTTATCTAAGTGTAACATGTATCAAAAATTTTTATTACTTTTTTTTTTTTTACACTAAATAGTACTCCATGGTATAAATGTACCACTATTTGCTTGACCACTGTTGAAGGCTATCAGGTCTTATTTCAGTTTGGGGCTGTTATACATAAAGCTGCTATAAATATTTGAATACAGGTTTTTGTGTGAACCTAAGTTTTTGTTTTTCTGGGATAAATATCCAAGGGTGCAACTGATGTGCCTGAGAGTAATTGCGTGTTTTGTTTCTTCAACTGCAAAACTATGTTCCAGAATGTCTGTACCATTCTTCTTTCCTACCAGCTTGTGTACGTGACTTTCCTATCGTATCCATTTTTTAATGTGATGGTAATAATGACTTATGTCAATAACAACATAAAGTCATTTTCTTCAAGCAATTATTTAGTGTTTGAAGGTAACTTTCACTGATAGAAACACAACCATAGAGAGGTGTCATTGTGATATTTTCTCAGTTTTTATTTTGAAAAAGTCATGGATATTTACTGAGTTTGTTCATCTTGCACATCAATATCTATTACCTAGAAGGCTGTGATTAACTTTCTTTGAAAAGTTTCCTGGTAGTGCTCTCCTATATAGTCAAGGTTAGAAACATTGACATATGTAAATACCTAGCCAGCAACTATCTTCATAAAATGAGAGCTGTAGAAGCAAATACTTGTACGAATGTTTATAGGCAATGAAAGAAAGGGTGTGATTTATAACGTTAGGACAAAGATACCAAAGTGAATAGTCTATATTACAATAAATTATGCAGCCATGAAATTTATGACTTAACAATTTTGGTCTGGCGGACTAAGTAGGATTTGCCGGAATTTGACTCTCAAATGTATCTTTAAAACAAATTTTTTTTAATGTTTATTATTTTTGAGAGAGAGACAGAGAGCAAGCAGGGAAGGCACAGACAGAGAGGGAGACACAGAATCTGAAGCAAGCTCCAGGCTCTGAGCTGTCAGGACAGAGCCCGACATGGGGCTTGAATCCTCAGACCGCGAGATCATGACCTGAGTTGAAGTCAGTCACTCAACCAACCGAATCACCCAGGCACCCTGACTCTCAAACCTATCTTAACAGCAGCAACGCTTATATTAACCTTAGTATCCCTAGAATCTGTGTGGTGCCTTCTTCTTGTTAGCTATGTGATAAATATTTAATTGAAGAATAAAATTGTGGCAAAAGTAGGCTCTGGGCCTTTCCTTTTAGATCACTACAAGTTGAAGTCAACTTTGTTAGTCCTAAATCTGTAATTAATTATTAGACTCAGGACAAATAGAATTTAATAATTTTGTTTACTTTTACTTTTTTTAATGCTCAAAATTTTAAATAGGAAAATACACTTTTTTTTGATAATAGAAAGATGTTCATACAAACCTAGGTAATTAGAAATGTTTCCATATAGCTTAAAGGCAGATCTAGATGAGAGGAGCAGTAGTTTATTTTTTTACTAGAACAGCATTATATAGAATGTTGGTGTTTCATGGCACTAAATATAATGTGTGTATTTATGATATAGATACATTTAAATTATACGTTTAAATTAAAAATTTACAAATATTTTTAAAATGTAATTCTAGCCTTGAAAGAATTTTGAAAAATTCCAAGACACTGTTATTGAACTGAAAACCCAGATAAAAGTTTTTGAACTCAGACATTTATTGGATATGGCCCAGTGTTCACTTGGGTGGGCTAACAGATGCAATTGTAAAAGAATGACACAAATTTTATATCTAATGGAGAAAGGATGCTGAGGAAAAGTAGCAAACAATTAGGAGTTATTTAGTATACTTTTTATTAATGCTGTACAATCCTTAGATGTGATTATTTTGCTTTTCTGATTCTTGGGGTATATAACTCCCATGATTAATTCATGGTGACAGCAATGGTGGTGGTTAAGAGCATAACACTAAAAGTAGGTGACTGCCTGGGTATGCTTTCCAGCTCTCTCACAGATTAACTGTGTGACTTTTGGCAAGTTACTTAATATCTCTGTGCCTCACTTTATTCATCTATAAACTGAAGGTAATACTTCATAGGATTTTTATGAAGATTAAATGAGTTAGTATTTGTAAAACGGAGAGATGCCTTGTTATGTAGTTCATATTGTAGAAGTAATGGCTAACTAAAACTTTTGTATTTAGAAATAATAATGAAAAATCTGAGTATCATTTTTGTGTGTGTGTGGGGGGGCATCTATTTCTCTTCTCTCTCTCTCTCTCTCTCTCTCTCTCTCAATCTCTAATCATACAAAACATAACCCTATATCTAGATTGAAACTTAGAAGGGAAGTGTATTAGTAAAGTTAATTTCTTCAAGATAAAAGCGAACTTTTTGTTACAGGCTGATCTTCAGTTCTGAAATTTCCTCTACACGGTAAGAACTCTTCTTGTTGGTTACATACGTTCTAGAAAAAAAAAAAAATTTCCTTATGGAACTTTTATCATCACGTGGAACTCTCACGTTGAATGCTTTCACTGAATTACCCACTTTATTTATTATAAAAATGTTTTTTTATTTCTCTCTACTGGTCAACTCTCTCCTATTGGCAGCTGACTTTTGGTACTGTGGTGGCATGGCCTAATTTCTGACCTGAATGGGTTCAGATCCACTGTGTGTAATACATCAATACATTGCTCTCCCAAAAGAGGTTCCTGGAGACCTTTTCCTTTTATGGATTAGTAAATTAAAAAAAAAAAAACATTGAAACGTGAGACCACAACTAATATATCACATTTTTGTTTTCCCGTGTAAGGATATAAGAACATTAAAACTGAATCAAACCACACCTCTGTCATCCATTATACCAACATTTTATAAAACAATAGGCATTTTAACCTAAAAAACAACACAGCAACAACAAGGAAACTAGGGGGGATTTAATCTGAGAATCAAAAACAGCTCATTAAATTGAGTTAGTATAAGTTGGTGGAAAACTCCCTCCATTTTTTCTTTACTATTTCTCTTTGAATGGTGGGAACTACATCATGGATTAGTACCAGAACTTGATTTGTTTCTTTCTTTAAAAATTTTTTTTAGGGGCGCCTGGGTGGCGCAGTCGGTTAAGCGTCCGACTTCAGCCAGGTCACGATCTCGCGGTCCGTGAGTTCGAGCCCCGCGTCGGGCTCTGGGCTGATGGCTCAGAGCCTGGAGCCTGTTTCCGATTCTGTGTCTCCCTCTCTCTCTGCCCCTCGCCCGTTCATGCTCTGTCTCTCTCTGTCCCAAAAATAAACGTTGAAAAAAAAAATTTAAAAAAAAAAAAATTTTTAATGTTTATTTATTTTTGAGACAGAGAGAGACAGAGCTTGAACGGGGGAGGGTCAGAGAGAGAGAGGGAGACTCAGAATCGGAAGCAGGCTCCAGGCTCTGAGCCGTCAGCACAGAGCCCGACGCGGGGCTCGAACTCACGGACCGTGAGATCACGACCTGAGCCGAAGTCAGACGCTTAACCAACTGAGCCACCCAGGCGCCCCAAACTTGATTTGTTTCTAAGGATCTAGTGGTTATAGAAGAAATGCCAGTGAAGTGCTATCAAATCAACATGGCTGTGTGCTCCAATTTATAAAATGGCGAAAGCCATGAATCAAAATGAAGTTTCTAGAGAGCTCTTCTTCACAGTAGTGTTTTTCCCTTCTCTGATGAAAAGTAACACATTAATTTTCCTGTCACCTCTTAGTTTGCTTACTGCTGTGATGACACTCTGTAGATGGTGCCAGGAGATGAAAGACAACAATTACTAAAATCGTTAAAAACTGAAGAAAAAAGTAGAAATTGTAAATGGAAAGGTAAATATATACCCTTTCCCCCCAATTTAAGACACTGCTGCTCTTATTGTTGGTATCTAGTGATGTGAATAGGCTGGAAGGAGTTCATTGATAACAGCCATTATATACCATTGTGTATTTATAGCTAGCTAGCGTCCTCCTTCCTCTCCTGATTGTGCCAATTTGATGTGAAACTATTTTGAAATGCATAATTAAATAAAAGCTTATTTTTATTCATTGGCATTTTGTTTGTAGGAAAACTTCTCACCTCCTAGAGTTAACTGATGTCACTGATACATATTTTTTACCTTTTGCCATAATAAGGAATTTTCCAGAATATCTAAGTCTTCTATGCTCCAACCCAGTCATTAACCTTTGCCACTTATTTCTATACTTGTGTCATTATAGCTGCAAGTATATGTTGATAGAAGTTTGAAGAATTCATCTTCCTGTGTTATGTGAAAGTTTTATGTGGTTTTTATGGTTTGGTCTAGTAGAGAATAGTAGTGGAAACTACTTTTAATGTTGTGCATACAGAGATAAATAAATCTAGCATTTTTTCCCGTAAGGAGCTCAATTGTTTTGTATGTGGACAGGTAAACCTGATTATGCTTTAAATCCTTTTTAGGACATTCTTGCCCTTCAAATGAAATTTGAAGCTATCATCCTATTTTAACTAGATTTCACTACTTAAAGGTAGCTGCAGTTAAGCTAGAGTTTAGCATTTTAACATCTGTCTGTGGGCCAGGAGATAGGACTCATGGGTCCACATTATATGGTAGGAAACTAGAATTGAAGACCTCATAAAGCTGAAACCATCAAAGAATTTAATTTTCAGTGAAGGATGAACAAGGATATAACAAGGGAACTTCTATATTTCAGATGTGGCTCTGGAAAGGAAAGAAAGTTTCTCGTGAAAGCTTACTACCATAGATTTCCCACCGCGCCCCCCCCACCCCTGGTATGTTGATTTGGGTTCACATCTCCCACAAGAGTGTGGTCTTGGAGATCCCAAACTAACAAATTAACATTAGTGAATGAAGGTTGTTCTCACTGAGGGGGACTGGCAGAAGCTAATTCACACTGTCTATGAAATGATGCACTGTCAACGCAGGCTTCCCAGGATTCTAACAGAGAAAGCTCAACTGTACTTGAATTTGTCAAAACTATATATTGTAAAACAACCACCTATAACTGAGAGTCAGCAGAAATTTTAAAGAGAAGAGTTAGATCTCCAAGAACATAGGATATTAGAATTTTTGTGTATAGCGTGTAGGGGGAATATGTTTTAAGTGCCTTTCAAAATATAGGATCAAAATAGAAGAATGAAATGAGATATTTACATAAAAAAGACAGGAAGATTTTCAAAAGAACCAGTCACTTCTAAAAATGAAAAAAAAAAAAAGCATGAAAATCTATACTAATTTCTGGAGGCTAGAAGTCCTGAGTATAAGTGTCAGCAGAGGGTGAGTCCTTCTGACGTCTGGAAGGGGGAGACTGTTCCCTCACCTCGGCTGGTTTTCAGACAGCGGCAAATCCTTAGCCTTAGTAGCACACATCCTTCACAGAATGGCATTCTCTCACTGCCAACAAAGAAGTTAAACAGCAGATTCGACACAGTAGAGAATTTGTGAACTTAAAGATAAGCTTGGGTAAGTCTCCTTAGATTTCAGAGATGGCCATAGTGATAAAAAAAAATAGGAAGAACAGGTTAGGACACAGAATAGAATGTGAAGGTAAAAAAAAAAAAAAAAAATGCATTTAATTAGGTTCCAGAAGCATAGCATAGGAAATAAGGGAAAACAAGCTTTTCTTTTTTTTTTTTATGAAACTATTTTTTTATTTTTTATTTTATTTATTCTGAGGGAAGAGAGAGCAGAGGAGGGGCAGAGAGAGAGGGAGAGAGCAAAATCCCAAGGAGGCTTCACAATGTCAGCACAGAGCCTGACACAGGGCACAAACTCACAAACCATGAGGTCATGACATGAGCACAGGTCAGGAGTCAGACACTTAACTGAGCCACCCAGGTGCCCCTGAGCTTTTCACATATACATTTGATTAGAATTACCAAGAACCTTTGAAAGAGATGAACCCGCAAATTCAGGAAGGACAGCAAATATGAAACAGGATAAATATCAAAGAAATCCCTAACATGGCCCATAATAGTGACATATAAAACCATAGACAAGAAGAAAAACTTTAAAAGTACATAGAACAAAAAGTGATTCAAGAATGATTTATTTAGGAACAATTAAGTAAACAGCTTTCTTTTCAAGATCAAATGACTTCAAAATACTGAGAAGAAAGAAGATGCAATGAGAAATTTTCACGTGAGAGATGTTACTATTAACAGACCCTCACCCAAGAAATTTTGATGATATGATATGTTTAAGGAAAAAGGAATACAGAGATCAAAAAAAGGAAGAATCAGGATCTCAGAGGAGACGGTGAACGTAAAAATGAGAAAACGTGAAGGCGTAGTAAATATTATGAAATGGTATTATTAATATGTTGATAGTGGGAAATGAAGAAAATGTGGTAGTAAAATTCTGAACAAAAGTAACATTTTAAATGAAATATTACTGGGATTTAAAACAGTTTAAGCTTGTGCTGAATAAAAAGAGGGCTGAAATATTGCTTAGGTTTGGACATAGATATGCATTTAAAAGTATAAATTGAATCACTACAAGAATAGAAATAATGTTCAATTTGAGAAAAAAGTGAAATATGAAAAACAACTTCAGTACATTGTAAAAATAATATAAAGAGAGAAAAAGCATGTAAAGGAGAAAGAAGAGCACAAAATGAGCTCATTGAATTAAGTTCAGGGGCACCTGGGTGCCTCAGTTGTTTATCCACCTCTTGATTTCAGCTCAGGTGGTGATCTCACAACTCATGAGTTTGAGCCCTGTGTCAGGCTCATGCTGACAAAAGGGAGCCTGCTTAGAATTCTCTCTCCCTCTCTCGCTTCTCCTCTCCCCCTCAAAATAAATAATAAACTTAAAAAAATCAAATATATTATTAAATACAGTAAAATATATGAACTAAACTTGTTGGCTAAAAAGGAAAAATCAGCATGTTAGATTTAAAAACATGTATGTCCAGCTAATATGCTTTTTACAAGGGGGATGCCAAATTGTAAAGCTAGAGGTTAAAATTAAAAGATTGTAACAAATATTAACATAGCAGGTAGGTGTCTATTTATACCAAACTAAACAGACTTTCCTTATTCATAACCATGTTATTGTGGATACAAAGTGTCACTAAACATAAAAAGAAAACATATTTCTAAACTTGTATGCTACTAATAATATAGCCTTTATTATATACAAAGCCAAATTTGACAGAATTGCATGGAACATTTGACAAAGCCACTGTAACAGTGGGAGTTTATCATATATCTCCCATTTAATTTTTGTCTGATTTGATTATATTAAATACATGATTTATTCCAACAGTAAACAGACAGGGTCTAATGAATATATATTTAGTCTCTACCTAGCAGATACAGCATTCACGTTGTTCTCAAGAGTATATAAATCATTTGTAAAAATTGGGTATGCATTATAATGTAGGGACAGGTATTGGTTTCTAAAACTCTGATTCATATATGACATTTTGACCAAAATTAAGTTAAAAATTGAAAGTGAGTTACTAAAACACATAGTTGGAGATTTAAAAACTTTTAAAAGTTAATAAAAGGAGGGACAGAGACAGTGTGAGTCAGGGAGGGGGGGGGGAGAGAGAGAGAGAGAGAGAGAGAGAGAGAGAGAGAGACGGAGAGAGAATCCCAAGCAGGCTCCGCACTGTCAGTGCAGTGCCTGACACTGGGCTCAATTCCATGAACTGTGACATTATGACCTGAACCAAAATCAAGAGTGGAATACTTAACTGACTGAGCCACCCAGGTGCCCCCTAAAACTTAGTTACTTACTTACTTTTTTTATTATTTAATGTTTATTTTTGAGAGAGAGAGAGCAAGCACACAGGTGCGGGAGTGGCAGAGCGAGAAGAAGACACAGAATCCGAATCAACGTCCAGGCTCTGAGCTGTCAGCACAGAGCCCGACGTGGGGTGCGAACCGTGGAACTGTGAGATCATGACCTGAGCCAGATTTGGACACTTAACCGACTGAGCCTCAGCCAGGTACCCCAAAACTTAAATAACCCGCATATCAAAGAAAAACTCAAAGTGGAAATTAGAAAATATTTTAAACTAAATAATAACGTGTCAGATATTTTGTGATGCACCTAAATTGGTGTTTGTCACTTTAAATGCTGCTTCTCTATATATAGAATCCAGAAAGCAGAAAATCTGTAAGATATCCTGTTCAACTTAAGAAGTTAGAAAAATAATTTAAAGGAAGTAAATAATAAAAGAATAGAAACTAATATTTTCAGAATGTTCAGAAGATACTTTTCCACTGACTATGAGCTTTCGGATGAGAAATTCAAAATAATCCAGTTGTTACTATTCTGTATGGAATGTGCTGTTTTTTATTTAATTGTTTTGAAGATGATTTCTTAGTTTTGTTTTTCAGAAGTTTCACTATGATAAGACTATGTAGAGTTTTGTTTGTATTTCTTCTGTTTTGGGTTTGATGAGATCTTTACTGTCAAAAAATTTTTCATCTAAGTTTATGTCTCTCACCAAATTTGAAAAGAAGTTATTGCCCGTGATTTCTTGAGAACTTTTCTTTGCCGCATCCTTTGTCTTCCTTCTGGGACTCCCATTACTCACATAATAGAATTTTTGATATTTTTCCATAAATCTTTGAATCTGTGTTCATTTTTTCAATTCATTTCCTTTCTCTCCAGATAAGGTGATTTCTAATATTCTATCTTTATTTGCATCCTTAAAATACTGATGCTCTTTTACCCAGAAAGCCTTTGCATATTCTGTTCCTGCTGCCAGGAACTCAAACCACCCTCCATAACCCCTATTACCTACTTTCCTATTCTGCATTCTTCAGGTCTCATCTCAAACAGTGCCTTTTTCAGAATTCAGTCTCATTCACATTCCTTCCTACCGTTTATTTCACTTTATGATAATGCATGTGCTCGTGTGATTAATTAAAGCTTGCTATTCTCGTGAGATAAGTTTCATGAAACAAGCAGAATGTAAGTTTCCCCCACTATCGTTTAGCCCCTTGGCACAAAGCAAGCATACAATCAATGTGGAGTAAAAACTTACAGCTTTGTTCTTTTATATTATTATCAGCTCCCACACATATGTTTACTGTAGACAAATATTAATTTGCCTCTTTCTGACCTCACCTTGCTGAACTATAAAATGGAGGGATTGGATTAGATTCACCTGTGTATCTGTTCAACTCTGAAATGCCATTTGTCACCTATTCTTGGTTTAAAAGGATAAACTTACAAGAAAAAGGATAAAGATCATAATTTTCAGGTTTCTTTCCATTTTCTTAATTGTTCAGGCACAATGAAATGGAATAGTATATTGCCTGCCCCTGAAACTTGTTTAATTCCCAATGTTATATATTGTAATTTTATATGAGTTAGTGCTCTGTTGTATTGTTTTCTCCATCCGAGTAATGGATCTGCACAAATCCGTTATTATGTTCTCCACTCAAAAAAACAACAGAGCTCAAAACCTTAGCCAGTTTCTAAGGACGTTTGAGAGACTGCAAGTGCAGCAGAAATCCACCTTCAGAAGCTCTAAAATATCTGCCTATCAATTTAAAGAGTGTTATCAGAAACATCTAAGGAGATATATAATTTTTGTACCATATATAATTAAACTACAATCATTCAATTTGGAGGAAATATTCATTTGTTGAATACACTTTAAGGGTGGCTTCTTTACATGACGAAGGCAAAAGTTAATGGAAAATAAGGTAAACTATTGCAAGGGAAAAGTCCATTCCTGTCAGATTCTGGAAATGCCAAATAATCTTTCTACTGCATGAAAATTTGCTACACATTCATATGTTTTGCAACTGACAAAGTGTGAATAAATCTCCTTAAACATGTTTGCTTGAGGGCTCTCAAATTCCTGCCGTGAACATCTAATCAAAATTCATGTTTTACAGATCTTCTTCCACTTATGTACTGATAAACCCATCGTAAATTGAAGATATCCTAAGTCAAAAATGCATTTAATATGCCTAACCTATCCAGCATCATAGCTTAGCCTAACCTACTTTAAATATGCTCGGAACATTTACATTAGCCTACAGTTAGGCAGAATCATCTAACACAAAGCCTATTTTATAATAAAGTGTTGAATATCTCATGTAATTTATTGAGTACTGTACTGAAAGTGAAAAACAGAATGATTGTGTGGGTACAGAATGGTTGTAGATGAATTGGTTGTTTACCCCAGTGATGGTGTGGCTGAGGAAACCACAGCTCACTGCCACTGCCTGGCATCTTTAAGAGAGGATCTTAGGACCTACTGCTAGGCCAAAAAGGGATCAAGATTCAACGTCTTGTTTCAACTGAATGCCTATCACTTTTGCACCATTGTAAAGTTGAAAATTGTAAGTTGAATCTTTGTTAAGTTGGGGACCATCTGTATTGACAATAGTTTTGTAATGCCAACTTCACTTCTAGGACAGACCATTTACTTTTTTATGTACTGAATTATGTTGTGGGATAAAACCACTTGTGATTCTGATGCTGCATATTTTAAAATGTTGTTAATTTTTGTGGTTTCCAGTCCCAAATGGCTCTGATCAGCAGTTTCTGGAAGATGTGATGTTTTCATGCTGGGATTAAAATAAGATAATAGAGTTTTTGTAATCGAATTGACTGTCCTTAGAATTTCCATGATGGAACCTATGTGTACACATTAAAGCATCCATCTCCCCCTAGCATAAGATTTCATAGAACAGATACAATAGTGGAGACACCTTTCTCTGTATCCTCAAAGGACATGATGGGCACAATATTTTCAGCATGGACATTTCTTTTTTTATGTCTGTCATTTACTTTATTTTTGTAATAAAAAATGTATTTATTTATTTTAATCAGGAATAGAATTTAGTGATTCATCACTTACATATAACACCCAGTGCTCATCCCAGCCAGTGTCCACAATAATTCCCCTCACCCCTTTAGCCCTTCTCCCCACCCAACACCCCGCCAGCCACCCTCAGTTTGTTCTCTGTATTTAGGAGTCTCTTATGGTTTGTCTCCCTCTCTGTTTTTATATTCTTTTTGCTTCCCTTCCCTTATGTTCATCTGTTTTGTATCTTGAATTCCACATATGAGTGAAATTATGTATTTGTCTTTCTCTGATGGACTTACTTCATTTAGCATAATATACTCTCATTCCATCCACCTTGTTGCAAATGGAAAGATTTCATTCTTTTTCATCATTGAATAATATTCCATGATATATATATACCACATCTTCTTTATCCATTTATCAGTCAATGGGCATTTGAGCTCTTTCCATACTTTGTCTATTGTCGATAGTACTGCTATAAACTTTGGGGTGCATGTGCCCCTTCAAGCAAGTATTTTTGTATCCTTTGGATAAATAAATACCCAGTAGTGCAATTGCTAGTTCGTAAGGTGGTTCTATTTTTAGTTTTTTGGGGAATCTCCACACTGTTTTCCAGAGTGGCTGCACCAGTTGGCATTCCCACCAGCAGTGCAAAAGTGTTCCTTTTTCTCCATATCCTCGCCAATATCTATTGTTGCTTAAGTTGTTCATTTGAGCCATTCTGACAGATGTGTGCTGGTATCTCATTGTGGTTGATTTTTATTTCTCTGATGAGTGATGTTGGGCATTTTTTCACGTGTCTGTTAGCCATCTGTATGACTTCTTTGGAAAAGTGTCTATTCATGTATTTTGCCCATTTCTTCACTGGATTATTTGTTTTATGAGTGTTGAGTTTGATAAGTTTTTTTATAAATTTTGGATACTAACCCTTTATTAGATACCTTCTCCCATTTGCAAATATCTTCTTCCATTCTGCCAGTTGCCTTTTAGTTTTGCTGATTGTTTTCTTTGCCGTGTAGAAGCTTTTTATCTTGATGAGATCTCAATG
The DNA here is from genome assembly GCF_007474595.2 of Lynx canadensis. Taxonomy (NCBI): domain Eukaryota; kingdom Metazoa; phylum Chordata; class Mammalia; order Carnivora; family Felidae; genus Lynx; species Lynx canadensis. The sequence continues at coordinate 38,812,847 of NC_044314.2, forward strand.
GTTCATTTTTGCTTTTGTTTTCCTTGGCTCTGGAGACATGTCAAGTAAGAAGTTGTGGCTGAGGTCAAAGAAATTGTTGCCTACGTTCTCCTCTAGGATTTTGATGGCTTCCTGTCTTACGTTTAGGTCTTTGATCCATTTTTGCATTTATTTTTGTGTATGGTGTAAGAAAGTGGTCCAGGTTCTTTCTTCTGCATGTTGCTGTTCAGTTTTCCCAACACCATTTGCTGAAGAGACTGTCCTTTTTCCATTGGATATTCTTTCTTTGTCAAAGATTAGTTGGCTATACATTTGTGGGTCCATTTATGAGTTCTCTATTCTGTTCCATTGATCTATGTGTCTGTTCTTGAGCCAGTACCGTACTGTCTTGGTGATTACATGTTTGTAACGCAGCTTGAAGTCCAGAATTGTGATGCTTCCAGCTTTGATTTTCTTTTTCAGGATTGCTTTGGCTATTCTGGGTCCTTTCTGGTTCCATACAAATTTTAGGATTGCTTCTTCTAGCTCTGTGAAAAATGCTGGTGTTATATTGATAGGAATTGCATTGAATGTGTAGATTGCTTTGGGTGGTATCAACATTTTAACAATGTTTCTTCCAATTTATGATCAAGGAATGTTTTTCCATTTGTGTGTGTGTCCAATTTATTTCATAAGTTTTCTGTAGTTTCCAGTGTATAGATTTTTTTTACCTCTTTGGTTAGGTTTATTCTTAGGTATTATATTTTTTTTGGTGCAATTGTGAATGGGATAAATTCCTTTATTTCTCTTTTTGCTGCTTCATTATTGATGTATAGAAATGCCACCAATTTCTATACATAGATTTTATATCCTGCAGCTTTGCTGAATTCATGGATCAGTTTTGGCAGTTTTTTGATGGAGTCTTTTGGATTTTCCACATAGAGTATCATATTATCTGCAAAGAGTGAAAATTTGACTTCCTCCTTGCTAATTTGGATGCATTTCATTTCATTTTGTTGTCTGCTGAGGCTAGGACTTCCAACACTGTGTTGAATAACAGTGGTGAGAATGGACATCCCTGTCATGTTCCTGACCTTAGGGGGAAAAGCTCTCAGTATTTCCCCATTGAGGATGATATTAGCAGTGGGTCTTTTCATATATTGCTTTTATGATCTTGAGGTATCCTTCTATCCCTACTTTCTCGAGGGTTTTTATCAAGAAAGGATGCTGTATTTTGTCAAATGCTTTCTCTGCACCTTTTGAGAAGATCATGTGGTTCTTACCCTTCTATTAATATAAGGTATCACATTGATTGATTTGTGGACATTGAGCCAGCTCTGCATCCCAGGAATAAATCCCACTTGATCGTGGTGAATAATTCTTCTAATGTATTGTTAGATCTGGTTGGCTAGTATCTTGTTGAGAATTTTTGCATCCATGTTCATCAGGGAAATTGGTTTGTAGTTTTCCTTTCTAGTGGGGTCTTTGGTTTTGGAAGCAAGGTAATGCTGGCTTCATAGAATGAGTTTAGAACTTTTCCTTCCATTTCTATTTTTTTGGAATAACTTCAAAAGAATTGGTGTTAACTCTTTAAATGTTTGGTAGAATTCCCTTGGAAAGCTGTCCAGCCCTGGACTCTTGTTTTTTGGGAGATTTTTTATCAGTGATTCAATTTATTTACTGGTTATGGGTCTGTTCAAATTTCCTGTTTCTTCTTGTTTCAGTTTTGTAGTTTATATGTTTCTAGGTATTTGTCCATTTCTTCCAGATTGTCCAATTTGTTCGCGTATAATTGCTTATAACATTCTCTGATTATTATTTGTATTTCTGCAGTGTTGGTTGTGATCTCTTTAATTCATGATTTTCTTTATTTGGGTCCTTTCCTTTTTATTTTTGATCAATAGGGCTAGGGGTTTATCAATTTTGTTAATTTTTTCAACAAAGCAGCTCCTGGTTTCATTGATCTGTTTTACTGTTTTATTTGTTTAATTATTATTTCAATATCATTGATTTCAGCTCTACTATTTATTATTTCCCTTCTTCTGCTGGTTTTGGGCTTTATTTGCTGTTCTCTTTCCAGCTCTTTTAGGTGTAAGGTTATGTTGTATATTTGAGGCCTTTCTTACTTCTTTAGGAAGGCCTGGATTGCTATATACTTCCCATAATGACTGCCTTTGCTGCATCCCAGGGGTTTGGGCCTGTTGTGTTATCATTTTCATCGGTTTCCATGTACTTTTAATTTACTCCTTAATTTCTTGGTTAACCCATTCATTCTTTAGTAGGGTGCTCTCTAATCTCCAAGTATTCATCGTTTTTCCAAATTTTTTCTTGTGGTTGATTTCAAGTTTCATAGTGTCTGGCCTAAAAATATGCAAGGTATGATCTCGATCTTTTTGTATTTGTTGGGGGCTAATTTATGACCCACTATGTGATCTATTCTGGAGAATGTTCCATGTGCACTCGAGAAGAATGTGTGTTCTGCTGCTTTAGGATGAAATGTTCTGAATATATCTGTTAAGTCCATTCGGAGGCATTGTTTCCTTATTGATTTTCTATGTAGATGATCTGTACACTGCTGTAAGTGGGGTGTTGAAGTCCCATACTATTATGGTACTATTATCAATGAGTTTCTTTATGTTTCTGATTGATTGATTGATTGATATATTTGGGTGCTTTCATACTGGGGGGCATAAATATTTACAATTGTTAGGTATTCTTGGTGGATAGACCCCTTAACTAAGATATAATGCCTTTCTTCATCTCTTGTTACAGTCTTTATTTTAAAATCTAGTTTTTCTGATGTAAGTATGGCTACATCAGCTTTCTTGTATGACCATTAGCATGATAGATGGTTCTCCATCCCCTTACTTTCGATCTGTAGGTATCTTTGGGTCTAAAATGAGTCTCTTGTAAGCAGCATATAGATGAGTCTTGTTTTCTTATCCATTCTGATACCCTATCTTTTGATTGAAGCATTTAGTCCATTGACATTTACAGTGAGTACTGAAAGATGATGAATTTAGTGCCATTGCGTTGTCTGTTGAGTTGGTGTTTCTGATCATGCTCTTTGGCCCTTTCTAGTCTTTTTGTTTTTGATCTTTTTTTGCTTTGTTGTCTTCTCTACTATAAGTGTCCCCCTTAAAATTTCTGGTAGGGTTGGCTTAGTAGTCAGAAATTCCTTTAGTTTTCATTTGGGAAACTCTTTATCTCTTCTATTTTGAATCACAGCCTTGCTGGATAAAGAATTCTTGGCTGCATATTTTTTCCCATTTAGCATGTTGAATATATCCTGCCACTCCTTTCTGGCCTGCCAAGTTTCTGTGGATAGGTCTGCTGTGAACCTGATCTGTCTTCCCTTACAGGTTAAGGACTTTTTTTTTCCCTTGCTACTTTTGTAATTCTTTCCTTGTCTGTTTTGTGGATTTGACTGTGGTATGCCTTGCTGATAGTTGGTTTTTGTTGAATGTGGTGGGAGTTCTCTGTGCTTCTTAGATTTTTATGTCTGTGTCTTTCTCCAGATTAGGAAAGTATTCCACTGTAATTTGTTCACATAAACCTTCAGCCCCTTTTTCTCTCTCTTCATCATCTGAGACTCCTATGATTTGGATGCTATTCCTTTTCAGTGAATCACTGAGTTCTCTAAGTCTTGTGGTCTTTTGCCTTTGTTTTTCTCTTTTTTCCTGCTTCATTATTCTCCATAATTTTGTCTTCTAAATCTCTGATTTGCTGCTCTGCTTCATCCATTTGAGATTGCACATCAGTTATAGCCGTTGTGGCATCCACTAGAGATTGCACATCGGTTATAGCATTTTTAATTTCATCCTGACTAGATTTGGTTCCTTTTTCCCCGCAGAAAGGGATTCTATGCATTATTCAATCCAAGCTAGTATTCTTCTTATTATAGTTCTAAATTCTAGTTAAGACATCTTGCTTATATCTGTGTTGATTAAGCCTCTGACTGTCATTTTCTTCATTTTCTTTCTTTTGGGGTGAATTCCTTTGTTTTGTCATTTTTGAGAAAGAAAAAAATTAAATAATTAAAAAATAAAAATTAAAAAATTAAAAACAAAACAATAAATCAAATAAAGGAAGCTAGATCCTAGGTGTGTTTTGTTCCACTTGTTGAAAGAAGCTTGATAGAACAGAGGGGAAACAAGGAAAGGAAAACAAAAAAAAAAAAAAAGAAAGAAAAGAAAAAAAGGTAGGAAAATTTTAAGAATGAAAAAATTGTATAATAGAATAAAATGAAATAGAATTTAAAATTAAAAAAATAAAAAAAAGTAAAAAAATAAAAATAAATTTTTCTTTCCGTATCCAAGAATGAGGAAGGGAAGGAAAAAAAAAACAGTTTAAGCAAAAACAGAAGCAAATAAAATGAACAAATAAATGAAGCAGCAAACAGAGTGAAACCCAAATGAAATTACATCCAGTTTCCCCTAGAAATGAAACTATGAAGTCTTTTATAGTCCTTATACTAAGCAGGTGGAGAAACTTATGCTGGTTTTCTAGGGGATGTGCTTGGAGGGTGCAGTTGGGTGGGGCTTGGTGTAATGGCTCTGTTCTCTACTAGATAGCGCTGTTTAGCTTACTGGGGTGGGTCGGTGTGGCGCACATGTGCCTGTGACCTGTATGGGGGAGGTGGAAATGACTTCACCCAGCTCCTTATTCTCTGGCACAGGAACTTCACACTCTCACCCACCTGATATCAAGCACCCCTCCTTTGTCTCAGGCTTCCATCCACTCCCTGACTCTGCCCTGTCTGTGTTCAAGCTGTCTGCCTGCCAGGAAGCACCTCCCTCCAGAGTTTTATCTCAGATTGGGTTGCGTTTCAAAGCCCAACGCTTCAGAGACCCCTGAGACTTGGACCCACACTGACTATCTGGGGGAGGGTCTTGTTGAGCAATGGCCGAGTACCGGCTTCCCCTGGGAAACGTTCATGTGATGGTGCAGTGGCAGAAGTTCACAGATTATGGCAAACCACAACACACAGGCGGCACCATGTTTCATTGCACCTTGGCGTCTTTGTCCCAATACCAGAAAACATGGCTGCTCTCTGGGGTCCACTCAGACCTTTGCCTGAGGGGCAGGCCATATGGCCTCTACCAGATGCACTCCAAGCAGGGGAACTGCTTCTCCCTGTGTGGCACATGGGCGCCTCAAACCACTGCCTGCTCCTGGGGATTCACCCTGCTTCCTCACCAGAGCACCACCAGGCACTGAACTCCAAAGCTTCAGATTCTGTGCTCTACTGTTTGTAGAACAGTGGTACCGAAACCCTCTCCTTTCTTCTATCAATGGTTTGGGGGAACAGATAACTTGTTCAGTCCCCTGTGAGTGTTTTCACACTTTCTCTCTCTTTCTCTCCAGCTACTTTGAGGGGTGTGCTTTTTTTGGAGGATCCCGGTGTGCCACTCTCCCTCTTTCTCTGTCCGTCCTCTGGAAAAACAGCTCCTTACCCTCCGTAGCTTTTCTCTCCCCCAGTTCACCTTCCCGCACCACATACCTGCTGAGTTCTGTGGCTCATTATGCCGATTGCTGTGTTAATCCTCAGATCAGTTTCTTAGGTGTTCAAAATGTTTGGTGCTGATCTGGCTGCATTTCAGGGACAAGACAAGTTCAGGGTCTCCATGCTGCCCTGCCATCTTGAATTCCTCCCTAGCATGGGACATTTTTGAAAGGAATTTGTTATTTAAAAGTTAATGCATTTTTTCGAACATATGAAGAAAGACAAGTGCATGCACATAATGATCCTTTTTTTTTTTTTTTTGGTCAGAAAGTAAGAATTACCTTTTTTGTATTATCTTTATGTGTCTTCATGAATGTATCTATTCCCTGCATGTTTTTCTATATAATTATCTATTTTTTAATTAATTTACTTATTTTGAGAGAGAGAGAGAGTGAGCAGGGGAGGGGTAGAGAAAGAGGGAGAGAGAATCCCAACCAGGCTCCACGCTGTCAGCATGGAGCCTGGCATAGGGCTCGAACTCACAAACCATGAGATCATGACCTGAGCTAAAGTCGAGTCAGACACTCAGTTGACTGAGCCACCCAGGTATCCCAGGCTATCTAAGTTTTTAAGTGATAAAGTTGGGTAGAGATTAATTTGAAATGTGGAATAATGAATTATGTACTGGGAGGGATTTTTTTAAATAAAAGATTGATACACTTGTGCATCTGATACCCATGTCATGATATTTCACCTTACTGAAGCAGTTCTAGTAAAGAATTCCAGACAAGGTGACACTTCTTAAGGTCTTAGATATCCTGACCATTGCTAATGCAAGATAAAATGCATACAACCAGTTGTAAAACTAGTATAATTGGCCACAGTGCAGTGGCAACGGGGGGGGGGGGTTATTTTGGCACACGTAGGTGCAAAGCTTTAGTAGAGTAAAATAGCATTCTTTTTGAGAAAACTAACATTTCTTTTATAAACACTGGGACTTCAAGGAAAACATGGCAGGAGGATTTTAAAAAGACACCATCTATCAATACATACATACAATGTACACAAACAGGGTTTGGCTTTTTCATTATTTTGCATTGATAGAATCATCAAGATTTTCAATTTTTGCTTAACTTAGCTGCTTGGGTTTCTATGTTGAGAAGTATTAATTTTGTTATTTGTGACTCATTCTTAGATTATATTTTATTAATTTCAATTTTGAGAAGAAATAATTAGAAAGGGCATATATAGGTGATGCCACTTGTTAGTAATAAAATCCGTAAAATGCACATTGGAGGAAAATGTGGTCATGCTTCAGTGTTTCATGAAAACTAATTCAGTAATTTCTGATAAAGTGTCATTTTTACTATTACTTGTAAATGATTTAACACAAGACTGTAATTACAAGATTCTGGTGAGCCATTTGAAAATCACTTTTCATTGTAAACTGTCATCAATTTGAATTAATTGGGTTGGAGTCCACTAAATATCTGTATGTTAAATCTTAGCTCTTTATTTTTTAATATTTATTTATTTTTGAGAGAGAGAGAGAGAGAGAGAGAGAGAGAACGTGAACTGGGAGGGACAGAGACAGAGTTAGACACAGAATCCAAAGCAGGCTCCAGGCTCTGAGCTGTCAGCACAGAGCCTGACGCAGAACTCAAACTCACAAACCGCAATATCATGCCCTGAACAGAAGTTGGGTGCTTAACCAACTGAGCCACCCAGGCACCCTGAATCTTAGCTTTTTGAAAGACATTTGCATTGGGGGGGGGTTTCTGTATTAATTATATGCAAAAATGCTCTACAACCCTATCATCAAAAAATAGCTCAAGAGAGACAACATAGCAGCTCTTGAAAAATGAGGTTAAACAAAACGTGTGACATCTTTTAATATTTGAATTTTGAACAAAGGCATTTAGGATGCTGGGAGTGGTTACATTTTCACCCAACTAACTTATAAGAGAAATACATTTAAGCCAATGAAACATATTTGCTGCTTTTTTCTTTTCTTCTTTTTTTTCTTACTAAAAACAGTACATTTCAACGAGTTACAAACATATGGTAGCTCTTTTGTTTTTGCAAATGCCGACAAAGGCTTCTGCATCCTTCTACGTAAAAATTTAGCCAAGATTAAAAAGGTTTAATATATAATTTAGATACAGTGGAGAGATGTGCATATGATGTCTTGGCACCTTAAAGTAAACAGCATTTCCCTTACACAAGCTAATCATTACAGGAGAAAAGTACACACAGGGGGTGGTGTGTGTGTGTGTTTGAGTGAGTGTGCAAGAGAGAGAGAGAGGAGGGGATAGATAGGTTGGCAGATGAATTCAGAACGATCTAGGATAAATTAGATAAATCTACAGTTGTGGCCGATTTCTAGATAATCTCCTTGACTCCTGTCTCTCTCCTGGCCTTTCTTTGTTTACCCCTTGTAAGGGTTGAATATGCATATATATACTTGCTTTTCCAGTTTCCCCTGCAGCTAGGGTATTGGAATATAAACTCATTCTGGCCAATGGAACCCAAGGGAAAGTCTTTTGTAAGGCTTCAGGAAAGTTAATTCTCCATAAATAAAAAGATGAAAAGAATAAAACACTCTGCTGGATGTGGTGATGCGTACACATGAAGCTTGAAACTTGTGAAGTCTTCTTGCAGTCATAGGAGAGAGCTGACATGGCAGGGATAACAGGAGACAAGTAGAAAGTACTTACTTGGGTCATGATGATACCACTGGCTTAGAACCAGACCTAAAACAATACTGCCTCTGGAAATTTTTGTGTACAAAATAGTAAATTTACAAGTATTTTAAAAGAATATTTATTGGGGCGCCTGGGTGGCGCAGTCGGTTAAGCGTCTGACTTCAGCCAGGTCACGATCTCGCGTTCCATGAGTTCGAGCCCCGCGTCAGGCTCTGGGCTGATGGCTCAGAGCCTGGAGCCTGTTTCCGATTCTGTGTCTCCCTCTCTCTCTGCCCCTCCCCCGTTCATGCTCTGTCTCTCTCTGTCCCAAAAATAAATAAACGTTGAAAAAAAAATTAAAAAAATAAATAAATAAAAGAATATTTATTGATTTTAGGGAAAGCACAAAGTGGGGCAGGGGCGGTAAGAGGGGAACAGAGAATCCAAAGTAGGCTCTGCACTGACAGGCTGACAGCCAGATGTAGAGCTGGAACTCATGAACCATGAGATCATGACCTGAGCTGAAGTTGGATGCTCGACCGAGCCACCCAGATACCCCTACAAGTATCTTGAAGGTGGCTATTCTGTTAATTACAGCAAAATATCCTTAACTGACACAAGTGATTATCTCGTGTGTGTGTGTATATATATATATATATATATATATATATATATATATATATTTATATATATATGTGTGTGTGTGTGTGTGTATACACACATATATATGTATATATGTATTTTTTTTCAGTATCATGTAACTCACTTTTCCAATCATTTAGATAAATCAGCATGAGGAGAATTAATTTAGCTGCTGACAGTATGTTCTAAAATGACAAGGTTATTAGAACTGGGTGGAGATACACTCAAGTTTTTGTGGAATTTTTCTACTTTTTCATGTATGTCCAGGGACATCTGAAACCGCATGCTATAATTATAGAGCCGTCTCATTAAGAAAACAGAGCTACAGTTGGGTTCTTATTTCTGTACTGTGATTTCAAGCTGATGTGTATTAGCATATTCAGAGATTTTTGAGCAATATCTCCATAACTTTTAATAACATGGTATACTTATGATTCAGGGGCCCAATGGGCTTCTTTGGTTCTGTTAATATATTTTTGTAATTTCACATGTAACATTTTTGCATTGTGTACCAGACCTACGCATAGAATACCATTTATAATTGCTTTAAAATACAAATTCCTATATAATGTACTGATCTGAATGATATCAGAGTACTTCTTTAGAGTGGGAAATATACAATTATAATAATATATAAAATAAGCTTAAAAGCATTGTCAAAACATAGTTATTTGTGTATTTAAATAAAAATATGAGTTAAAGTTTAAGCTATCAAACCTTAAAATTCTATTCAATATATTTGTATCTTTGTGTTGTCCCACTCAGTTCCACAAGGAGGGACTGAGTCACTTTAAACTGATAAATCCTACCAACAATTCAAAGCACACATTTTAATCATAGTGACTGGATAATTCTACCTTCATTTAGAAAGGACAGCACAAGATATAAACATAATAGAATTTTACTGAATTTATAGTTTAAAATTATATATAGAAAAGCATTTGGGAGATACATGAAATCATATTTATGTATGTATATATGTGTATATGCATATATATGTAAATATGTATATATGTGTATATGTACATATAAGTATACACACATATACATAAGTATACACACATATATATAAATCACTTGTCCAGTTTTATTTATTTATTTATAAATATGTATATATGTACATATAAGTATACACACATATACATAAGTATACACACATATATATAAATCACTTGTCCAGTTTTATTACATCTTAAGAGACTATTTAAAAAAAAAATTTAGCGTTTATTTATTTTTGAGACAGAGAGAAACACAGGATGAACGGGGGAGGGTCAGAGAGAGGGAGACACAGAATCTGAAACAGACTCCAGGCTCTGAGCTGTCAGTGCAGAGCCTGGCGCAGGACTCGAACTCATGAACCGTGAGATCATGACGTGAGCCAAGTCCCTAACCAACTGAGCCACCCAGGCGCCCGTTAAGAGACTATTTTAATTTAAATTTCAAGCTTTTATTTGCACATGATCTGTTACAGATGGCCTTTAGCCATTCTTATCAAGAGATAAGCATTCTCAGCTCTTATAAATTATGGTGAATGAATATCAATCAATCTGTTTTGCCTCTTTTTATAGACTATAATTCCAGACGGAAGCTTGCTGTTTATAAATCTGAATTCTTGCCAAAACAGAGATGTTGAAATTCATTTGGATATTATCTGTATGCAATGGATCATATATATGTATAGATTTTCTCCCTACTAAATCGTAACTGAAAAAGCCCACAGTCACCCAGTGGGTAGTTAGGATAGGCAAACTGATGAGGTCATAGCAACAAGCAAAAACCTCCTTAAAAATGTATCTCCAAGTCCAAATGTGAAAGTGAGTCTTCTGGGTTCAAATGTCTCACAGTCATATGGAAATGAAAAATATATATTTAGGGGCGCCTGGGTGGCTCAGTCAGTAAAGCGTCGGACTTCAGCTCAGGTCATGATCTCGCGGTCCGTGAGTTCGAGCCCTGCGTCAGGCTCTGGGCTGAAGCTTGGAGCCTGGAGCCTGCTTTGGATTCTGTGTCTCCCTCTCTCTCTGCCCCCTGCCCCTGTTCATGCTCTGTCTCTGTTTCTCTCTCAAAAATAAACGTTAAAAAGAATTAAAAATATATATTTATTTATTTATTTATTTATTCTGCAAATGAGGAATGGAAAGAAAGTAGTTTGAACATAGTTTAAAGGACTTCAGCCTTAATGTTTTCACGACTGATTTATTTCTAAACTACAATAACATTAATTTAAAATATACCAAATGCCATATGATCCTGAAATATTATATTAGATAGGGGGGAAAAACTGAAATGTGTATCTTAATAATCTCTAACTTTATCATTATAGGAAGTGATTCTGCTCACCGTCTATTCCTTGTTTTGGAATAGTGCCTAATGTATAGTAAACGCTCAATGAATATTTGCTGAATGAATGAACTTTGAAAGTCAAACTGCCATTATTTAGGAGTTTTGGAGGTCTTGCATAGGACCCTTTAATCTCTCTCAAAGATTAACACTAATACAAACAAAGCACCAACAGTAGTACATTAAGGCCTTGTCCCGTGGGCTCACAAACCAATTTTGTGACAAGAAAAAGTATCGTCTGTGAACAAATATACCAATACATAGTCACAAAAATACAATTACTCTAATTCTAGCAATGGCTGACTCTTGTATTATGTCTTAGACACCGCTGATGCTGAATTCATCTTTCCAGTCAACTGAGACAGTTGTTTTTCATTTCTTTTATTTTCCCTCCCATGCTAGCATTTATTCAATAATTTTTCAAGGCTTTATATTACATTCAGTGGGGGACAAAAAGGTGAATAACTCTGGCTACCCTTAAGTCTACAATTAAAAGGGAGGTATAATGTGTACAAAAATAATTATTGAGCTATAATACTCAACATCATATGATATTCTGGAATTGCAAATTAAAACAACAAGGTACCGCTATACCCTATTAGAATGACCAAAGTCCAAAAGACTGACAGCACCAAATACTCATGAGGGTGTGGAGTAACAGAAACTCTCATTCATTGTTGATGGGAATGCAAAATGGTATAGTTACTTTGGAATACAGTTTGGCAACTTCTTATAAAACTAAACGTTCTCTGATCATATGGTCCAGCACGTGTGCTCCTTGGTATTTACACAAAGAAACAAAAATTTTACATCCACACAAAAACCTGCACATAGTTGTTTATAGCAGCTTTTTCAGAATTGTCAATACTTGGAAGCAACCGAGATCTCATTCAGTAGGGAAATGGTAAATAAACTGTTGTATCCCTTGACAATGTAATATTATTCAGTGCTGTAAAGAAACGAACTACCAAGCTATGAAATGACCTGGAGTAACCTTAAATGGACAATACTAAGTGAAAGAAGCCAATCTGAAAATACTACATAGTGTATAATTCCAACAATATGACATTCTGAAAAATGCAAAATTAGGGAGACAGTAAAGGACCAGTGATTCCTAGGGCTTATAAAGGAGGAAGGGATGAAAAGGTAAAGAAAGCATGAAGAGTTTTTTTTTTTTTTTAATGTTTATTTGTTTATTTTGAAAGATAGAGAGAGAGCAAGTGAGTAGGGGAGCGGGGCAGAAGGAGAGAGAGAGAGAATCCTAAGTAGGCTCTGTACTGAGTGTGATGTGGGGCTCAATCTCACAACCTTGAGATCATGACCTGAGCGGAATCCAAGACTGAGACGCTTAACCGATTGAGCCACCCAGGTCCCCAGCGCAAAGAGTTTTTAAAGCAGCAAAACTACTCTGTATGATACTATAATGATGGATATATATCATTATACATTTGTGCACACCCACAGAGTGTATATTTGTCCAAACCCAACAGTGAACCCTAATGTAAACTATGAACTATGAGTAACAGTGTAGTTTCATCAGTTTTAATAAATGTAACTACTCTGGTGGGGCGTGTTTGATAGTGGGTAAAACCGTGTATCTGTGAGGGCAGGGAGTAGGAGGGAAATATCTCTGTAACTTCCACTCGGGTTTGCTTTGAACCTAAAACTGCTCTAAAAATATATGAGTTTTTTTTTTAAAGCTACATTATAAAAGAAAGCTGGCAGTGTTCCAAGAAAAGCACAATCTACGTGCTTTGGGAATGTGTGAGAGATAATCATTCTGGCTTAGAAAAATTTTATGAAAGATGTAACCATTATGTATGAGTAATATTTTATTAGGGGTAGTAGTTAAATATTGCACACAGAGAAGAATGACAAGGGCAAAAATATTGGCAGATATGCATGCAAAGTCCTCTTCTGTGGAACGGCACATAGTTTCTTTCCTTGGACTGGAAGCTAGAGAACACTTAGAGTAATGGAAGCTAAGATTGAAAGATATACTTGTATAATTCTGCAGTTGGCTAGAATATTTTTTTTTATTTACTCATTTCTGGATCTATAGATAAATAAGAAGGCCTAGAGGTATGATCACACTATTAGTAATAAAGAAGTTTGTTCACCTAATTGCCAGACCAGGTTTTCATTATTTAATGCTTTAGCAATGATAGAAGATTCTTGAATGTTAAAATAAAGAGTTTAATTTTATTCAATGGGCCATCAGTGAATTTTTTTTATATGTTGGAGAGTGGCAGAATGGAGCATGATCTTAATTAAGATAAGTGTGATAAAAGTAAGCAGAATGGGTTATGGAAAAAGTGGGGAAATTCAAACGTGGAAAATATTGTCATTTTGTAGTGTAGTTGCAGTGGAAATGGAAAAGGGGACCTGGCATGATTTGGGGTTTGAAGAAGTAATTTGCTATCACAGTCATTGTACCATAGACCAACCTTTAAACACTGTGCAAAAGGAACAGGGCATGGGCATTGGGGTTGAAGTATTAACAATTTTATAATGCAGCTTTGTATTGTATTAACTCTTAAAATAAGCCCATAGTACATTTGTAATCTAAGAAAATAAGCATTTTAAAAAGGATAATAGGGCTTTAATATTGTACAAAGTGTGCAAAAATGTTACAAGTGGCAGGGGAAGTATGAGGCAGAAGTGTGTCTGATGTTAAGCAGTACATAAGCATGAGTTTATTTTGGAAATATTACACTCGATGATTTTTACCACATAAGTAAGACTTTTCTGGGGAGTAGCAGTAAGAGTTAGGAATTCAAAGAAGCCGAACTGGATTGGTAAGTCATGCTTATAGAAGTTGTGTCGTTGGAGAAAAAGGGATGTTAAGGTGAGTAAAAAAAAGGACAGAAGAAATATACACATGTAAGGACTGTGAACTTTTGTTGGGCATATATTCGTTGTTAGATGGTCTAGGTATGTGACAGTCAATGGGTGAAAATCTTTGCCTTCAGGTAGCTAGTGAGACTAGTGAGTATTTCTCAAAGCAGTATCTTTGACCTACTTTGTAACCTGGCTGAGCATCAAATGGCCCACGGGTAGTTTAGCTGTTCCAGAGGAAAAGGGATGAAACACTTGTTAAAATACATTTAATAAATATGAAAAGCAAGATTAATTATGATGTAATTATAAGATTACATTCTTCACACATTCTCAATGATGGTTCGTATCATATACTTGATTGTGCAAGCACTATGTAGGAGATATTGGTCACTGGTCTTGGCTAATATTCAGTTAACAGGGAGCAAGTCAGGTTGGCTAAAGGGCTTTCATGCTACTGTTTATATTTGTGAAATTTGCATAATATTGTATTGAATTACATCCTCAATTCACAGAAGTGGTCCAGGAAATAAAATGATTTGTTGACATATAAAAGTAATATAATTCACAACGAAGTAGGCAGACTAGAGAATACAGGTACACATATGTAGAATTAATGGATTTGCAAGTGTAACTTTTCCACAGAGAAGCCCCAAAAGAAAAATTACCTAGAAAATATGATGATGAATATCTTAAAATTGGATTTGGACTGTTTATCTGTGTCCTCTTCCCCTTGCACATTGGCAATGATGAAACTTTTTATGTATGAATAATATTGTATGGATGTGCCCGATTTTGTGTATCCATTAGTTGATGGACACCTTGAGAAGTTTCTACATTTTGTCTGTCGTGTTCTGCCATGAACATTTGTGTACAAATTTTTGTGTGGTTATATGTTTTCAGTTCTCTTGGCTATACACTCAGATGGGGAATTGCGGGGTCTTATGGCAACTCTGTTTAATGTTCTAAGGAACTGCCAAACCATTTTCAAAGTAGCTGTACCATTTAAATTTCCACCGCAATGTATGAGGGCTCCAAATTCTCCATATCCTTACCAACATTTTCATGTTCCATTGTTTGTATTGTATATGGAATAGAATCATCTTATGGCTTGTATTTCCCTAATGACTAATCTTGTTGAACATTATTTCATGTGCTTATTGGCCAGGTATACATTTTCTTTGGAGAAATGTCTGTTCACATTCTTTGCACAGTTTTAAAATTGGTTGGTCTTTTTATTTCTGAGCTGTAAGATTTCTTTATATATTCTGGAACTATACTCTTATCTGATACATTAAGAGTAAATATTTTCTTTGGGTTGAGTTCTTACCAAAGCATTTTTTGATATGTAAACATACTAAGTTTTGATAATGTCCAACTTATCTATTTCTCTTTAGTTGCTTGTGCTATAGCTGTCATATGTAAGGTTGCCTAGGGGTGCCTGGGTGGTTCAGTCTGTTGAGCATTTGTCTCTTGATTTCATTTCACGTCGTGAACCCAGGGTCATGGGATTGAGCCCCGTGTACGGTTCCACACTCAGTGTGGGGCCTGCTTAAGATTCTCTCTCTTTCTCCCTCTGCCCCTCTCCCCTGCTTGTGTGCTTGGTCTCTCTCTCTCTCTCAAATGGAAAAAAAAAAAAAAAGAAAGAAACCGTTGCCTAAAGCAGAGTCATAAAGGTTTGCACCTATGTCTTTTTGTAATAGTGTTCTAGACTTAGCACTTACTTTTGGGTTGTTCATCTATTTTGAGTTAATTTTTGGATATGTAATGAGATGGGTATCTAGTTCATTTCTTTTGCATGTGCATATCCAGCTGTCCTTGCACCGTTTGTTGAAGAATATTCTTTCCCCAATTACATTGGTTTGGCATCTTTGTCAAAAATCATTTGACTATAGATGTATATTTACTTGTGGATATTAAGTTCTACACCATTGTTGTATATGTCTGTCTTTAAGCTAGTTCCACGCTGTCTTGATTCTTGTACCTTTGTAATAAGATTTAACATTAAAAAGTATGATTTATCCAAGTTTAACTTTGTTTTTTAGATTGGTTTGGCTTTTCTGAGTCCCTTGAATTTCCCTATGAGTTTTAGGATCAACTTGCCAGTTTCTAAAAGGAAAAATAAAAAAGGCAGTTGGAATTTTGATGTAAATTGTGTTGAATCTGTAGATTAACTTTGGGATTATGGCCATCTTAACAATATTGTCTTCCACTCCAGGAACCTGGAATATCCTTACATTTATTTGTCTTTTTTTTTTTTTAAGAATTTTAGCTCTACTGAAGTAAATTGACATACATACTTAAAAGATATTTAAAATGTACATCCTGGTAATTTGATATATGTATACATTGTGAGAGGATTCCTCCCATCTAGTTAATTAACACATCCATCAGGTCACATGTTTGTCTGTGTGTGTGTGTGTGTGTGTGACATAAGAAAACAGTTAAGTCCTATTACCTTAGCAAATTTCAATGATATGATACAGTATTATCAACCATGGTCACCATATTTTACATTAGATCCTTAAACCTTATTCATATTATACCTAGAAACTTGTACCCTTTAACTAACTTCCCTATTTTCTCTATATCCCAGACCCTGACAACCACTTTTCTGGTTTCTTTTTCCCTTTGTCTCTATGAATTTGATTTTATTTTTAGGATTCCACATAAAAGTGATAACATGTAGTATTTGTCTTTGTCTGGTTATTTCATTTAGCATGATGCCCTCCGGGTCCACCTATGTTGTCACAAATGGCAGGATTTCCTTCTTTTTCATGGTTGAGTAATATTCCTGTGTGCCTGTGTGTGTGTGTGTGTGTGTGTGTGTGTGTGTCTATGCACTCATCTTTTGATGAACTTAGGTTGTTTCTATATCTTGGCTATTGTGAATAATGTTGCAGTGAACACTGAGTCCAGATATCTTTCTGATATTTTATCTTCATTTCTCTTGCATACACAGAAATGGGATTACTGGGTCACATGGCAGTTCTACTTTTAATTTTTTGATGAATGTCTATGTTGTTTTTCTTTATAGTGGGTGCATCAATTTACATTTCTACCAACAGTGAACAAGGGTTCTGTTTTATCCACTTCCTTGTCAACCCTTGCTATTTCTTGTCTTTTTGATGATAACCATTCTAACAGGTGTGAAGTGATATCTCACTGTAGTTTTGATTTGCATTTCCCTGATGATCAGTGAGGTTGAGCACCTTTTCATGTACCTGTTGGCCATTTGGATGTATTCTTTGGGCAAATACCTATTCAGATCCTTTGCCCCTTTTTCAATTGGATTGTTTGTTTTTTGCTGTTGAGTTGTATGAGTTCTTTACATCATTTGGGTATTAACCTCTTGTCAGTTGTATGGTTTGCACATATTTTCTACCGCTCTGTAGATTGCCTTCCATTTTGATTGTTTCATTTGCTGTGCAGAAGGTTTTTAGTTTGATGTCGCCACATTTGTTTATTTTAAAATTTTTTTTTTTTTTCAACGTTTATTTATTTTTGGGACAGAGAGAGACAGAGCATGAACGGGGGAGGGGCAGAGAGAGAGGGAGACACAGAATCGGAAACAGGCTCCAGGCTCTGAGCCATCAGCCCAGAGCCCGACGCGGGGCTCGAACCCACGGACCGCGAGATCGTGACCTGGCTGAAGTCGGACGCTTAACCGACTGCGCCACCCAGGCGCCCCCACATTTGTTTATTTTTTCTTTATTTGCCTTTGCTTTTTGTGCCATATCCAAAAGCTCATTGCCAAGATTAACGTCAAGGATTTTTCCCACTATGTTTTCTTTTAGGAGTTTTATGGTTTCATGTCCTATGTTAAAGTCTTTAATCCATTTTGAGTTGATATTTGTGTATGGTGTAAGGTAGAAGTTTGTCTTTTTTATTTCAATGGTATTTTGAAGTTCTCATTGTATATGTCATTTCTTCTCTTAAGTTTATTACTGATTATTTTATTCTTTTTGATGGTATTGTAAAAGGAATTGTTTTTAATTTTTTTTAATGTTTATTTATTTATTTTTGAGAGAGACAGAGTGTGAGTGCGGGAGGAGCAGAGAGAGTGGGAGACACAGAATCTGAAACAGGCTCCAGGCTCTGAGTGTCAGCACAGAGCTTGATGCGGGGCTTGAACTTATGAGACGTGAGATAATGACCTGAGCTGAAGTTGGTCACTTAACTGAGCCATCCAGGTGCCCCTATTTTCTTAATTTCATTTTCAGATTTTTCATTGCTATTTTATCAAACCTCATCTGACTATGTGTATTTTTAACTTTATTTATTTATTTTGAGAGAGAGAGAAGGAGAAAGCACAAGCAAGGGAGGGGCAGAGAGAGGGTTAGAGATTCTCAGGCAGGCTCTGCAGTGCACAGCCTGATGCTGGGCTTGAACTCACGAACTGTGAGATCATGATCTGAGCTGAAACCAAGAGTTGAATGTTTCACCGACTGAGCCATCCAGGTGCCTGACTATATTGATCTTCTATCCTGCAACCTTGCTAAACTCCTTTTCCCCCAATGTCATGATTTTTATTACTTTTTTTTCTTAATTTCTTTGGCTAGAAACTCCACTACAGTATTGAATGGAGTGGCAAGAGAATACTCTTTTGTCTTCCTTAGGATAAGAGAAAATTAAGTATAATGTTAACAGTTGTTTTTTGTAGATGTCCTTTATTAGTTAAGGAAGTTTTTTCTATTCCTAGTTTACTGAGATTTTTTTTTCATGAAAGTGTGTTGAATTTTTGTCAGATGCTTTCCCTGTATCTATTTATATGATCATATGTTCTCCCTTTATTAACATGAAGCCATGAAGCAGTACATTGATTTTTTATATGTTGAGTCAGCTCTGTATTCCTGTGATAAATCCCACATGATCATGGTATTTATCTTTTTTATATACTGCTAGATTTGGTCTGCTAATATTTTGTTGGGGATTTTTGTATCTAGATTCATAAGAGATACTCGTCTTTAGTTTCATTTTCTTATGATGTTATCGCATAGTTTTGATATGAGGGTAATAATGACCTTAAGGAGTCATTGTCAGGTATTTCCTCTTCTGTTTTTTAGAAGAGGATATGAAGGGATGGTGTTAATTCTTTTTTAAACATTTAGTAGAATTCACCAGTGATGCCATATGGTCCTGTGCTCTTTGTGGGCATTTGAAAACATTAAAAATTGTACTATTAATCTTTGTATTTATTATAGGAATATTCAGATTTTCTATTTTCTTCTTGAGCCAGTTGTGGTAGTTTGTGTTTTTTCCAGTAATTTTTTCACTTTCAACTATATTATCTAATTTTTTTGTAAATAACTATTCATGGTACATCTTATAATTCTTTTTATTTATGTGGGTTGGTGGCAGTGTCCTGTTTTTAATTATTTTAGTAATTTGAGTATTCTCTCTTTTTGAAATTGGTCAACCTAGTCATATACTTATCAGCATTTTTGATCTTTTCTATGAATCATTTTGGCTTCATTGATTTTCTCTTGCTTTGCTGTACTCAATTTCATTTATTTCTGCTTTTCTTCCATTTAGTTTGCTTTGTTTTTATAGCTACTTATGGTGGAAGATTAGGTGTTATTTGTTTGAGACCATTCTTATTTAAGTGTAGGCATTTACCACATTAAGTTTTTTTCAAGGTACTTCTTTTGCTTTATCACATTAGTTTTGATATGTTTTGTTTTTGTTTCCATTCAACTCATTATTGAGGACTGTGTTGTTTTATTTTCCACATATTTGTCAGTTTTGAAAATTTGTTACTGATTTCTAATTTTTTTGTTTATTTATTTATTGTGAGAGAGAGACAGAGACAGAGAAAGAGGGAGAGGGAGAATCTGAAGGAGGCTTTACACTGTCAGCACAGAGCCTGCCATGGGGCTTGAACTCACAAACTGTGAAATCATGACCTGAGCCAAAATCAAGGATCAGAATGCTTAACTGACTGAGCCACCCAGGTGCCCCTGATTTCTAATTTTTTATATTGTGGTTGTAGAACATACCTTCTATGCTTTCAGTCATCTTTAATTTATGGAGACTTATTTTGTGGCCTAGCATATGGCTTATAATGGAGAATATTGTACATGCACTTGAATATCTATTTCTGCTGTTGTTGGGTGGGGTCCTCTGTAGATGTTTCTTAGGTTTGGTTGGCCTATAATGTTTTTCAAGTTGTATATTTATTTGCTGGTCTTCTGTCTAGTTCTTTCCATTATTAAAAGTTGAGTGTTGAAATCTCCAATTATTATTTTTGAGTTATCTATTATATACTTCAATTCTGTTCATTTTTTCTTTTTGTATTTTGTGGTTCTGTTGCTTAGCATATGTATATGTTAATAATTGTTATACATTACTTAAAATTTTTTAATGTCTATTTGTTTTTGAGAGAGAGAGAGAGTGGGGGAAGAGAAGAAAGAGAGAGAAACACAGAATGTGAAGCAGACTCCAGGCTCTCAGCAGTCAGCACAGAGCCCCGTGTAGGGCTCAAACTCACAAGCTGTGAGATCGTGACCTGTGCCAAAATCAATACTTAACCAAATGAGCCATCCAAGTGACCCCATATATTACATTTTTTAAAAAGTTTATTTATTTGAAGAGAGAGAGAGAGGGAGAGAGAGAGAGAGAAAGAGAGAGAGTGAGTCTGGGTGGGGAGGGGCAGAGAGAGATAGGGAAAGAGAGAATCCCCAGCAGGTTCTACACTGTTAGTGTGGAGCTGGACATGGAGCTCAATCTCATGAACTGTGAGATCATGACCTGAGCTGAAATCAAGAGTCAGATGCTTAAACCACTGAGCCACCCAGGCGCCCCTAATTGTTATGTATTCTTGAAGGATCGACACTTTTATCGTTATAAAATATCCTTCTTTGTTTCTAGTAATAATGTTTATCGCAAATTCTATTTGGTCTATTACTAGTATAACCTATCTTTTGCTTTCTGTTTGCATGCTATATCTTTTTCTGTCCTTTCACTGTCAGCATTTTGTGTAGGAATGTAAAGTGTGTCTCTTGTAGATATACTTTTGGGTGATTTGTAAAATCCTTTCTGCCAAGGTCTGTCTTTTAATTGTTGTTTTTTAATCCATTTACATTTAATGCCACTACTGATAAAAAAGAACTTATTTCTACTATTTTACTATCAATTTCTTCTTTACTGTCTTCATTTGTGTTCAATAGTTACTTTCCTGGGTACCATTTTAATTTCTTTTTTTAAAACTATGTATTTTTGTGTTATTTTCTTAATGGTTTCTGTGGGGATTACCATCAGTTTCTTACTATATAACAACATAGTAGGGGGGCCTGGGTGGCTCAGTTGGTTAAGCATCTGACTCTTGGTTTCAGCTCAGGTCATGATTTCATGGTTTTGTGAGTTCAAGCCCCGTGTTGGGCTCCATGCTGACAAGTGCAGAGCCTGCTTGAGCTTCTCATTCTCTCTTTCTTTCTCCCTCTCTCTCTGCCCCTCCCCTGCTCATGCTGTCTCTGTCTCTTTCAAAATTATTAAACATAAAAAAATAAAATATATATATTGTATAATATATATAATACAATATAGTTAGGACTTTTACAAACATAATTTGAATAGTATATAAAACTTTGCTCCTCAAGAGTCTTACCCCTTATGCTGTTACGGCCACAAATTGTACCTCTATACATAGTGTCTCCATCAACATACATTTATAATTACTGTTTTATGCAGTTATATTTTAAAGTAGGTAGATGAAAAAAATTACAAACAAAAAATGCTTTTTCTGTACCTCTTTTTTTATATGTATTTATATAGCTACCTTTACCACAGCTCTTTATTTTTTCATGTGGATTAAAGTTACTGTCTAGTTTCCTCTCATTTAATGCTAAAGAACTCTCTTCACTTTTTATTTTAGGTCAGATATGCTAGGAACAAATTCTTTGAGTTTTGGTTTATCTAAGAACATTTTAATGTCTTCATTTTTTAAAGGATAGTTTTGCTGGGTATAGAGTCTGGTTGACTTTTTTTCCCTTTAGCACTTTGAATATATGGTTTTTGGCTTTCCTGGTTTCTGATTAGAAATCAATTATTTGTCTTACTAGGATCTCTTGTTTATTATGAGTTACTTCTTTCTTATGGCTTTCAATATTTTCTCTTTGTCATTGCTGCCCAGTTTGATTTGGTTTCTTGGTGTCTTAGTCTGCTTGGGCTGTCATGACTAAACACTATGGACTTTGTGGCTTAAACAACAAAATATTATTTTCTCACAATTCTGGATACTAAAATTCCAAGATCAAGGTACTAGCTTAGTCAGTTTCTAGTGAGAATTTTCTTCTTAGCTTATAGATGGCCACCTTCTTGCATGGTGGGAAAAGATAGCACATGCTGTCTGATCTCTCTTCTTATGAGGGCACTAATGTCATCATAAAATTCCTACCCTCATGACCTCATCTTATTCTAATTACCTTTCAAAGGCCCCATCTCTAAATATAATCACATGGGTGTTAGAACTTTAGCATATGAATTTGGGGCAGACACATCTACTAGGTGTGGATCTATCTGAATTTAACCTATTTGGAGTTGAGTGAAATTTCTGATTACATACATTCCGTTTTTTCACCAAATATGGAAAGGTTCCCCCCATGATTTCTTCAGATATTCTTTGTGCCCTTTTCTCAGTTCTTTTAGTCTGGGATTCCCATTATGCATTTGTTTGTATGCTTGATGATGTCCCACAGCTCTCTAAGGTTCTGATCATTTTTCTTTATTTTTTCCTTTTGTTTCTCAGAATGGATAATTCTGTCAACTTTATGTTCAGTGATTCTTTTTCCTGCCTGCTCAAATAGCTTCTGTCTTTTCTTCTCCTTTCTTCTGTCAAGCTCCTCTACTGAATTGTTCATTTTAGCAATGCTACCTTTCAAATCCAAAATTTTTCTTTGTTCCTTTCTTAAAATAGTCTGTCTCATTATTGATATATCCAGTTTGTGTGATATTGTCCTTATATTTTTCTTTGGTTCTTCATACATTATCTTCATTCTTTAACTATGTGTAAATATTTTTAAAAGCTGATTTATTTTTTTTTCCTAGTAAATCCAGTAACTGGATAACAGTTTCCTCTGAGATAGTTTCTATTGATTGCTTTTATTCTTGTGTATGGGCAATACTTTTTTGTTTCTTTGAATGTCCATTTCAACATCTTACTGAAAAATGGACATTTTAAATAACATTATATGGGAATTCTGGAAATGAGATTCTCTTCTTTTTCCAGGGCTTGTTGTTGATGCTTTTTATGGTTATAGATGTTTTTTGTTTAGTGGATTTTTAAAATTAATTCTGTAAAGTCTATGTTGCTTGTCAGATGCAGCCACTAAAGTATTTTTTCAGCTTAATAAAAAAGAATGGTTTCCTTAAATTTCTGGAACCAGCATTTGCTAAGGGGCTCTCTGTGTTAGGGTAGACCTTTGACACTCAGCCAGTTTGCTTACAGCTCTTCCCTAGACTTTATTTCCTGCTTGTGCAAAGTCTCAAAGTCAGTTAGAGGTGAGACCTTAGGGCCTTCTTAGACTTTTTTGAGTGTGCGCATGCCTCTATGCATGTGTGTGTTGTTTTGGATTCCTAGGGAATATGTTAGAGCCTTTCAAAACTATGTGGATGTCTTTTTCGCTAGTTTTTACTTGTAGGCTTTTGTTTAGTCTATTGTTTGAATCAAACGCTATTCACTGTTGTAGGCAGCTGTGAAGATAAAACATTTTCCTGTAATTGTTTTCCATAAATGCTCATGAGGTGAAGGCTTTTCATACTGGGTGAGTTCCAAGTCAGGTCAACTTCAGACAGCTTGTTAAGTGGGGTCTTCCAGGGAACCACTAGACAGGTAAAATAATGTGAGTATTCTTTGGGGCAAAAGCTTTGAAAAAGCTCAGGTTCCATTCTCTTCCCTCCGGTGGCTAACAGGCAGCTGTAATAATGTGGGCTGTTATTTTTCAAGGCTACAGCAGAGCAACACATTAGGAGATGGAACTAGAGCAAGTTAAAACACCATAAATTTCACTGTTCTTTTCAATATTTAGCTCCTTTTCTGTGATAAGTGCTTGCTGGGTTTTTAAGGCTTTGATGAGCTTCCGGTATTTTATAAAAGTGGATTCTGACAATTTTACCCATTCTTTCATGGCTTTTAAGAACAGATTTTCAGAGGTTCTTACTCTGGCCTTATAGTTTTGATGTCACTTCTGTACACTGAATTTAAATCGTACAATTTAAGCTCCCTGCCAAAAGTTTTGGGTATTGGGCTGGAACTTTAGTTCAGGATCACTCTAAAGGGGCAAGCAAACTGGGAGGATGCTATTCACTGAATAATGCAAGACAATTTTCCAAGCATCATCCACTCTCTTCATTGTTACATGGCGTTGTACTGTTGAGTTGCTCAGATTCACTCTGTGAGGTTGTGTGTTTCCCAAAGGATTTTTAAACTTTAATAAAAAAGTCTTAATTGCATTACCTTCCCAAATGAGGATATAGTCAAAAAGTATTATGATTGAAGTTAAAATAAATATTACCATTCACACTGAGATATCTCATATCAACATATCACCCAGGTTGAGAAGATACTTTTCCTTAGTAAAAGTGTTTACTTCTTTATTTTCACAACAAAAATTCTTTTTTTTAAAAAAATATTTATTTATTTTTGAGACAGAGACAGAGCATGAGTAGGGAAGGGGCAGAGAGAGAGGGAGACACAGAATGTGAAGCAGGCTCCAGGCTCTGAGCTGTCAGCACAGGGCCCGACGCGGGGCTCGAACTCACGCACCGTGAGATCATGACCTGAGCCGAAGTCAGACGTTTAACCGACTGAGCCACCCAGGCACCCCCAAAAATTCTTAAAATAACATTTTATATGATTTGGAAGTATGATGATTTTTTGTTTTAATTAGCACTTAAAACTGGGTAATTCAAAATTACATTAGTATTAGATTAATATTAATTAATTAATATATTGATGTCATCCAAAAATATTTCATTCATTTGTAGTTATAATGCTGGGTGGTGACATAGAACAAATATGTGTTAATAATTTCAAATATATAACAGAACCTCACTCAGGTTGTCAAAAGTATATTATATAATAATTTGATTATATATATTTATTTGTATAAATATATTTATGCATATATACAGTGTGTATACATACGTACAAAGACATAAACACATACATATATTCATAGATGTAAAATCCTAGGTTAGACATTATTGGAGTTTTAAATAAAATATTTATCTCAGGGAGACCTTATCCAGATTGAAAGAGAAAATATATATACTTTAAGTAACAACAGAACCATAATAAAGTAATGGATTAATTAAATGACACGTGATATTATATTCTTAACCTCATCAACAGATTGAGGCCTTTGATTCTGGAAGGAAGGTCAGGATTGAGGATAGCATGATAAAATGTAGTTTGGATGATTAATAACTCTTGAGCATTTTCTATATTGTAAAATACTATAAAACTCCATTCTTTTTATAAATCCTAAGTTGTATTGCGGGCACAAGGTCTGACAGAGAAAACATATAGTTTTGATATATGATATGTTTATGATAATTGTCTATATGGCATTGATATTTCCCCTTAATGGCTTATCCAGTGCTTGAATTAGTAACCTGTTTAGATGTTTAAAACTAGATAAATAGAATAGAACACTAGCTGGCAATGTATCAAGAATAATAACCATTTTAGTTGCGACAAAGACAGCAGGCTTTATCTTCAGAGATTATTGACGCTTATTAACATTTGGCTACAAATGAACAATCTTAGAATTTTTCTTTTAATTATTATTTAGTATGTAAACTACACATGTTTCATAAAGTTTGTAATTGACAGAAGTTAATTTTACTTTGATATTTTCCTAGTGAAGTTATTTTATTTTTCCTAGAGTGCTTAAAAATAGCTTGACGTGTTAGAAAATACAAAGCCTATCTTCCTTTATTCAACAAAAATATTTGAGCACAGAATAATGGCCTCAAAAGATGTCCTCATCCTGATCTCCAGAATCTGTGAATATGTTAAGGCAAAAGGGACTTTAAAGATGTGATTTAGGATTATAAAATAAGAGTATCTTGAATGGTGGGCCCAAGGGTTTTTATATGAGGGAGGCAAAGGGCTAGAGGTAAAGGAGGAGTTGTGAAGACGGAAGCAGAGTTTGGAATGATGCACTTTGAAGATCTAAGAACACATCATGAACCCAGGAATACAGGTGACCTTTAAAAGCTGGAAAAGCCAAAAAAAAAAAAAAAAAAAAAAAAAAAAAAAAGATTCTCCCTGAGACCTTCGAGATGGAACCTGAAGAAATTGTGGGTGGGGTGAAGTGAAAGAATAAGCATGTACAAAGACTAAGAAACAAGAGAGAAAACATATTAAGAATTGAAAAAAGAGGAGTGCCTAGGTGGCACAGTCGCTTAAGCATCCTACTCTTGATTTCCTCTCAGGTTATATAATCTTACAGTTCATGGGTCCGAGCCCCATTTCGGTCTCCACACTGACAATGTAGAGCCTGCTTGGGATTCTCTCTCTCCACACCTCCCCTGCTCTCTCTGTTTCTCTCTCTCTCCCCTTCTCAAAATAAGTAAACTTAAAAAAGAAGTATTGAAAAAAGAATGGCATGGCTGGAGAGTAGAATAAAATGGGGAGACTTGCGACAGACACTGTTCAAGATTTCACAGGGCCAAACCATGAATGCTTTGGGAGTTCATATTGATAAGTATGTATTTTACTTAAGTGTGTATTAAGTATAAAATGTAGCTAAATGTCCTTTATTCTGTTGAGGAAGTCTCCTTTAATTTATGCTTTTCTGACAATTGTTATTAGGAATGGATATTAGATTTTTCAAATGCTTTTTCTGTGTTATTAGGTGAGCATATTGTCTCTTAGTTTGTTAATATGGCAGACTGACATTGACATTGACTGACATTGATTTTGAAATATTAAACCTACCGTGCATTCCCATCTTCCACAGTGTTAACATGGTTTATCTTTTTCCACTCTTTTACTTGAAAACTCTTTGTGACTTTAAATATAAAGTGCGTTTCTTGTAAGTAAGCATATAGTTGGGTGTTGCTCTTTAAATACATGGCTTCCTTTCAATTAGGTATTCACTACATTTATACATAATGTGATTGGCGTTAAGTTTATTATCTTGCTGTTTGTTTTCTATTTGTCCAGTCTGTTCTTTGTTCTTTTTACCCTTTTTCTGCATTTTTGAAGTAATTACATATTAGTAGTTGCATTAGAGCTTATAGTGTACATCTTTAACTTATCAAAGTACATGTTAACTTATTAACTTCAAGAATTATACCATTTGTATAGATAAGAAGCTTATAATATACTTTCAATTCCCCCTCCTGACTTTTATGCTATCATAGATTTTCTCTATAGATATGTGATAAACCTCATAATACAGCATTTTGTTCATATATCAATAATCTGCAAAGATATTTACATAATAAGAAAAATATTCTAACATATTTACCCATGTGGTCATCACTTGTACTCTTCACTCCTTTTTATAGATCCATATTTCATTTGATATCATTTCCTTTTGCCCGAAAGACATTTCTGCCTGGAGGATATCAACATTTCTTGTAGTATAGGTCTGTTAGTAATGAATTCTTTTGGCTTTGTATGTCAGACAATGTATTTTGCCTTCATTTAAAAAGATACTGTAATTATATGTGTCTGTATATTTTTAATATACTTCAATTTTTTTTATTTTAGAGAGAGAGTGAGCTCGAGGGAGGAAGGGGGACAGAGGGAGAGAAAGCATCTTAAGCAGGCTCCACTCTCAGTGTGGAGCCCAATATGGGGTTCGATCCCATGACCCCACCCGAGATCATAACCTGAGCTGAAATCAGGAGTCAGACGTTCAGCTGACTGAGCCACTGAGGAGCCCTTATGTGTCTATTTTTAACATTCCAGTTTTTGTTTTCTATTTACCTTGTTCTTTTTTAATGTTCCCTTTCCTACTACCTTGACATTTTAAATTATTTTTTTCTACTCACCTTTTCCTTTTGCTGATTTGGAATTTATACACTAGATTTATCTTAGTGATTGCCTTTTAAATTTGATCATGCATAATTATTATATTCTACACCTTGACCTTCCTGCCTACCATATTGGACATGAATTACAGTCTTTTGTTATCGAGGGTTTGGTTTATAGCCTTTTATCTTTTGAACCCCAGAATGTAGACAGTATTATTGTTCTTTTATGTGATTATTTCCTTAATGCATGTATTCTATATAACATATATTTATCTTTATTTTGTAGATCATGTTGCTTTTATACTATCTTCAAATTAATTAGTTTCTTTCTATTTTCTTATTCCAGGTTCTTAGGCTTTTTCTCTAGAGACATTTTTTCTTCCTTAAATTAGTGCTTTAGAAGTTCGTTTAGTTAAAATTCTTTGGGTGGTTAAGTTTCTTAATTTTCTAGCTGAAAATATTTTTACTTAGATCTGTAATTTTAACTTTTTAAATCCTTTTTTAAAAGGTCCTTGTGTTTTCCACATTACATTGTACCTCCTGTTGAGAAATGTGCTATCACTCCTATTGTCCATTCTTTGTAGATGATCTCTTTTTTGAAAGTGTTCAGGTCTTTCTCTTTCTCTTTCTCTTTCCATGGTGTTCTGCAGACTTACTACAGTGTATCTAAGTGGAGATTTAAAAAGCATTAGCCTGTGGCACCTGGGTGGCTCCGTTGGTCGAGCGTCTGACTTAAGCTCAGGTCATGATCTCACGGTTTGTGAGTTCAAGCCCCGTGATGGGCTTTGCGCTGACAACATGGATCCTGCTTGGGATTCTCTGCCTCCCTCTGTCTCTCTGCCCCTCCCGCCTCCTTTCTGTCTCAAAAATAAATAAACACTAAAAAATAAAAATCATTAGCCTTTCTGATATATATTTCTGAATTAATGACTTTATCAGTTGTGGAAAATTCTGTTTTTATCTTCTTAAATTGGAGGGAAAGAAATGATATAAAAGGGACTGGGCAGATCTAGAAAATATTTATTTCAAGGGAAAAACAACACATGTGATAAGTTAGGAACTCAAAGGTTTCAATAGAAATTTTGATAACATTAAAAAAAGAGTTGGTGAACTGAAATCTGGATGTGAAGATATTGCCCCCAGTGCAGTCTTTTTTCCCCTATCATTCCTTTTCCTCTAATTCCTTGCACTCACATATCAGCTTTATTTACCCTACTTTGCCCGAATCCAAGGTTGAGTTTCTTCCTCTGATTCTCTGATTTCATTGTATCATTTTTAAATTTGAATTTGTGGGTCCTGAGGCTTTCTCCTACTCATGCATAAGGTCAATAATACATTTAAAATATGTATGACAGAGAATAAGTTGGCTCAGATTTTCATTTTAGATAGATACTTTAGGACACTCTGAGAAGAATAAATTGTTCTACTCTGAGTAGAACAAGGAGTAAATTGAATAAGCAATCCAAGCAAGAGATACAGGCAAGTGTCGGCAGACTTGAGAATAGCTTAAAAGTTATGCTTAGTAATTGGATATGTGGGAGGTATAAGAAATCCAAAATGACTTATTTAAAAAAAATTAATGTTTATTTTTATTTTTGAGAGAGAGAGAGAGCGAGTATGGATGGGGGAGGAACAGAGAGACACAGGATCTGAAGCAGGCTCCAGGCTGTCAGCACAGAGCCCCATGGGGGCTCGAACTCACGAAACGTGAGATCATGACCTGAACTGAATGCAGATGCTTAACTGCCTGAACCACCCAGACACCGCCAAGATGACTTATTTTTTTTTAATTTTTAAAAATGTTTTATTTTTGAGAGAGAGACAGAGACAGAGCATGAGTTGGGAAGGGGCAGAGAGAGAGGGAGACACAGAATCTGAAGCAGGCTGTAGGCTCTGAGCTGTTAGCACAGAGCCTGATGTGGGGCTCGAACCCACAAACTGCAAGATCATGACAGGAGACAAAGTAGGATGCTTAACCTATTGTGAGCCACCCAGGCACCCCCAAGATGACTTATTTTAAAGCTTAACAGCACTTTAAAATGCAACTGTTCCATAACTGTTCTAATAACAACCTAACTGTTACAAATTTCTAAGCTTTGGTTAGTATTGTTCTGTTTCTTTAGTGGACATTATTGTAGTTCTAGACATTTATTATCAGCTCAAGTTTAAATGATATGCCTCTGATATTGGGACAGTGGGGAAATAAACATAGACAAATTTTTGTGTAATCTGTTCACTGTAAATGACAAACATCTTTCAAATCCTGCCTGCTTGCCTGTGACAGAATGTTTATTTCAAATCCATGTGCAACATCCATTTTCTAAACTCGCATACCTTGTTGCACTGGAAATTATAAGGTGGCTACTTTTATATTGTGTTCTTTTATTATTTTATTAATATCTTTCTATCAAACTCTTTAACTCCAGCTTGTGAATTAGTTGGTACCTATTGGCCCAGGTAAGCTATAATGTGGTTAAATTCTGATGGAGTAGTGGATAAAAACTGTCAGCTTTCGATCATATGATGCTTGGGAGGTTTGACAGTCTTATAACAAGGTTAGTAAATATTTTAAATGTAACAGTTTCTTGTAATATAATTGCTTAGTGAGTAACCTGGGTATGTACATACAGGTTTCTCTGGCTGCATTCTGTGTTAAGAATCTCTGAAATGTTCCCAACTCTTGGAAAGACATATTTTGAAATTTTTCATTCAGTTGGCTTTTTTTCCTGGAAAGATTTTAGACATTGAAAAAATATAGGATTGTTTGTCACAACTAATACCATTAAAATAAACTTATGCTTTAAAATTTTTATTTATTTACTGAGAGAGAGAGGAGAGAGAGAGACGGAAGAAGCAAGGGAGGGGCAGAGAGAGAAGGGGACAGGGGATCTGAAGTGGGCTCCATGCACACAGCAGAGAGCCCAATGTGGGGCTCGAACCCACGAACCATGAGACCATGACCTAAGCCGAAGGCACCCACTTAACTGAGCCACCCAGGTACCTAAAAGAAGTGTATGCTTTTAAAAGTGTAGACACTTATGGGGCGCCTGGGTGGCGCAGTCGGTTAAGCGTCGACTTCAGCCAGGTCACGATCTCGCACTCCGTGAGTTCGAGCCCTGCGTCGGGCTCTGGGCTGATGGCTCAGAGCCTGGAGCCTGTTTCCGATTCTGTGTCTCCCTCTCTCTCTGCCCCTCCCCCGTTCATGCTCTGTCTCTCTCTGTCCCAAAAATAAATAAAAAACGCTGAAAAAAAAATTAAAAAAAAAAGTGTAGACACTTATCAATTTTAAAAATATTTATTATTATCTAATTAATACCTGCTTATTACAGATTTATTGAAAAGTAAAGAAAAACAAAAGAAAGAAAAAAAACCTTTGGTTCTATTATCTAGAGACATCTAGCAAAAATTGCATACTGAGTGTATGATATATGCTTCTTTCCAATCATTTCTTAATTCCTCAATTCTCATTCCCCAATTCTAGTGTGTACTAATATTAAATGACCAGATAATTATTCACTTGGAAAGTTTTAGTTAGCAGCTCTGTATTACGTTCTATATTTTAATGCCCTAATGCGTATTGTTCCTTGAGAAAATAGAACAATACTTGAATATGCAAAGATTGAGACCTAGCTGAAAGCATGTCAGACCTGCCGGAAGCTAATCATACCATGTGAAATAATAGAGTGAGCAGCTAGGTCTTTTCAAATGGCGAAAGAAGCAGTCCAGAAGTCCCAAAACTTTTCTGTTTACCTCGCATTCAGTGAAACCTCTACCTACTGGAACATGAGGTACTCTGATCATGAGCCTTCTTCTGTGAGATCCTGATGATATAAAGTGACATGTTAAACATTAGTCCATGTACATTCTATGACTTATATACAGACAGATCTAGCTCCCAAATGAAAGATACGTTTGCCTTTAATCAATGTGGACAAAAAAAAGGCGCTAATTTGGCACTTGAGGGTATGGATAAAACTCAGTGATAGAGAACAAACTGAGGGTTGATGGAGGGAGGCGGAGGGAGGTGGGTGGGAGAGGGATGACTAGGTGGGTGGTGGGCATTAAGGAGGGCATTTGTTGTGATGAGCACTGGGTGTTGTATGTAAGTGGTGAATCACTGAATTCTACTCCTGAAACCAATATTGCACTGTATGTTAACTAAAATTTAAATTAAAAAAATCCTTAGGGAGATAGTAGAAACATGTCTGCCATTACAATAATAACTACAGTAATAGTTTGGCAGTTTGGAAGATGATTAAAGATGTATTGTCTTTATTCTATTCAACTGTATCACATTTTTTTTATTTAAAAATTTTTTAAAAAAAAATTGTTTTTGAGAGACAGAGAAAGACAGAGAATGAGCAGAAGAGGAACAGAGAGAGGGAGACACAGAATGCAAAGCAGGCTCCAGGCTCTGAGCTGACAGCACAGAGCCTGACGCGGGGCTCGAACCCATGAACCGTGAGATCATGACCTGAGCCGAAGTCAGTTGTGTAACTGACTGAGCCACCCAGATGCCCCTCAACTGTATCACATTTAAAGTGAAGTTCTTCAGAAAAATCATCCTTGGAAATAACTGCCTTGTAAAATTAAGTATTTCAGTGTAAATATACAAGGACATACCTGAATGAATAACCATATAACACTTCAGTTTGCATTTTAAGGCATATGACTAATCTCAGAACTCTAACTGAAAGATCCTTTATGTTTTAGTATCAAATTTAGTATCCAAATATATATACACATATATATTCACATATATATGTGTATATATATATATAATACTTTGCCTAAGAAATTTTTCATATATATATATATATATATATATGAAAATTTTCTTAGGCAAAGTATTAAATCTCATTGAGAAGTGCTGTTCATTTCCCTGTGAATTTTCTCCAGTTAAAGATTATCTTTGCCATAAGTTGTAAGTAACCAACAATTATTTAACAATATACTGATTCATCAAGTAGCTCTATAAATGTTTGGAAAAATCAGTGATACAACCTATATTCAGCAACAGATGTATTGCTTACAAATTTATTTTCAAATTTTGTGGATCTTATTTAAAAGGTGTATATGAAAAGCCCTGGTTATAGCAATAACATATTACTGTTCAAGAAGAGAATAGATCCATATTGTAAACTATATAAAACTGTCCCGAAAATTTCAAAATTTCAACTATTTCTCCACCATGGTTCCTTTTGCTCCAGTAAATAAACACGTGATTCAGTTCAGTTTCTGTATGCAATTTTGTTTTACTTGTTTATTTATTTATTTTGGAGAGGGAGATACTGTGCGCATGAGCAGTGGAGAGGGGTAGAGGATGAGAAAGAGAGAATCCCAAGCAGGCTGCATGGTCAGTGGGGAGAGGTCGGGGGCTCGATTGGCTCAATCCCAGGACCCAAACCAAGAGTCAGACGCTTACCTGGCAGAGCCACCCAGGCACCCGTGTGTGCAATTTTGAATCATGGTGCAGGGTGCCTCTAATGGACAAGGTTTATCTGGTTGGGGGGGCAGGGCACCGCCTGCTGACAACACCCCCTCCCCATGCCCTTCTCCTGGGAGTCCCAGGGCAAGCGGAGCTGCTGACCCTGGGAGAAGTCTGGGGTGCCCTAGGGTCCCTGACTGCAGTGGCCGCCTTCTACTGAGTGGCTCAAAGGGAGTCTACTCTTCTCTCCCCCAAAGCCAGGAAAGGACAGAGTAAAGGGCGAGGACTGGGTGTCCCAGTGGTTGGAGATAAACCTAGGTGGGCGTGAAGGGCGGGCAGCGGGCTTTGCAAAGGGGTGGGAACGCAGAGTGAATGGGGGGAAAATGCCCGCAATCGGCGGCAGCACCCCCCGTAAGGTGCCTCGCCCCAGCTTGGATATGAGGATGGCCTGGGGTGGGGCAAGCTTCCATCGGTCTCTCGGACCTTTGGAAGGTGGCACGCAGGACCCTCGCTCCTCTGGGTGACAGTGCCTCAGTCCCGAGAGAGCAGATGCCTCTCCTGGTCAGAGAGGGCGGGGCGGGAGAGCCTCTTCCCAGGCGGCTGAGGATCCAGGGCGGGTCTCCAGCCCCCGCCTACTTCTTCCAAGTGCGCCACTAGGCCCAGCCCGCGAGGGAAAATGGCCTTCCCTCCTCACCCCACCCCCCCAAACCCCCGCCCCCGCCGTTGCCTGGGCAACAGGGTGTTGGGCAGGCTGGTGCTGGGGAGGCTGGCGCTTGGAGCGTGGTGTGCACGTGGTTGGAGGACAAGACGGGACCCCGCCCGAGGTCGGGGGAGGCGGGGCGGGTGCTAGGCGGCCGGAGGGCACCTTTCTCACCTTCCCCCCTCCCCCCCCCCAGTGTTGCCATGGAGACTGCCCGGGTACCCTCACCTGTAGTTGCTGCTGCGGGCGCCGCAGCCTTAGAAGCTGCAGCTACCAGAGCTCTCCTTTGCCCCAGAGGTCTCTTCCAGGAACTCTAATCGGGCACCTGCCACAGCTCCCCTCCCACAAACAGGAAATGACAGGGCAGACCTCCAAAATTCTCCCGGGGTTCCTCCACCACGCCTTCCGTTTTTCGGCTTTCCACCCAACGTTTTATATATCTGAGTGTTTTGCACAGTTAAAGGTCTGGAGGATGAAAAAGTGGCTCCCTTTATACTGTGTCTGCACACATCTCTTCCGCTGACAAACAGTTTATTCCACAGAACACTGGCCTGGCCCAAATCTAATTATCAACAGAAAGAGATTTAAAAAGATTAATTAGATATGCGAAATTCCTGCTTTTTCTTGATAGGATATGGCTCATTTAGGAACGTCCTCTTGCTGAATTAACCACTCTTTGACAAGTGAGTGGAATAATTATGTGTTGGAATATCTGCGGACAGAGAAAGAATGAGCTGTTCAGAAGCCACTTCCCTGTGTTATTTTTATTATTTATTTATTTATTTATTTTATTTTTTTGCAGTCTGTATGCCAATCCAGTGCTAAAATGTCTCATTTCTGTGCTCCGTACAATCCATGTTTGAGATCAGTGTTTGGCTTTGCAAGGGAGGTTATTTAGCATGGGTCTGCCTTTGAACTGGGATGGGAGGTAAATTAAACACCCTAGAATATTTACACTTAGTTCAGGTTCAAGATTTAGTGCATGGATGCGTCTCTACTGACTACCGGCATGAACGCGCTTAGGCAAGGAGGTCTCTCCCTGATTAGAGCAAGTTGGGGCATCTGTGATCTTGAATCGCCAGCCATACCCTGTCAAGCTCAATGAACAGCTGGCGGTCTCAACCCCTTGCTTCTCAAATTTCTTTAATGTTTAATGTGTATATTGTACAGCTTTCATTCCCTGGAAGCACCCTGGTAGTTTTTGCTACTGATAATCATGAGTTTCCTTACATAGTTCTGTAATTTTGAATAGACTAGCCTTTTCAACTGACTTTAATACTCCCTCTTTAGAAAATTCCAACAATGCAGGGTAACTATTTCTTTCCTAAAGCTGCTAGGTGAAGTACTTACTAATTTAGTTTTGCCACACTTGCTGTGTCATGGGGTTTTCAAAGCCACAAAAAAAGATTTCTGTGTAGTCCAAGCCCTAAGTAAAGCTATGGATTTGAAACACGTTTGTTTTCAGTGTCCTAATTTACTTGGTTGCAGCCTCTTGGGTTTCCTAAACACCAACTCTGAAACCCCCCTTTCATTTGTCTTCTTACTTAGCTTCTCCTAAAAATTTGACCCTCTTCACTGAACCTCTCCTCTTCCTTGCAAATCTGTCTCCATCTTCTTCTGGCTCGTCTCTGATCTCCTTCAGGGCTTTTTATCATGCTTTCCATTTTCCTCTTCCTTCTTTTATATTGCAGGTTGGTCTTCTGCTTTATCCATTCTTCATAGCTTCCTGGGCCTTCTCTTTCATATCCAAAACTAATCCTGCCTCATTATTCTCTCATCTTCTAAATCAGTGCTATTGTGTCCAATTTTTTTCTCTACATGCTAGACTCTTATTCCCACCTATGGCCATTTCTACTGGTCTTTCCTTCAGGCATCTCAAATTCAACCTCTTCCTCACTGAACTATGTTCCTCTTCAAAACTTCCTTCTCCTTCTGTATTTCGTATCTCAGTTGATGACCTTACTATCCCCCCAGTTATCCCAGATAAGAAACATAGAGTCATTTATTGATTTTTGCATTCATCTCATCAAATTTCTTATTGGTCTCAGTGTATGCCAGGTAGACACCATCACGAAGGTTAATTCTAGTGAGGAAGATAGATTAATACATTTATGACTAAGTAATACAATTACAGCTTTTTAGAAAGTCTGCCGCAGAAGTAACCAGGGTGGTATATGATAACGAAAGTTCTTGTATTAAGCTGAAGGATGAGAAGAAGCCAAACATTTACGTTTCTGGAGAAAGAACAGGTTAGACAGAGAGAATAGCAGTCACAAAGATCCTGTGGTAGAGAAGGACTTCTGGTATTCAAGGCATTGACATAAAAATCAACGTGCATAGTGAGAAGGGAAAGTGGGGAGTGGTGAGGGTGGAAAGAGAAGCTGGGGTCAGATTTTGTAGGACTTGGTGGGCCCTGAAAAGGAGTTTGGAGTTTATCCTATGTGCAGTTGGAAGCCATGAAATGTTTTTAAGAAGACTGACATGAGCTGTTTTATAATTTAAAAAGATTATTCTGGCCACAGGGTGGAGAATGAAGTAGAGGAGGTGACAGTTTAGAGATGGAGAGGAAATTAAAGACTACAGAAGTGTCCATGGTTAGAAAATTAGTGATAGATAATGGCGGGGGAGGGGGGTAGAAGTGGAGAGAGAGAGATGAGTGAACCGACATGAGGTATTTTCAATAGTCCTTGTCACTCAGATTGGGCCTCAATTTCATTTCTGTCTTTAGATTACACTATGCCATATGGGACTTTCCACATTTAGGTACTTACTACTAAATCCCAATTGTTATGATTCTTATTCTTTTATGGCCTTAACTGTCAGTGATTGTTACATGATAGCTGGCAAGGAGAATATACAGAACAACAGATATGGAAGAAGTTCTAGAATCAAGTTGCCTTGGTTCGTGTCCAAGATCCATGACTTACTAGTCATGTCACTTTGAGCAAATTGCTTAAGCTTCTCTTTTATAGAATAGCAATAATAGTGTAATACTTATTTTCAGGACTTTATAGGGATCCAATAATGCATATTAATATACAGTGCATGGTAAGTGCTCATTAAAAGTTAGATGATGATGTTGGTGCTGATGATAATGATAAAGGACTTGATATCTCATTCTGGTAAGGGTTTTTATAAAGGCGATTGAGGGAAGTTTTGCAGCCTTTACTTCTAACTCATTTGTAAATAATTCTAAGAATCAGAAAAGGAAAGGCATTATGTCTAGTCTTGGGGGTAGGAAGAAATGGGAAATGTTTTGACAACCTTAGGGTTACTACTCCTCAAATATCCCTTCTTGGGAAAATTCTCCTTGAGGAGTTTTCTGTTCTTTTTTTGATTATAAAAAAATTCCTTTCTTTAAGCCTATGTTTTGTCATTTTATTTTTCCTTGAGTGATTTGAAAAGAAAATGCATATGGTATTGTTAATCATGACAAGAATGATAAAATGCCTTTAAGTTGGGAAACATTGGGCCTTGCTGCTACTTCATGTGGTCATTATAGTAAACACTAATTCCAAAGTAAACACTCTTCAGTAATTCAAAACTTCCATTTTCCTAAGTTCCTAAAACCAATATTTACTGCATTTTATCAGGTATTCACTATCCTTCATAAATGGCCTATAACCCATATTTTTCTTAATCACTTATCAAGTCTCTGTATTGAATAGATGAATTAATCCTTTGTAAAATATCTCTCCCATCTTTTTCCTTTCCTTTTTATTATCGTTACCCTCTATTTAAACTAGGCTGTCACTATAAAATTGCATTATCAGGAAATATACATATATTATCCTTTTAACATTTCTCTGCTTGACTGTTTCATATTCATGGCAGATGAATTTTCTCAAAACGTAGAACTATTCTTGCCACTCTCTCATTCAAAAAATTCAAAAGCTGTTCACTGAGAAGAAAGTCACAAACTGGCAAAGGATTCGTATTCAGGCTATCTATGGAGCTCCTATAAATTAAAAAGAGCACCCGATGAAAAATTGGGGAAGCAACTAGGAGAGATACTCAACAAGAGTAGTTCTCCAAATGACTTATAAATATAAGAAAGGGTCCTCAACCTCAGTAGTCATCAGACAAATGAAAATTAAAACCACTAGAATAGTCATCAGACAAATGAAAATCCCAACTGCCAGAATGGCTACAATGAAAAAGAATGACATTCCTAAGTGTCTGTGAGAATGTAGCATAAATAGAATACCAGTATACTTCCAGGGAGACAATACATGATACAGCTACTTGAGAAAAAAAACTATTTTGATTTACAAAGGTTGAACATAGGTATATTCTACGAAGCAATTCTACTCCTTGGGTCTATAGCCGAAAGGAATGAGTAATGGGTACACTGAAAGATGCAAGGAAAACTGTTATAGCAGAATTATTTCTAATAGCTGAAAAGTGCTCCAACGTGGATCTTGAGGACAACAGTTAGATAAATTGTGGCATGTTCTAGAATGAAATACTGTGCAGCAGTAAAACACTAAAAAATCCTGCTGCATACTACATGTATGAATCCCACGAACATGTCATGACAAGATAGGCAACGCTAATCCGTGTGGAGAAGTCAGGTAGTGGTATCTTTGAGGAGGTGAACCAGGTTAGTGATTGGGATGGGCATGGAGATACTCGTGGGGTGCTGAAACTTACATTTCTTGAGTTGAGTGATTCTCACATGGGTACATGGGTGTAAATTTAGCAGTCTGTACATTTATGATATGTGCATTTTGACTCTTACATTCCAATAAAAATATTTATTTTTAAAAAAGCTTTCATTAACTACCATATTAAGTCACTCTCTCCAGATGGGCATTCAAGCCTCCCCCAACTGGATTTTACACCTGCTTTTCAAGTCATTTCCTTATTACATCTTGGCACATGTCCTGTATTTCTGTCAGGTCTGACTAGTAAATGAGGCAGAGGTTTCTACTTTTTCATATTCATTGTTTTTTTTTTCTTTTTAAAAATAGTACCCTATTAATTTCAGCTGGACACCTGACTGCCTTTGACCAATTTACTGACTACATTTTCTAGCTTTCTTTGCCTCTAGGGGTGGTCCAATGATTAAGTGTGGACCAATGCTGCATGAGCAGACTTGATGAATGCAGTTTGTTTCTTGTGTTTTCTCTTTCGCTTTTGCTTCTGGCTGAGAACTAGCGAAGTCTAGAAAATCCTAGGCAGTCACATGTTTCTGATAGCAAGACTAATGCACTTGCCAGCCCACTGAACTATTAGATGGGAGGGAAATGCATTTCTATTTTTTAAGTTACAGTATTTTGAGATCACTTTATTATAATATAGTCTCTGTTAGCACACCTAATCTTCTATAAGCATTGTGATTCATATTGTCTCTGCATTTAGTGAGGCTAGTTTATCCAGAGATGCCCTGACCCTAGGATTCTTCTACTGAAAGGGCCTCCAGGCTGTACCATATTCATTGTTTTTTCTGTGGCAATGCATTACATTTCCTGTATATGTGACCATGGAGAATGAATTCATTTATCTGAGCCTCATATTCCTCACCTGTGAAATGTGAGTTGTAGATGATTATTATGAAGATTAAAACATATAATATATGTGAAGTGTTTAGCACAGTTTGGGACACATATTAGGCACTCGACAAATATAAGCTTCTCTTCACATCATAGCTTTAATATACATCAGGACACTATAGAATTAGCATAGCCATAGCATCAAAGATCATGTAGGCTGGGGGTAGATATCCAAGTTAAGGGTATTTTAAAAACTAGCTCAACTTGCTTTATGATTCCAGGCCTTCTAGGAATTTTTGATTATGTCATAAATATTGGAAGTTGTGCAACGTGAACATAAGTATACCTTATAAGTAAGCATTTCTGCTCTTAAGTTATATGTCCAAAATAAATAAACACATGGGTATATTAAAAATATGAAAAAAATATTCACAGAAGCATTATTTTTAATAACCACATGGAAATAAATCACTTGTGTCCTAGATATAGGAGCAAAATTAATTCTTAATTTTGGCCTTTATCTTTTAACTGTTCCATGCTTCTCTTTCCTCTTAAATCTTGGGGGTAATAATTCCTTACTATTGACTTCTTAAGGATCTGACTTATCTATTAAAAAGTGCTTTGGGGAAAATTGCTCCAAAATCTCTAATGTTACAAATAAATTATGCTTGTAATCTTAGTATTTCCTTTCCAGAATCACCCAGCAATTTTCTTGAATCTCAAGTACTTCATTTAAGTTCCCTTGATAAAGGTGGTAAATGCTTTTGGTTTTTGTTTCAAACTTCATTCTTGAATGACAATTTACTTGATTATACAATTCTACATTAATATGTATTTCCCCTTAGAGCCATGAAACTATTATTCTACTGTCTTCTGAGTTTGTGATTATTGAGAAGTTTGCAGTCAGACAAATAGCTGGTCTTTAAGAGTAATAACATGTTTTATCTTTGTGGCCACTTGTTAATATGGTCAGTCTGTGGATATCAGCAGTTTAACTGAGATGTATTCAACAGTGGATTTTTAAAATATGAAATTATCCTGCTCAGAGTTCATTGTATTTCTTAAATCTGAATAGCTCTATCTAAATAGCTCTACCAATTTTTCTCCATTGTTTCCCCAAAGGTGAGACATTTTTTTTCTCAATAAAGAGACAAATTAAAGTAAGACAAGTCACTTCGTCATCCCTGTTTTCAAATGGGCAGATTTTTCCCATTCCATTTTTTTGCTACATGCGTTGACCTTTTTTTGAGGGTCTTGTTTTTATGTGGAGGTTTCTGTCTCAAGTACTGTGGCCCCCCCCTGCTCACGGGACCCTAGAAATTTGCCTTACTCTTAGAACTGTGTATTTTTTATTTTTATTTCTTTATTTAATTACTTATTTTGTAAACTCTTTTACTTTAACTCCAGTTAGTTAACATAAAGTGTTATGTTAGTTTCATTAGTTATATTAGTTTCAGGTGTACAATATAGTGATTTGGTATTTCATACGCCACCCAGGTGTATGAAAAAACACTAAGTGCTGTTCCTATTTAATAAACAAATCACCTATTTATTCCATTCCCCTACCCACCTCCCCTCTGTAACCGTCGGATTGTTCTCTAATAGTTAAGAGTCTGTTTTGTGATTTGTCTCTCTTTTTTTCATTTGTTCATTTATTTTGTTTCTTAAATTACACATGAGTGAAATCATGTGGTGTTTGTCTTTTCTGACTGGCTTATTTCTCTTAGTGTTACACATTGTAGCTCCATTCATGTTGATGTGAATGGCAAGATTTTATTCTTTTTTATGGCTGAATAATATTCCGATACACACACACACACACACACACACACACACACACCCCATATCTTCTTTATACATCTATCGATGGACACTTGGTCTGTTTCCATAATTTAGTACTGTAAGTAATGCAGCAGTAAACAGAGTGGTGGGTGTGTCCTTAAATTAGTGTTTTTGCCTCTGTGGGTAAATAGTAGTGCAAATATTGGATTGTAGGTAGTTATATACTTAAGTTTTTTTAGAAACCTCCATACTGTTTTCCACAGTGGCTGCACCATTTGGCATTCCAAGAGCTGTGGATTTTACACTGTGGTTGCTATTAATCCTTTCTAGTTATTTTATGGTAAAAAGTCTTTCTTTTTTAAAAGAATATTAATGGAAGTGAATGTTTTATATCCTTGGAAATTTTCTTTATCTTTCAATATGAACTGTTTTAAACTATGAGGAAGTATTTTTAGAAATACATCTAACTAAAAGAGATGTAATAGATTTTGTTATATTTTAATTTTTGTGAATTTTCAGTTGATTTTTTTAATTGACCAACGTTATTTTGCAAAAAATTCCTTGAGCTGGTTTTTTGTCCACTTAAATATCTTTCCACAGTGGTTACACAAAGAAGCAATGCTTTTCTTCTCAAAACCAGTCCATGGCCTTTTCTTTTAAATAGACTTTGTTTTGGGGGCACCTGGGTGGCTGAGTCGGTTGAGAGCCTGACTTCGGCTTAGGTCATGATCTCACAGTTCGTGGGTTGAAGCCCCTCATGGGGCTCTGTGCTGACAGCTCAGAGCCTGGAGCCTGCTTCCGATTCTGTGTCTCCCTCTCTCTCTGCCCCTCCCCTGCCTGTGCTCTCTCTCTCTCTCTCTCTCTCAAAAATAAATACATATTTTTAAAAAAATTTAAATAGACTTTGTTTTTAAGGTCAATTTTAGGTTTGTTTTATTGAGCAAAAACTACAGAGATTTCCCATATATGCCCCGCCCTCCCACATGTATAAGCCTCCCCCATTATCAAAATCCCACACCAGACTTGTGTATTTGTTACAATCAGTAAACCTGTGCTACCATACCATTATCATCAAAAGCCCATAATTTTACATTAAGATTCATTCTTTGTATACATTCTGTGGGTTTTGACAAATGTGTAATGACACATATTTACCAAGACAATATTATAAA
Organism: Lynx canadensis; assembly: GCF_007474595.2. Taxonomy (NCBI): domain Eukaryota; kingdom Metazoa; phylum Chordata; class Mammalia; order Carnivora; family Felidae; genus Lynx; species Lynx canadensis. Next base: position 38,855,318 of record NC_044314.2, read on the forward strand.
TAATAGTTTGCTCTGAAAATTTTATGTGCTTCACCTATTCATCCTTCCTTTCCTCCCTCCCTTCTTACCCCTGGCGACTGATCTTCATGACAGCAGCTGTCTCCATAATTTTGCCTTTTCTAGAATATTCATATATCTGGAATCATACAGTGTGTGCCCTTTTCAGATTGTCTTATTTCACTTAGTGATATGCATTTACATTTCTTCCATGTCTTTTCATGGCTTGATAGCTCATTTCATTTAGCACGGGTTGTACCACAATTTATTTTCCATTCACCTACTGAAGGATATCTTGGTTGCTGCTAAGTTTTGGCAATTCTGAATAAAGCTGCTATCAACTTCCGTGTGCAGGTTTTTGTAGCCGTAAGTTTTCAACGCCTTTGGATAAATACCAAGGAGCACAAGTGCTGGATCATATGGTAAGAGAATGTTTAGTTTTGTTAATAAACTGCCAAACCGTCTTCCTAAGTTGCTGTACCATTTTGCATTCCTGCCAGCAGTGAATGAGAACTTCTGTTGTTCCACATCCTTGCCAGCATTTGGAGTTGTCAGCGTACTGAAGTTATGCCACTCTAATAAGCGTGTAGTGGTATCTTCTAATTTTAACTTGCATTTTCCTAATGGCATATGATACAGAACGTTTTTTTCATATGCTTGCTTTCTGTCTGTACATCTTCCATGATGAAGCATTTGTTCAGATATTTCGCCCATTTTTAAATCAGGTTATGCATTTTCTTATTGTTGGAATTTCAGAGTTCTTTGTGTATTTTGGATAACAATGTTTTACCAGATACGCCTTTTGCAAATATTTTCTTCCCATCTGTGATTTGCCTCATCAGTCTCTTGACAATGTCTCTCAGAGAGCAGAGGTTTTTAATTTTAATGAAGTCCAGCTTGCCAGTTATTTCTTTCATGCATAGTACCTTTGGTGTTGTGTGGAAAAATCATTACCATGCCTAAGGTCATCTAGATTTCTCACTATATTATCTACTAGGAGTTTTATTGTTTTGAGTTTTACATTTAGGTCTGTGATCCATTTTGAGTTAATTTTTGTGAAGAGTGTATGGTCTCTGTCTGGATTAATTTTTTTTTTTTTTTGCATGTGCCTATCTAGTTACTCCAACACTATTTGTTAAAAGGACTCTTCTTTATTGTATTGCCTTTGCTCCTTTTTAAAAATTTCTTTTTAAAAAAATTTTTTAATGTTTATTTATTTTTGAGAGACAGAGACAGCATGAGTGGGACAGGACAGAGAAAGAGAGGGAGACCCAGAATATGAAGCAGGCTCCAGGCTCTGAGCTGTCAGCACAGAGCCCCAGGCGGGGCTCAAACTCATGAGCCGTGAGATCATGACCTGAGCCAAAGTCGGACACTGAACCGACCGAGCCACCCAGCCTTTGCTCCTTTGTCAAAGATCAGTTGACTATATTTATATGGGTCTGTTTCTGCACTTCATCTTCTGTTTCATTGATCTGTTTGCCTTTTCTTTAGCCAATGTGACACTGTCTTGATTACTCTAGCTTTATATTAAGTGTTGAAGTTGGATGGTGTTAGTCCTTTGACTGTTCTTCATTAGTATTGTGTTGGCTCTTCTGGGTGCTTTTTATTCCCCCCTTTTTTTAGGAACCATACCCAGAATCCATCTCTTTATATAAAAGGCTTACTCAGATATTTGAAGGACACAGATTATAATAAAGTTGAGTGCTTATTAAATTCCATGCATACTTCAAGTAATCCTCAAATCAAACCAATTGGATAAGTGCTATAATTATCTTCATGTTATAGATGAGGACACCAAGGCCCAGAGAAATATAAGGGAATTGCCGAAGGAAACTTAGGAAGTAAATGGAATATGGTAGTTTGCCTCAAAGAGGCATAACTCACCATTTCCCAATACTGATAGCATGAGCCAACTGTTTGGCAAAGAGATTCTACAAATATTCTGGCTAGAGAGACACAAGCTATACCCTAATTGGATGTTTACTGATCAAGTATTATATACCAAAGACTACTGTAGGTATTACAATTTCAAAATAATTATCAAAAATAATTATCACCAAGCATCTTCTGTGGGTTCATTGTGCAAAGTAAGGATGTTATAGTGATGAGATCATTTAAAATACAACATAGTAGCTATTTTTATAATAGTGCCAAACTAGAATCAACCTAAATGCCCATCAGCTGGAAAATGGGCAAAATATGGTTTAGCCATGCAATGAAATATTATTCAGTAATAAAAAGAAGGGACTAGTGATATAAACAAAAATGAATAAATCCCTAGATTATTATGCTAAATTCAAGACATGAGACATGAACAAGTACACAAATACGCATCTGTCATCTCAGATGACTTATATAAACATTTGGAACAGGCAAATAGTAACCTCTGGTGATTGAAATCAACGGTGAAGAGGTTGACAAAGAGTATGAAACGTCTATCTCGTGGAATGGAAATGTTTGTTGTTTGATGCATTTGCCTAAACTGGCTAAACAGTATACTTAAGATCTGAGCATTTCACTGTATGTAAATTATAAAAAAGCAAAAATGAACAAAAATAGCATATTAAATGCTAAAAACAGGAATGAACAGAAGGATATAGAAGCACAGGGGAATTAGTAGGTAACTTAGATTTAAGGGGTCAAACAAAGCTTCCTGGAAGACTGGACATGTGAGATGGGTTTTGAAGGGTAGACAAGAGCTTCCCAGTTGAAGAAAGACATTCTAGGGAGAAAGCAGAAAATGTTAATCTATTCACGTCTTAATTTATTCATTTTTCTGCTCAAAATTATAATCCATTTATTCTCTGCTCGGTACAATTTTAGGTCCTTGGAAAAAGACAAATTCAGTCTTTGCCCATAGAAAGCTTAGATTCTAATGGAGAAGTCATGTCATGAGTTTTACTGAATTTTCAGGGTAAGTTGAGAAGGTTAATGTGATTAGAGTGTGTTGGAATGACAGGATATAGGGAAGTAGTGGTAAATAAATTGGGGCCAAATTAAGAAGACTTAAGTGTATGATAAGGGGTTTGAGCTTTGTTTCATAGGCATGAGAGTCAAGTAGAAATTTATAAATCATAAGTTGGCGTAGTTATAATTTTTTTTAATTTTTTAATTTTTTAATTTTTTTGATGTAGTTATAATTTTTAAATAAAGATTATTTTAGCAATTTGAGGACACATTGGAACAGTAAGAAATTAATGGAAAAATGATAAAAAGAATACTGTTTCCATAATCTAAGCCAGCGTTGGCAGAAGCTCAGTACATATGCCATCTCAGACTTTTGAGCCCGTGGTAGACAATACTAACCTAACCCATAAAAGCACTCTTTTCACCAAGCCAAAACGAGGCGTTTACATACTGGTAGTCAGTGTCAAAAATATATTTGGCACATGTAATGAAACCTATTTGTAATTCCTGGTTTAGGCTCCCAAAATCATTTCCTGGGCTAGTAAATAAGGAATCCAGTAGAAACAGGGACAAGAGTGGATTGGAGAGCCAGTACAGAAGTAAAATTATTTGATTACTAGATGAGAGAAAGATTCAGAATTTTAGATTGTGAATCTAGGTAACAATACCATTAAGCAAAGTGATCAGTATCATAATGATAGAGTAACACATAACATAGAATGTGTTTGGATTCTTGGGGAAGAATGATATTAAAGTTTTGACAAAGATCTCACACATCTCACTAGCTAAGTCTTCACGTTGACTTTTCAGTGGAACTCTATTGTAGGTCTTCTGATCAAGTTAGAAGTGAAGAATCTTTCTCTCCGGGCTCTAATTCCTTTCCTTGTAATTAGGTAAAAAATTCTTACTTTGTGTCCATATGTACCTAACTCAATTACTATTCTTGGAATTTTCCTAAAACTAAGTCTTTCTCTCTTTATTCTGGGATTATGACTCACAAGATTGGCTTCTTAACTGTAAAGGCTTTACATTATTTTTTGTTGTCCTGTTAGCATCTCCTTACAAATATACTCATGCATTATAGGCCATTGGCCATGGACACCATACATCTTTGATCTATTAATTGTTTAAATCAAGTTTGTAATGAGTATTAGAATCTCTAAAACTCATTTTTACTTGCCTTGCTCTGGTTGTTAGTACTAAAGGAATAAAAGGGATTTAGCAGTGTTAGGTAATGAATAGGTCTGTTAGTGAAGGAAAAATGCAAGAAGGTACTGTTGTGCTTCCCACTTACAACCAAGTACTGAATTATCCATAGTGATGACCAAAAAAAGGTAGTGCAAATGATTCAGTCTTTGGATGAACCCTAAATTTATCTTGAATACATTGGTTTTCAAGGGGAGAAAATTAGTTTTTTACCTTTTTGCTCAAATGCTGCATAAATCATTAATGAGGTTAGTGCAGTGAAATAATCGAAAGCCAGGAAATAGGCAACCTAAATAATAACTGGTTAATCAGTACTTCAGAATCACAAGTTCTTTGTATTTCCAGGGCAACAGCGGTCTGGATTAGGGAAGTGGTGAAAAGTCACTACTGTAAGAGAGTGTCTGACGAGTAAAGTTCATTTTGCCAGCATCTGAACATATGGCAAATTAGTGTTTTTCCAGACTTCTTTGTGCTGGCAGGGATTGGCCTCCTAGTAACTTGGATTTCTGTTTGTGCCAAAGAGAGGATGAATATTCTCCATAAATAATTGTAATTATCTTCTCATTGAAGCAACATAAACTTGGAATTCAGTGCTGTTTTCTTGAATAGATCATCAATTTTGGAAAGAAGTGGAATTAAATTTTCTGTTTTTACAAATGAATTGCTGGTACAAAAATTAATAAATTTTGTATAGGTTTGCCTTTCCCAAAAAAGTATTTTTCGGTTGAAGTACTTTAGGTTGAAATACTACATTTTTCTCTTTATGCTGCTTTTATTTGGTAGTGGTTCCCCCCCCCCCAAATACTGTCCATTTAAAATTCTACAAGTTACCTTGTCTCCTTTTTAAAAATACAGTTAGGGGGCGCCTGGGTGGCGCAGTCGGTTAAGCGTCCGACTTCAGCCAGGTCACGATCTCGCGGTCCGTGAGTTCGAGCCCCGCGTCAGGCTCTGGGCTGACTGCTCAGAGCCTGGAGCCTGTTTCCGATTCTGTGTCTCCCTCTCTCTCTGCCCCTCCCCCGTTCATGCTCTGTCTCTCTCTGTCCCAAAAATAAATAAACGTTGAAAAAAAAAAATTTAAAAATACAGTTAGTAACTTAAACACTTTAGAAGATGTTAAAGAATGCTGCAACCTAAAAGTTCTTAATTTGGGTTATAAACATTTTACTTAAAATTAGAGTGCATTTCTTCAGTAATTGATAAAATCAAAGTTTTGTGGGGTTTTTTATTTTGTTTGTGTGTGTGTGTGTTTTGTTTTGTTTTTTTGTTTTTTTGGGTTTTTTTTTTTTTTTTTTTTTTTTTTTTTTTTTGGGCTGAAGGTGTCTTACAAAGTATTTACTCTACCAGATACTTGTTTTTAAATATATGAGTGAACTGAAGAGGAAGAGGTGAGGGCCAAATAGCAGGATCTTCCCCTAAGGTTAAAAAAGAGAGGTTAGGGCTGCAGACAACCACTTTGAAAATTAGCACTTTCTGCTGGAATGAGAGTGGAAATGTATATTTCATGTCTCTTTCCTATTAATAGGGGATGACTGCTTGAGCCCCCAGCCCTGGATTTGTATCCTAGCACAACCTAGTGATTGGAGAAAGTTACTTATATTCCCAATGCCAGCTTTCCTGTATGTAAATTGGGAACAGTAACTGAGCCTGCCCCAGAGAGTTGTTACAAGGGTGAAGGACCCTGCTTACACCTTGCACCATATCAGTGGGGACTGCCTGAGCACAGGGACAGCTTCATGCACAGCAGCAGCTGTTGCTATCACTCGTTCCACTCCCACCTCCCATGCTGTCCTCAGCCTTGTAGTTATTTCATCTACCAGTTTTACTCTTTCATTTTACTCTTTATTTTTCCCTTTTCTGGGGGGGGGGTCTCATTCATTTCTCTCCTTCGTAAATTCATTCATTGATTTCTTCAATAAACCTTCACATTTAGTCCCCAGGAATGGCTGAATTTTTCCTTCCCCAAATTTCTCTCACCTGCCCCTTCCCTTCCCCTCTTGTTACAGTCGCTCTTATTTAATCTGGATATGCTGTACACGTTATTGTTATAGTAGTTGCTTTAAAGCACTGGTCTGGTTTTGTGATTCTCATGTTGAAAACCATTGTGATGGTTTCTCACTACATCTTCAATAACGTATTAACTGAACTGACATCCATGACCACATCGGGTCTACCCCATAATTCTGCTTCATTCTTTTTTTTGTTTGTTTGCTTCAAATGTTTATTTATTTATTTTGAGAGAGAGAGAGCAAGCAGGGGCGAGGCAGGGAGAAAAAAGAATCTCACGCAGGCTCCGCAATGACAGCATGGACCCCAGTGAGGGGCACAAACCCACAAACTGTGAGATCATGACCTGAGCCGAAATCAGGGTTGGTCCCTTAACTGAGCCACCCAGGCGCCCCATGTTTCATTCGTATCTGTAACTAACTCCTCTCCTGATTTCTCAACCTTTCCTGCATATTAGAATCCCTGAAGATGTTAAAAACTCCCTTGCCCAAGTGCACCCATGATCTGTTAAATCACATTCTCTGGAGAAAAGACCTAGGTATCAGAAATTCAAAGTTCACCAGGAGATTTCAATGTGCAGCCAAGATTGGGAACCAGTTTTAGAGCATATTGGATTTATCATGCTCTATTTGTTACAGTCTCTTTTGACCTACTCATCTAAACTAATGGTAGACTGCAAGCTCCTTCAGGAAGGGAAACAGCTTATGAGTTTTTCTTTGGAATTAGCTAAAGTAATCTATCACAGTATCTTGCACATAGTAGAGGTAATTTCTTAAAAAAAATAAAAAGTTTCTTTATTTATCTTGAAAGAAAGATGGAGCATGAGCAGGGGAAGGGCAGAGAGAGAGAGAGAGAGAGAGACTGAGAGGGAGAGAGAGAGGATCCCAAGCAGGCTCTTGCACCTTCAGCATCAGTGCAGAACCCAAGGTGGGGCTTGGACCCACCAACCATGAGATCATGACCTGAGCCAAAACCAAGAGTCTGACGCTCAACTGACTGAGCCACCCGGGCAACCCAGTAGAAGTAATTTCTTAAGCCTTGCCAACACTTTATACTTACTCATACTGCCCCACTCCTGGGCTTTCTGATTGCATCCATCCTGCAGAATTATATTCCAAGGCATCACCCTTAGATAGTTACAGTAAGTTACGCCAAATTTGGGTCCCTTTCCATATTCATAGACTGAATCCTCCTCTTCTTCCATTCCCCCATTGTTTTATCTCAGCATACCACAACAGACTTGCCAATGGAAAATGAACTTATACGGTCAACTGAGTAGAGTTGGAGCAAGGGTACCTTTCAGTTTAGGTAGCACTTTGAAAAGTATTGGCAAAATTTCAATTTTTTGCAGATGGTCTCTATAAATTTTTGAGTTTAGGACTCTTGAATATTGAGTGTTGGAACCCTTTTTTTCTTTATTATGTTGTTTTATTTGTTGTTTATAAATTGACAGAGCTTCATACTGCTTTTATTTGTAAATATTTCACTAAAATTGCCATCCCATCAACTTTATCATGATAATTTTGTCATTTAAGATAGCTGTTTGATAACAACTAGACTGAAGAAGGACAGGTGAGATCACTATTTTCACTCACTGATTCCTAAACAGTAAATGTGTTATATTGGCCTTAGTTTGAATTGTGTAATATAATTATGCCAGTAGATGTTTTATTTGATATATCAAAAATTTGACTTTCAAATATTTTTCTTTTTTTTTTTAATGTTTATCTATTTTTGAGACAGAGAGAGACAGAGCATGAACAGGGGAGGGTCAGAGAGAGAGGGAGACACAGAATCTGAAACAGGCTCTGGGCTCCGAGCTGTCAGCACAGAGCCCGACACGGGGCTGGAACTCACGGACCGCGAGATCATGACCTGGGCTGAAGTCGGATGCTCAACCGACTGAGCCACCCAGGCGCCCCTCAAATATTTTTCTTTAATGGAGCAGAAAATTCTCACAAATTATCTGAATATGCTTGAGTGACATATTAGTGTCAATGTCTATGTGTATCTTACCAGAGCTTAATATTGGTGCAAGCAGATATACCCCTCTGTGGAGAATGGGAGTCAGGAAGGATTGCAGGAGAGAGATCCCTGAATGGTTGTGTTCCCATCAGTTATTGTTTAGCTTCATAATGTAATTGGAAATGAGGAATTTCGAAAGAAGTTGAATTTGAAACTTAGGAATAGTGTATTCTAAATAGCTCCTGTAAGGCCAAGAAAAGACATGAAAATCTTTTACGATAGTCTTTTAACATAATGGCATATTGATTTCACTACAATCATGTTAGTATCTCTAAACTTTGTGTCTCTCATCACCAAATTCACGTTTGCCTTAAATTTTGTGTATGTATGTTATCTGACTGATGGGCTGTTAGTAAGATAGCAGGAAGTGAAGTAAGGGTGATTCATTTCTGAGCTTAACTATTATCTTCCTTCAATAGCATTTTAGTGTGTTAATATAATACAATTAGGACATTGAATAAACCATAATTTTTTGAACACAGACTTGCCATTACACATTCCATTTACAAATTTGTTTAGTTTTGCTATCATGTTAACTTTAACATGAAATTTTTCCAATAGTACCTATGTTTTATAGCACCCTCAAGTGTTATGTTAGATTAGTTAGTTTTTTGAATTCTTGTTATCTAAGGCTTTTTATGTCAGTGGTTGACTACAGGAACTGCGCTATAAAATATTCACTTAATTTGTTAAATATGTCACTCATCTTGAATGACATAAAAACAGTGGTATCCTGGGGCTAGTTTGTACTAATTTAAGAGAGTTAATTGTTACATTTTCAGGAATTTTGTAAGCCATTTGTGAAACAGCCATTATTAAACATTAAGGGATATGAACTTAGTAAGCTATTTACTCTGAGAGGTGGTAGAAACTCAAAATGTATCACTGCCTAGTTATGTTATTATTATTCATACTCTTGTTTTTTTTTTATAAAATTTTTTTTTTCAACGTTTATTTATTTTTGGGACAGAGAGAGACAGAGCATGAACAGGGGAGGGGCAGAGAGAGGGAGACACAGAATCGGAAACAGGCTCCAGGCTCTGAGCCATCAGCCCAGAGCCTGACGCGGGGCTCGAACTCACGGACCGCGAGATCGTGACCTGGCTGAAGTCGGACGCTTAACCGACTGCGCCACCCAGGCGCCCCTATACTCTTGTTTTTTAAAGTTTATTTAGTTTTGGTTTGAGAGAGACAGAGACAGCACGAGTGGGGGAGGGGCCGAGAGAGAGGGAGAGAGAGAATCCCAAGCAGGCTCTGTGCCGCCAGCACGGAGCCCGATGCGGGACTTGAACTCATGACACTGTGAGACCATGACCTGAGCTGAAATCAAGAGTCAGACACCTAACCGACTGAGCCACCCAGGCTCCCTATTATTTATATTCTTGAGGTAAGTTTTCTGGTCTATTATGCAGTATTTTCACCAGACTGCTATGCTGTTGTGCATTTCTTCCTAACTCTGGGCTCGGTGACTTCACACTGGTATCTTGAAATATTCTTCGGTGGAAGTACCTACACCACGGAAATCAGCAAGTACCACACATCAGGGCTGGATTTATTGTTCTGCTTATGACCCTAGTGCTGAAGCTGAAAGAAGTCTCAGTTTAATAAAATTTATACAAGGGAGAAATAGTACAACAGAAGAGTATATACCATGTTAAATTACAAAAGAACTTATTAGGAAGAAGTCTGCAATGAAGTTCCATTTGACATTATCATAGTTTGAATAAAATAGTCTGGTTTTGCTGACCAAGAATTGAACACAAGTCAATGAAAGCATTCTGTGAGAATTAGTTGTCTATATGGAATTTACAGTAAAAAGTATTATGTATTTTGCTATTATTTATAAGTTGTATGCTACACATCCTTATGTTATTAAAATTTGTAAAAACCTTGTGTATGAGGCGCCTGGGTGGCTCAGTCAGTTGAGCGTCCGACTTTGACTCAGGTCATGATCTCACGGTCTGGAGTTCGAGCCCCACGTCGGGCTCTGTGCTGACAGCTCAGAGCCTGGAGCCTGCTTCGGATTCTGTGTCTCCCTCTCTCTGACCCTCACCTGTTCATGCTCTGTCTCTCTCTGTCTCAAAAATAAACATTAAAAAAATTAAAAAAAAAAAACCTTGTGTATACCAACACACTGCTATAAGCCTTGGTGATTTAGCCGTTTCCATTTTCACTCTACATTTATGGGTGTGCAGACTGTTAGAATTGTATTGTATGAACTCCTTTTTTGATGTTTTGCCTCTTTGAAATTAAGTTTTTTTTTAATGTTTATTTATTTTTGAGAGAGAGACAGAGCGTGAGAGGCGGAGGGGCAGAGAGAAGGAGTCACAGAACCCGAGGCAGGCTCCAGGCTCTGAGCTGTTAGCACAGAGCCTGACGTGGGGCTTGAACTCACGGACTGTGAGTCATGACCTGAGCTGAAGTTGGATACTTAACCGACTGAGCCACCCATGCATCCCTGGCCTCTTTGAAATTAAAATCTATGTTGTTGCAAATGGTAATAGACAGCATTACGTTAAGTGAAATAAGTCAGATTGAGACAGACAAATGCCATGTAATATCATTCATGTGCAATGTATAAAACAAAAGAAATGAATAACCAAACAAAAAGCAGAATCACACCTATAAATATGGAGAAAAAAACTGGTGGTTGCCAAAGGGAAAGGGGTTGGAGAGATGAGCAAAATGGATGGGGACGAGTTGGGGCAGATACACGGTTATAGAATGGATAAGTTACAGGAATAAAAGGCACAGCATAGGGAATATAGTCAGTGATAGTGGAATAGTGTTGTATGGTGACAGATGGTAGCTACATTTGTGGTGAACACAGTGTAATGTAGAGTATTTGAATCACCATGTTGTCCACCTGAAACTAATATTGTGTGTCAGCCATACTCAAAAAATGTTTTTAAATTTAAAAATGCATATTTAAAATACAATAAAATAAAACAAAAAAGAAATTAAAATTCAAAGCTATTGGAGACTGCGTATTTCAACAGTGTTTTTGAGGTATAACACACACCATGTAATTCATCCACGTAAAGTACACAATTTAATGTTTTAGTATATTCACAGGATATAAAACCATCACCACCATCATCTAATTTTAGAACATTTTGTCCCTACTAAAGTCCCTTCTTTGTACCCATTAGCAGTCAATCCCCATACACTCCTCTTCCTCGTTCAAGGCATCCAATAATCTGCTTCACATCTGTAAATGTGCCTTTTCTGGACACTTCTTATAAAACGAATCAAGTAATAGGTGTCTTTTGTTGTGTCTGGCTTCTTTAATTTAGCTTTATATCTTCAAATTTCATCCATGGCATAGCATGGATCAATACTTTATCCCTTTTTATGTCAGAATAATATTTCTTAGTATGGTTATACCACATTTTGTTTATATATTTAGTCCAGAGGCGTTTTATTATCTCTGTTTTTTTGCTGTAATGAATATGCTGCTGGATTTTGTACAATTTATTTTCTGTGGGCCTATGTTTTAATTTCTCTTGAATATATGTGTGTACTTAGGGCTTTTTCAGTCATCTGGTAAATCTGTTAAATTTTCAAGTTCCTGTCAGACTTTCCAAAGCACCTGCATCACTTTGCATTTCCACCAGCAATGCATGAGAGTTCCGAGTTCTCCATATCTTTGCCTATACTTATTTTTGATTATAGCAATCCTAGTCAATGTGAAGTAGTATCTCATTGAAATTTCGATTTACGTTTCCCTGATTACTAATTCTGTTGATCATTTCTTCTTGTGCTTACTTGCCATTGGAACATCTTCTTTGGGGAAATGTTTATTCAAAATCTTTACAATTTTTTTTTGTTTTAGGTATACAACATAATGATTATGGTGTAGATATATAATGATTATATGATTACAATGATTATATGTAATGAGACATATATCAAAATGGTCACCACAATAGGTCTGGTTAATATCCACCGCCACCCATAGTTACAGCTCTTTTTTTATGATAGGAACTTTTAAGATCTTAGCAATTTCAAAAATGTAATACAATATTATTATCTATAGTAACCATGCAATATATTATATCCCCAGGATTTATTTATTTTATAACTAGAAGTTTATACCTTCAAAATTTTGACCATCTTTACCCATTTTATCCACATCCTACTTCCTGACCCTGGTAACCACCAGTCTCTTCTTTGTATCTATGAGTTTGGTTTTTTGTTTGTTTGCTTGTTTTTTTACATTCCGTATATAAGTTAAATCATATGGTATTTGTCTTTGTCTTACTTATCTTAGCACAATATCCTCAAGAACCATCCATGTTGTTGCAAATAGCAGGATTTCCCTTTTTTTTTGTGGCTGAAAAATATTCTATGTGTGTGTGTGTATAATACCACAATTATGTGGTAGCACAAAATGTGGCTTATATACATATGACCACATTTTCTTTATCCATTTGTCCATCAACAGATAGATACTTAGGTTGCTTTCATGACTATTTTCTCCCAACGTTCATAGCTATTGTAATGAAAATGAGGGTGCATGTATCTTTTTGAGTTAGTGTTTTTGTTACCTTTGGATAAACCCAAAACTGGAATTGCTGGATCATATGGTAGTTCTATTTTTAACTTTTTGAGGAATATCTATACCATAGTGTTTTTCATAGTTCTGCACCAGTTTACATTCCCGCCAGCAGAGTGCAAGGGATCACTGTTCTCCACATCCTCACCAACACTTGTTATTTCTTGTCCTTTTGATAGTAGTTATTCAAACGTGTCTGAAGTGATATCTCATTGTGGTTTTGATTTGCATTTACTTGATGGTTAGTGATGTTGAGTACCTTTTCATGTGCCTGTTGTCTGTTTGGGTGTCTTTGGAAATGATGATTCAGATCCTTTACCTATTTTTGTAATTGGAATGTTTGTATTTTTAGCTATTGAGTTGAACGTGTCCTTTATATAGTTTGGCTATTAACCCCTTATCGGATATATGATTTTCAAACATGTTCTCCCAGTTCTGTGGGTTGTTATTTCACTTTTTTGATGGTACCATATTCAGCATAAAATTTTTTTTTTAAATTTTAATACAGTTCAATTAATTTTTCTTTTGTTGCTTTTACTTTTGATTTTATAACTTGGACGACTTTGCCTTACCTAAGTTTAAAAACATTTACTTCTATGTATGGTTTATTTTTTAAAGAATTTTAAGTTTTAGCTTCTACATTTAGGTCTATGGTTCATTTTGACTTAATTTTTATGTGTGGTGTGAGGTCGGGATTCCATGTCATTCTTTTGCATGTGGGTATCCAGTTGTTCCAGTACCATTTGTTGAAAAGACTATTTTTTTCCCTGCTGCATTGTTTTGACACTCCTATTTAAAATGAATTGAAAATGAGTGTAAGGGTTTATTTCTGGAATCTCAATTCTATCCCATTGATCTATATATCTGTTCTCATGCCCAGTACCATGTTGTCTATTATGTAAGATTTATAGTAAGTTTGAAGTCAAGAAGTATGAGACTTCCAAATTTCTTCTTTTAAAATATTATTTTGGCTATTCTAAGTAACTTGCATTTATATATAAACTTTGACTTGTCAATTTCTGCAAAAAACTAGCCAAAATTTTTAAATGGGGATTACACTGAATTTGTAAATAAGTTTTTGGAATATTACCATCTTAACAATATCAAGCCTCTGCTCTGTGAGCATAGGCTATTTTTCTATTTATTTGGGTCATTAGAAGTTTTTATAACAATGTTTTGTAGCTTTCAATGTATGAGGCTTGCACTTCTTTTTTAACTTTTTGTCTAAATTTATGTTTTGTATTCTAATTTTTAGATGCCATTGTAAATGAAATGATTTTCCAAATTCATTTTTGGGTTTTTTATTGCTAATGAACAGAAATGCAATTGATTTTTATATATTACTTATGAACCTCAAATTTGCTGAACTCAGTTATTAATTCTAACACTTATTTGGTGGATTCCACAGAGTTTTCTATATACCGGATCATGTCATATACAAATAAAGATAGTTTTTTCTTCCTTCTTTTCAATCTAGGTGAACTAACTTACTTTCTTTCTTTCTTTCTTTCTTTCTTTCTTTCTTTTCTTTTCTTTCTTTCTTTCTTTCTTTTCTTTCTTTCTTTCTTTCTTTCTTTCTTTCCTTCCTTCCTTCCTTCCTTCCTTCCTTCCTTCCTTCCTTCCTCCTTTCCTTTTCCTTTTTATTTCTTTTTCTTTCTCTTTCCCTTTCCCTTCCCCTTTCCCTTTCCCTTTTCCCTTTCCCTTTTTCTTTTTCTTTTCCTTTTCCTTTTCCTTTTCCTTTTTCTTTTCTTTTTTCTTTCTTTTGCCTAATTGTACCTCCAGTAAAATATTAAATAGCAGTGGCTAGAGTAGACATTCTTGTTTTGCTCCTATTCATAGTGGGAAAGCATTCAATCTTTCATTATTAAATATTGGTCATGGTTTTTTTTATAGATGCCCTTTATCATGAGAAAATTTCTTTCTAGTTTATTAAGAGTGTTTCTCAGGAAAGTGTATTGTTTTTTGTCAAATGCTTTTTCTGCATCTATTGAAGTGATCTATGCTTTTTGTCCATTATTCTTTAATATGGTGTATTACATTAATTAATTTGGGGGGCACCTGGATGGCTCAGTCAGTTAAACATCTGAATGTTGATTTAGGCTCAGATCATGATCTCGGCTCAGGTCATGATCTCGGCTCAGGTCATGATCTCCCAGTTCATGAGATGGAGCCCTGTGTTGGACTCTGTGCTGACAGCACAGAGCCTGCTTGGGATTCACTCTCTCTCCCTCTTTCTCTGCCCCTCCCCAGCTCCCACATGCACACACTTTCAGAATAAATGTATAAACTTTAATTTTTATATGTTAAACCAACCTTGCGTACCTGGGATTGTCCTACTTGGTTATGGCAATTTTGAGTTTTAATGAGTGTGGATGTAAATTGAACTTCATCACAATTGCAAGCAGATCCATATGACAGAAGGATAATAGGTGATGTCCCTTCCCCAATGCATGTGATTTCAATATTATCTTGATTAACACTGATTTCTTGAAAGTATACTAACTGTTAACCACTGATGGTGAAGCATTTCCTATATATGTTCCCATAGCCCAATTTATACCTTCTGTACTCTAATTCTGTACTCTAATTCATACAACCTGTAGTTATATGATAGCCACCTAAAAATTTCAAGTCTTAATCCCTGAATTTTGTAAATGTTATCTTGTTTAGAAAAAGAGTCTTCATAGATGCAATTAAGTTAAGGATAGTGAGTGAAGAGGTTACCCTGGATTATCTGGTTAGACCTAAATGCCTTCAGATAAAATGAGTCATTAAGAGAAAGAGACACACGAAGGAGAGACACATCAAAAAGAAGAAGGCAACGTGACATGGCCTCAAGGCATGGAATGCTAGCAGCCACAAGACTGGAAGAGACCAAGAATGGATTCTCCTGTAGAGCTGCCTGAGGGGGTGCAGCTCTGCCACCATCTTTGAATTTGGACGTCTGGCCTCCAGGCCTATGAGGAAATAAATTCTCTTGTTTTAAGCCTCCTATTTGTACTAATTTATTACCAAAGTCACAGGAAATCAGTATACACCTCTAACAATTATGTTTGATATTTTTTTTCTGTACTAGACTGTGAACTCCACAAAGACCTTGATCATCTGTCTCATACACATTGGTAATTTTAGTGCCTAGTAAAAGGCTTGGCGATGTATTTGGTCTTTCTGGGATAATTGTTGAAGGAGCAAATAAGTAGGCTGTGATTCCTACGTTGCTCATATTTTATTAACTGTATACAGTCACTATGTTTCTGATTATCCAGCAAAGGAAACGAGAGGAAACTGTAAGTTTTATGAGTTGGAGAAAAGACAAAATTTTATGTGTGTTTTTGCTGGTGGGAAGAGCTAAAATTTGGATATCTAGCCTAGGAACAGTGGATGTTCTCTGAGGAGTGGGTGTAGGTTGGAGTGATTGGGGGATGGGCATCTGAAATGGTGCTTCCCAGGCACTGTACTCTAAGCTACCTCAGTTTTTTGGGGTAGTTACAGCCATGCTTCATGCAGTTTCTCTGTACTTTCACTACATATGCTGGTCTTGTATCACAAGACATTAAGGGATTATCCATGAGACCCATGTATAGAAGAAGAGATGGTTTAAGATGTTAAAGGAGAGAAGTGAGAAAGATATAAACCTAATGAGGAATCACCTGCATTCTAGGTAACTGTGGAGGAGTGCTTCAAATTTAACAGAGGTGAAATACACAATCCACATATATTTGAATATATACGCATTTGAATATATATGTAGTTATTTAAATATATACGTATAGTTATTTAAATATGCCATTTGACTCATTGACTGCATAATAATTTAGCTCAGATTAATTACTCTCTTATGCTGTATACCAACATTAATGCCTACATCATGTTATTTCAGATTATGCCTCGGGGTCCACATAAGAACATTGTGTGTGTATGCACGTGTGTGCATGTCTGCGTTTGCAAGTAGGAAACGCTTTCATATAAGATTAAATGTCTTTCTTGTCTAATTCCTAATTTCTTATTCTTTTCTTATGAATTTCTTCTCATCATTTATGGGAGCTTTTTGCTACACTTTGTACCACCATGGCTTTTACCCTGTGTGAATTCCCACTCACATCAAATTCTGTTTCTTCCAAGAAGCTACCTCAGCCGGAGGTGATACCTTTATTCTTTCAACTCCTATAGTATGTTGTTTACATTTTTATCCCAATCATTAAAATGACAAGAGCTGCTATTTGTCAAGTGTTCACTATATGCCAACCCATTGGGTCACATCCTTTTCCTATGTTATTTCATTTGATTACAATTCTGTGAAGCGGCCTCTATTATCTCTGTTTTCCAATTGAGAAAACTGAAATTTGAGAAGAGTGAAATTTAGGGGAATTTCAGTGATTTGCACAAAACATACAATTTCTGAGTGGAGGGTCCAAAGTTCACACCTAGACTATCTCTAGAGCTTCCATTTTTAACTTGAACACTTATTGCCCCTTAGTCTAATCTTAAATTATATGGTGTTTAAGGTTAGGGATTCCATATTATTTCTTTTATTTCTCTAATAACAGCTTCCAGTACCCAGCAACTCAATAAAATTGATTGGATGAATGAATCAATATTTAGAATGAAATTATTGTAGTAAAAGTTACTAAGCCTTAAAATATGTTTTAGAATAATTTAAGAATGTTATGCTGATGGCTATAAAACTTAAAAGATGTTATTTATGGGTAAACATGATCAGTATGCCAAATATCTTTTTTCATATTTCTTAAAGTTCTATATGTAAATGTGTGAAATTATGCAATATTCACTCACAAGTTTTTAAAGTTTCCTATCAGATGATTTGGTTCAGTTTATCAAAATGTTTTTGTTTAATTACCTCTTTGTGGTGAATATATATTTCTTTATTAATTTTGTGTCTTTTATTTATTGATTGATTGATTGATTGATTGTTTTTTTTTTCCAGGATGGTGTAGGGGTAGATGAGAAGCTGTCTTTGCGGCGGGTAGCTGTGGTTGAAGATTTCTTTGACATTATCTATTCGATGCATGTGGAAACAGGGCCAAATGGAGAACAAATTCGGAAACATGCTGGACAAAAGAGAACTTACAAAGCAGTAAGTTAAAAAAAAAAAAAAGACAGAAAATAGAAAGGCATGCATTTTGGAATTTGATATTATGTATGTTTGTTGAAAATGGTTTAAATATTTATAAATAGTCTATCTTTAATATAAATTAGACCATATCATGGTCACACCCAACATGTAAACTATTATTATTACTGATTCTGTTTTGGTCGTATATGCACTAAGTCTGTTGCATATAATTTAAATCTGTCTCTAGCACTCTCATTTTGTTTTCTTTAAATATACATAAAATGTGGTAGTCCCAGTCAAATGCCCACAAATGGAAAGATATATTTGTGTTACATATTCAATACATAATGTATATTCAGATCATAAATATATGATATATGGACTGGGTCATATGAACTTTTGTACTACCACTATAGTCTTAACATTCCTTCCTTTCAAATCATATTGTGTATTATAAGTATTTCCATTTAATACTTATATTCACATGGATAAGAAAATTTGATGTACTTTTCTTGTGTCACCTTATATTAAATACATTTGTCCTGAAGAGTATGTATTTCTTAATTTTCCAGAGTGGAGGATTAAAATATATGTGTTGTTTTCATAGATCCAATGCCCTTGAACATTTTAAAATGAAAATAGACAATTATGTATATCGTGAATTATGTGGAAAATAGATTTAATTGTTAGATATTGAAATATTTTCAAAATGGAGTTATATATTATTTCTAAAGTTTCTAATTATATATACAGTTTGACCTAGACATTTTAATCTAGCTTTTATTTAATCAAACATTTTATGAAATCATCTTATAGATATTTCATCCTTTCTGGGAAAATTGAACAGTAAATTATTCTTTTCCAATATGAGCAAAGTATACATCAGAAGTGTTTTATCAGCAATCAAAAATAATATCCTTTTTTAGAATTCTTATTGAACTTTGCTTTTGGCTACCTTTTTATTGACTGTTTTCAGCTATATTGATACACAATATCAGTCTGGATCCATTTTTTTTTCAGATACAGAAAAATGTGTGAAATGCTCAAAGTTTCAAATACAGGTACATATGTTTGAAAATTAGCTACTGAGCATAAGAAATAGCTTCTTTTCCATAACTATTTTTTGCTATATTTCCAGGGTCATATTGAATCTTTGTAGTTGCATAATAACCCCTAATACATGTTGTATTTATCTCTCCTTCTCTATGGTTTTGTTTCTTGGCTGTTTCCAAATTGCATGGTTTGTGGGCAGGCACTATTGTAAGTTTCCTTACATAATTCTGCCACATAAACTTTCTTTTGACTTACATATCCTAGGAGACATTCTTATCATGACTAATGGCAATGGCCTAGCTTCTTAAAATATTTTTATGTAGACTAATATTACTGAACATACTCATTTTGCTTGTCTCCTAAGCCAGGGTTTTATCTTTGGATATTGGATATTAACAGGAAAAAATATACATCGATCTACTAATATCACTAACTGTGTACCCTTAAGATAATGCATTTTCATGAAATAGCTACCTGAACTTGATAGAACTTCGTATGGTAGGAATGCATAAGTTCAGTTGTGAAATGGAAACAAACGTGTCAACAAAAAAGTGGCTTCATTGTCAGTAGTAGTGTGGCAGCCAAATCTGTTTAGGTGCCAAAAGCAATTTAATATGATTTAATCTTTGAAGTGTATTTATTAGACACCTTTAATTGAAACGGAAACATGATGTAGACCCAACTCTCACCGTTTTCTTAGATGAAATGTAGGGAATGTGATCCCTTGCCATGATTCTTGCTAGACACTTCCAATAAATTGGTAAACATGTTTCCAACATGTATTATTTTGCATTAACATTATGAAAATATTGTATGCATTTTGGGGTGGAAATACCAACTTTGGACATATAAGTAGCACTGAAACATCATCCATTCCCTCTTGAGAACATCCTATTTGAAGATCTTTTCCCAAGTTTATTTTTAATTTCCACATCTAAGATATTTTCACCCTTCACTAATATCATGAAGATTCTTTTTGGCATAATCTTTTACCTCCTGCTTTCTCTTAATTGAATCCTAATTAGGAAAGATTTCCATTTTATAGAGTAATAATACATTATAGAACAAAAAGAACCACTGCAATGCCAGCAAAACTGTGCATATCACTCTATAATAAATTAAGTCTAATGTTAAAATTTAATATAAATGTTCAACTAACAGGGCATAAAACTAAATGCAACTTGAAATGGAATGGTTTAGTGGTACTAGGGCCCTACACTGTTGGGTCAGTGTTTAATTCTCAAGACTAATGCTAGAATTGGCTAGTCACTGGTAGAATTAGCTAGATACCAATTGCAATTACAATGGTTCCCATTAAGATTTTTTTCTACTTCTAACACATTAGTCATAGCGCATGCATGATTATGTTTATTGACCTTTTTTCTCCCTTTTGCTACATGGCCAAGAAATCATACTTATACAACTAATCATTAAAGCGTTTCATATTGTTTTAATAATATTATCAATAGATTTAGTGATCATTTTATTTACTTTGCCTTTTTTGCAAATCTTTCTATGTTTTCACTCTGCAGGAAATGGTGGTCCTTTAATATTGGATTAACTTTTGAATGCTATTTGTTTTTATCTATCTGCGGTATTGTCATTCCTTGAAATATCTAGGCATTATACAACTTAACTATTATTGCAATCTGACCTGATTATAGATAAAATTGGAGGGTATGTGTCCTACTCATGAGCTCTTTTTAAAAATCCACATAAAATGACACATTTTAGGAATATGTAAAGGCTATCATAATTATTTTGTTCAGTCATTGGGGAATTCTAGTGTCTTTTAGGTCTTTGCTTTTTTTCTGCATTTATCCTTGCATATGTATGAACTATTACTGCTGCATTAAATGTATTTCCTTCCTTATATTTGACTATAGTCAACTCTTGATTATCTGTATGAACAGAATGGAGAGGAGGAATGGCTCGTTCAAATATCACTTACATTTGAATTGAAGATAAATCTTTGTACTGAAAATTGAATGTTAAGTGTGCTTAGTAATTTGGAAGTTTACTCCAAAATTAATGATGTAACATTATAAGAAATAATTGTGAGATGTCTAGTCTTCTAGTACTTAGTTCTTCCCAACTTCTGCCCGTTCTTTACCTTTGGAAATATGTCGCTCTTCTTCAGTTATCTTTTGTCACTTGTGTTTTATCACAGGCTAAGCACAGCTGCCCTTCCAGTAATATTTCTTAAGTTAGGGTCCAATTAAAGGGTTAAATTTCAAACTCTTTCTTCTACATGTAAAATAGGAGGAACTGGTAGAAATCTGGGAACTAAGGGGAAAAGTTGGTGTTTTCAATAGAGAGAACAGTCTGCATATAAATGTGTACACACACACGCACACACACACACAACTTGTAGTGTGATACAGTAAACCTACATGTATTATTCACATACATAGCTGCCAGTAATTACATTCATTTAATTCAGAGCGGAGAACATATGCTGTAGCTAAAAAAAAATAGGCTAGAAGCCAGACAAACTCAGTTTCAGATTTCAAATCTAGCACTTCCTATCTGTATCAGTTTTGGCAAATTATTTACTTTTTTTTCTCCTCCTGTTTCAAGGGTGATAACAATATGCATGGTGTGGCGAAATAAATCAGTTCATATGTGTAAAGTGCTTGGTACATGGTAAAGTTTGGAATAATATTATTTATCCTTTATCCAATCACTACTCATGTTCCAGGTAGAAGAATAAGCAGGACGATTCCCATAGATCTGTCATTGCCTTAGTTACAATTATGGATATAATCTCCTTTGCCCGCCCCGATGCCTCTGTGTTGGGAGATAGGAATAGTAATAACTTTTCATGCATTCTTTTGTGTCACATTCTAGACATCAGCATCCCTGGAAGTCCACAGTGTAAGTTTTATCTGAGGTTTCACTGGGCAGAAGGGAGGCATGAAAGCAGGCCAGGGTTTCCATGTTTAAGAGGTCTCCTGCTTCATGGAAGTTTATGAGAATTCCATTCTTTTTATTTGCTCTTTCCAAAGTTTGAGTCTGTTAAGTTACTTTCAGATTAATTTTTTGAAAAAATTTTAAAACTGGCTCTCTTTAAGGAATGTGTTTTCAATATGAATTGAACATCCATTTGTAGGGATGTACTATAGAAAAATAATGTATCGTGCAGAATGTATTATGCATTCCTACTCTGAGAATTGAAAAGGTACATCTTTATTCTGTGAGACCTAGAATACTTAACCAGTTTCTCATGATATGTATGTAAAATTTTCTAGAATTCTTGTCAACTTATGAGACTAATGAGAAAAATTTGTAGCCATTCTGGTGTGAAAAAATAATACTACACTAAAATTTAAGAGTTCTAAACAATTAATTTAACCACTTTTTGGCTGAGGCTACAGTTTACTCAGATACGAAATGAGGGGGCTACATTTCAGGTTTTTTCAAACTCAAAGAATAACTCCTGTGTTATTGGTGTGTATGGGGCCGTCACTGTGCTGGAGACATAAGAGATAGTAACCAAAGTGAGTAAATTGGTTTGCACCAGAAATGTCCAAACATAGGGAATGTATCCTGCTGTTACAAAGGCAGATTGGCTGATAAGCATAGAATAGAGCTAAAATATTCCTGCTCCACTCTGATCCAGAAAATTCTTCTATAAATAATCATAATGATGATGATAAGAGCAGTAATGAAAAGGATCTATAGTCATTGGACTTCATATTTCCAGGAATTTAAAATAGTAATCAAAGGAGAAAGTCCATAAAATATTATCAGTGTCAGCAAATCTTCACTGCACTGCATTTTTGTTAAAAATTTTGCAGTAATCTGAACCATGTGACGAATGAGCAGCTCCTTAGTTATTATGGGATTTTAAGCTGCTGCACCACACATACGGCTATACCCCAATTGCATTTATTCTTGTTAAGAACGTGATGACTTTGCTATATATCCCTTTTGCTTATTCATGGTTTTTTTTCTGTACCTTTATTATAAACATGAATAATCATGTGAAGATCAGTGTTACCTGTCTTATGGTCCTATAGTCTGAGACAGCGTTTAATAGGATTTGCTCAATCTTACTATTGAAAAAGAGAGCTACCTATGTACTTCTGTGATTAGTGCCAGAGAGGCTTTGCTCTCCAAATATTTTTCCCTTCCCTATCACAGTGCCTCAAGTTTTAGTTAGGATTTAATTTACTTGGGTTAAACCATGGCTCCTGTATCTTTATACAGGCTTCAAATATCCTTGAGCAAGAAAAGCTGGAGAGTAAATTAGGCTTCTAGCAGTCATAGACACTTTGTGTGATCATTTTACACATTTGCCTCTGTCGTATCTAGCTGGGTTTAACTCAACCATAGAGAAGTATACGGGATGGGAATGTGTGTTGCCCTAAATAAATGTTTTGATATATGGCACCCCAGGTAGCATAGGATCTGCTGGATTTTTGTATGAGCCCTAGTCTGGCATTACGCTTACATATAGCTTTTGAAACATGTATGATAGTTAGAAGTTGAGATCTCATGTCATCAAGGCAAAGATGAAAAACCTTTACAAACCTCATTTGAAAATATTTTCCAAAAAGAGGATACCATTTATTTTAGTGTTTTTAGAACGTGAGAACAGTGTTTAAAAATATGTTAGAAAGG